>NC_141546.1:680000-1055000 GCF_021556685.1 Rattus norvegicus | reverse complement strand
GACTCCAATGCATTGTGTCTATGGCTGGACAGAGGAGAGGAAAACCATGCTAGGTCGGTGGTCAAGATAATTATGGTCACAGACATAGGGCAAAAGAGATGAAAGTCAGTGAAGTACTTGCTAAATAAACGTAAAAATAAAGGTACATCCAAGGGCCAACGTTAATAAAAGAGAGGAGTCTAAGGAGATGATTCTATAAAAGCATCAGATTCACAGAGTTGAGGACCTGGGTTCATATCTCCAACATAACGAGATGGGTATGGATGTGACAGACAGAATGAAAACCTGGGCATGGTAAAATGTCCTTGCATTTTTAGTACTGGAAAGGTGAATGTAGATCCATGTATTATGCTTCTCAGAAATCCAAGAAGATATGTTGAGATCCTGGCCTGTAAGAAACCCACTTTTAAAAATCAAATTGGACAGACTCTTTTGGAATCACATCTAAGGTTGTCTTGGTACTTCCACACACAAGTGCACACATGCCTCTCTACCTGCACAAATGCAAATAAATGCACATGCACATGCATAGAAACAGTGAAAAGTAAAAAGCAAAACCAAAAAGATGTCCAGAAGCAAAAGCTTCTGATGTCCTGAGTTTTCCCTATTGAGTTTAACCTTAAAAGTTCTGCTATTGGCCACATTAGTGTGAAGCTTAAAATCAAGTCCTCAAACATGGGTGTCTCTGTGGACACTCAAGATCAAAACCATAGCATACATTCCAATCTTACCTAGGCCCTTGTGCCATGAAGCATGCACAGGTTTACTTAGGTGGGAATGCCATAGTAAACTTCACATTAGAGTATGAAATACAATAGTGAATATGAAATAGATATTTAGTGAGGTAATGCAATGGAGCATCCTTGACTCTATGGGAAGTATAGGAGAAAATTTACGGATAGCTAGGAGTTTCAATGCCCCTTACTTCTAGAGAGCTTTAAGAGGCTGGCCAGTAGAATCATTTTTCCAAGGCCATATTATTCACTGAATGTGAGGTGTTGTTCATAAGACATAGATCCAAACACTTGATTTCCCTACAAGGGTACTGATAGAGTGTATAGAACACTGAGGAGGTGGAACTTACTGGAAGGAGGGTGTTGCATAGACTTAGGTGTCTTGTGTGTGTGTCTGTGTGTGTGTGTGTGTGTGTGTGTGTGTGTGTGTGTGTGTGTTTCTGGTCCTGATTCTGGCTTAAGCCCTTTCTTAATTTTACCTGCAAGCTTTGTCCCCTTAAACTGTTTTGCTTCCTGACTTCCCTGCCTTGATAAACTATATCTCCTGCAACAAGGACCAAAGGAAACCATTGCTCCCAAAATTCTTTCTGCCAGATATTTTTTTTTCCATAGAGAAGAGAGAAGTAATTGATGTTACTGCAGTAGCTGACTAGGTGATTGATTCAGCAATGAGACCATACCTTCAGTGTTGATTCCTTAGTCATTTGCATGTAAACACTACCTGAACTTCATTTAATATACTCATCCTTTACTGTCTTATTGATCCCTATCCATAAGTAGAATTCCTGGAAGGTGCCGATTTGTGAAAAGTGTCTCAAGCTTAACCAGGTCAGGCTTTTTGCTAATCCAATGACAAATGGCTACTTCCAATGAGCATGGAGTGGATGAGCTGGGGTTTTACTGGAGCCTTTACCTGTACTGATCAGTGTTCATGATACTCAAAGTCACTCTGCATACTACCAGAGAAGAAAGGTAAATAGCAACCTAGCCCAGCTACAAACCCTGTAATTGACAATAGTACCTTCCTGCATGATATACTCATGCAATAGTGGTATGAATGTAAATGTAGCCAACTATTATCAATCCACTTTAAGGGGCTGCTGAGAACTATAGTATTTCTCACTTCCAGGACCTGAGAAGCTGTTCTGTAGCAATGCCTTAGCCATGCATCAAGCTGAAGTAAAAAGTAGCAAACAGACTGGGAAAATATATGAATGCATGAGAGTAACTGTGTATTTTTTGTGGACTACAACACCATGCAGTTTCCAGGACACTGGTTTAGTCACAGAAATAGATATCATGTCACCAGAGCTAGCACTTATTGGGGGAGAGCAGGAGGGAAACAGCAAAGAGCAAAGGAATTCTTAGAAAACCACAGTGTCACAGTTGAGTCACCAGTTGAAGGAAAGAAACAGAGCGGGATACCATGTATGTCCTCCTACCTTCCTTCTGCTCTCACTGCTGCTGAATGAAGATAACCTATCAAGTACTAGAGTTTAGAAAGCAATCTAAGTAATTGCTTTGGGGATTCACAATCTGCTCACTAGAAGATTCGTGGTACAACAGTTGAATATTTCCCAGGAATTTATACAATTTAAAATATTTTGAGTACTATGAAGCCCTGGATGCTGTACCCTCTCCAACTTTATTCATTTTGTAAGAAAATTAATGCAAATTCATGCTTTTTGTAAATATACAACTTAGTCATTCTGTAAAGCTTTGCATACTACTTAATGAACAGAGGTGTACTTGAATTTAGGTGAGTGAAATACAATAAGGAACTCAGCCTCTCCTCAGCTTTTCAGCACTAATCAAGCTATGTGAAGATAAATATTTCTATGTAGATCTGGGGCTTGATATAGAGAGATTGCTTATCTGCCATCCACACACAGGCACAGCTACAAAAACCCTCTGTTAACTCTTGCCATTTGGGTATTTCTTTTATCTTGCCTTCTTATTCCTTCATTCATTTTTTGTTGGGTAATGTGTAGAGAATATGCCATGCCAAGAAGACTTCATCTACATCATCTTCTTACCAATGTAAATCCACCTACAAGTGATATGTACATCATTTTATAGTTTATTGACATTCTGACTACAAGTTCATGGCAAACTATAATCTATGGTATTCTCTTTCTCTTTCATCTCTGTATCTTTATCTCTGTCTATCTCTCATATAAGCAAGAATAAACACTACTGAGCAAAGTTGCTTATAATTTTCTTTGGTGACAATATATATTCATAACTTTTCCAACACTGGATTGAGAAGTTAAAGTTAATATCCATTGCTTGGAAATGAGCACAAACTTCCTCTATGTTGTCTAGAGTATAAATTGGCTTCACCTTCATACACCACAGAAGTCAAGGTGGTAAAAACAAAAATGCTTGAATATATATGTACACTTTCGGTTTTTTTAATGGTTCTTCATGGAATTAGTCCTGTATATATAATGAGTTATATTCACAGTGATTCTCAAGAAAAATGTTCTTGCTGCCTAATATACAACATGATATCTATATCTACATGCCAAAAGGAGACTGCTCATTGGCAATACCTACATAAGAGAATATATTATGGTTGATAAAATCAGTTATTGATATGAAAATGATGGTTCATTGAAAATGTTATTAAATTTATGTATATTCTTAGAGATTTTGTATGTGAGCATGACAGGGGGGAGAAGGGAGAAGAGAAAGCTAGTCTGACTCCATGATAAGCTTCAAATTGGCAGTTCAAGAGATCAAACTGAAATCTCTGTTTCTAAGTTCAGGCAAGTTCTGCCCTTAGGAGCTAGAAGCTGTCCTGCCATCTGGCCAGAGGCATGGAAAATGGGTCAGCAGCAGCTTCCAGACTTTCTCAGCTAATTCCTCAGCTCCTTCCTCAGCAAATATTCCAGGACCTCCCAAGAGATGGTTTCCAGGTCCCACAAAGCAGTAATGGAGTACAACAAAGGTCATTTATCGAAGAATCCCCTAATGTGCTCTAAATTAGACATGCAAGCTCACTTGCTTGACTCTCTATCATTGTAATGGGAAACTTCAGCTTTCTGGACTTTTGCAAAATAAAACACATTTGAATTTATATACTATTTCAGTTCACAGTATCATTCTCTGGTAAAGCAGTCCTCCATAATTTGTGTGAAGGCCAGAGGATTGTAGCGCCCACCTCAAACAGCGAGGAAGACGCAACACCAATGACCACCGGATGTCGGCGCCATATTTTGCTGCTCCCTACGTCTCCCTCTTTTTTGTTTTCTAAAAATGACTGGTCTAGATCTGGGTGTTACGTCAATACATGTCATTGTTCCTGCCTTAGGTCGTTCCTCTCCAAGACTCGGCATTATCCGTCCTTGGGTAACCCTATTACCACCAGGCCCCTGTCTTAGGTTGGTCCGAGCACAAGGAAAGTTGCCCATCTCTGGATACAATGGCTTCACATGACAGTGACAAAATACGATCTAGGGCGAACTCTTAATTTTTCAAAGAGGCCAGCCATATGTTGGGAGAAGCACCACTTTCAATGGCAACCATAGCCTGGTAACCAATAGCTTTGGTCTGGCATGTTCTCGTTGTAAACAGCAAAAAAACCAGAGATATACTCCACATCCCAAGAGGACAATAGCCCCCCAGGTAAATATGTCAGCCCATTCTTAAAAAAAGGAGAAAGCATTGGTAATCCATGAGGTGAAATCTCCAAACTGCCAGAAGAGGCTCCTTGGGTAATTTGACTCAAAGCAGCCAGGATGGTTTCAGTGCCTATAGCACTGTCATTCATAGGATCCAACCAATTAGCCAATGTGGTCCTTCACAGCCATATACAAGGCTGAGAGGAATTTTTAAGAGTGAAACATAATGTATGCAACAAAAAAAGATTAGTGTCAGTATACCATTGGGGCAATTCTCCATTTGGCACTATACAAGGAACATCACGCAAACAGGATGTAGAGAAAAAGTTTGGCAAGACAGTAGCATTGCTATGAACTGGCATAAATACTGGCCAGGATCTGGCAATAGCCCACAGAGTGAGTGAATCGACCTGGATTACCATTCCCAGTAGTAATTGTAGAGTTTGTATTCTCATCTTCAGGAATAGCAGGAAGCAGTTTGCGAGTCAAACACTCAGGCACCAAGATTGGATTGCCTTGATTCTACGGAAAAACACAAACAGCTCCCCTAGATCTCGAAATTACGGGATCTGGGCCACACCATTCACCAGTTAAGACATCCTTCCACTTTACGTCTGCATTAGTCATAGGTTTAGTAGCAGCATGGCGATCCGCAGCAGAGCGGCCATGCACATCCAAAATTAGGAAATTTAGAGTAAAAAGAGCTAAAGACAACTGTTCTCTTGGTGTTCTGCCATAGGCAATTCCCCCTTTTTGTTTTTGTAAGAGCTCTTTTAAGGTAAGATGCACTCTTTCCACAATTCTTTGACCTTGGGGATTGTATGGCAATACTGTAGTATGTTTGACTTGCATTGTTTGGCAAAATGCCTGAAAGGACTTTGTAGTGTAGGCAGGTCCATTGTCTGTCTTGAGACTATCAGGCTTTCCCCAGACTGCCCATGCCTCTTAGCAATGACTAATGGCATTACGATCCTTTTCACCAGTCATCAGAGTGGCATGCATAATACCGTAACAGGTATCAACAGTAACATGAGCATATTTTAAATTTCCAAATTGAGATATGTGTGTGACATCCATCTGCCAAATTTTTAGCGGAATCACACCATGAGGGTTAATTCCCACCTGAGTAGGGTGGTGAAATTGAACACAATTCTGGCAACGTAAACCACATCACGAGCTGCAGCTCTAGAGATTTTAAATTTTTGTTGAAGAGTGAAAGCAGGAACATGAAACTTTTGATGAAATTCTCTAGTGAGATCAACTGGAGCTGCATGAAAAATAAATTCTCTACGAGTACTAGCATCCACCAGGGCGTTATTACTGGTCATGGGACCAGGCAAATTAGTATGAGCTCGAATATGTTGTATGAAAAATTTATTTTTTCTGACCCAAATCAATTTTTGTAATTCTAAAAGAATTTGACATACAGTACTAGTTGACCTAATTGGCCCTGTAATTTCAAGTGAGTGCACAGCGTTAACTACATAAGCAGAATCAAAATTAAATTAAAAGAATCATGAAATCTTTTAAAAACTTCCAGTACAATTTTACATTCTGTAATTTGGGGGGTGCCTGGACTGTATTGAATTAATACTGGTTCTTGAGAATCAACCATATAGGCACCTACACCTATTTTGGAGCCATCTGTATAAATATCTAATGTTCCAGACAAAGGCTCTGAGGCAGTGACCTTAGGAAAAAACACTGGATGTTCAGTAAAAAATTGTAGCAAAGGATCCTTAGAATAATGATTGTCAAACTCTCCATCAAAACTACAGCGTAATATGGCTCAATCATCTATCAAGGCACACAATGTTTCCACCTGAGTTGCAGTATATGGTACAATAAATTTCTTGGGTTAAATACCAAAATGCAGAATACAAGATTTAACACCTGACGTAGCAAGCTGTGCAACAGCAGAAGGATAATATTCAAGGGTTTTATTAGGAGAAATAGGAGGATAAATCCACAGAAGTGGTCTTTGTTGCCATAGCACTCCTGTAGGCTGACGAAAAGTTCTCAGTATACACAAAAAAAAGATCTTCCTTTTCCTTGTACCTTATTAGCATTTTCTTTTCCAGTCTTTCCTCTAGTTTCCGTAAGGATAATTGTGCTTCCTTAGTTAAAGAACGGGGTGAAGTAAGCTGAGAATTCCCTTTCAGGATCTCATAGAGTGGTTGTAAATCTACATTGGGCATTTTAATATTGGGTAGAATCCAATTTATGCTTCCTAGTAATTTCTGAAAGTCATTTAATGTTTTTTAATAATTTTTTCATCAAGTAGCTGACAAAGAATCGTAACCAGTTCACCTGGGACTTTCAGGACCTCAGTAGCAGCCCTTTATTCAAACTGTCTCAGTGGGCTAAAGGCCCATGGAAAAGAAAATATTAATCTTGACCTTGGCCACAGCCTCTAATTGGAGTAAGCTGAAGAGCCGATGCCAAGACTTTCTCCTCTTATCATCTTAAATTAAAACCTGTTCTGTCTGGCAAAACAAAGTTATTCACAGTCTGTTGTAGACTTTTTTTGAAATTACTTTAGGGGTTCCCCTGTCCCCAAACCTGGGGCATTTTTACCATAGAGGCAGGAGCTGGCTGCTGAGGGGATAGGATCAAAGGCACTCTCCATGTAACTTAATGTTGGAGACTGACTTCTTTCTTGGAATAAGGCCAGCAGATAAGGCAGGCATCCTTAAAGAGCTTTTCTTAATGTGCACTCTCTTTCTGTGAGCAAGTGTTGAAGGTCAGGCCTTCAGCTGGCAGCAACTGGATTTTTTTTTTCTGACCTTGTTCTTTGAGGGATGGATAAATTCCTTTCTACTTCTTGTTTTCCTTAGAGTCTCCCCCGCATCACTCTCAGCCTTTTCAGCTCATTCCTCCTGTAGCATTCCTAACACAGTCTGTCCCTTTAAGGTTCCTTGCTCCCAAGCAAAATCTAAATCCTTCCCCAGCTTATCTCAGCTGTCCACTGTGAGATTCCCAGAGACACGGAAACCAAGGTGCAATGGCTTCGCATTCACTAAGAAATCTGTCTATAGTGCTTCTTTTTATCATAAGCCTTTTTCTTTTAAACAGCTCTTGAAGAGACAGAAAAATTGGGTGAGACAGAGAAGTCCCCATGCTCGATGCAGCTGCTCCACAGCTACTTTCGCCCCCAACCCCACTCTGTGGGCTGGGAGCATAAGCACAGATAAAACACTATGATTCAAAAATTAATGTTGGCTATCAACCAACACACTGCCACTTGAGCGGGGTCCATAAAATTCAATTTCCTACTCACTACACTTGCTCCATAGCCCGAGGCCTTATCTGGGGAACTTTTATTTAAGAGCGGTTTCTTCCTCAAGGTTCTTTGTCTCTTTTCCTTTTGATTTTAAGCTTACGCTGACCAAGAAGCTCCTGAAGAGCTTACAGGAGTGGGGTGGAGTGTGAGTTTCCCATGCTTTACGACCTTATTTACGATTGATTTACGAGTAGGGCGAGCTGGCGTGTTTATTTACACACGAATCTTGTAGCTCATCATTAGTGGGCTCTTCCCAGCAAATGCACTCCTGTCCGGGACAGTAGCCATTCAAAAGAAACACTGTCGTGCCCACCTCGTCTGGCAAGGAAGACGAAACACTGTCGGACCCTTGTCAACAGCCTTTATTGCTGGACACCTTCATTGCTGATACGGGGACTACGAGCGGGAAATTCGCTCTCTTTATATACACAACCATATGCTAATAATCTCTCAGGGATTGGTGGGCACGGGTCACCCCACTATCACCCCACTATCGCCCCACTACTTGTCCTCCAGGGATTGGCGGAGAACGAATCACCCCACAAGCATGGTACCGCCCCCCTCATTAGCATATTACCGGCCAACTGACACCAGGTGCAAAACCCGTGAATGCGCAGTACTATTGTTCACCACAGGAGGGCGCCGGATCATACAGCTGCCCTGCCCTGCAGGGGACAAGCCTGCGCATGCGCGGTAAGTTGTTTACATTCAGACGGGGCTGGCCTTCGGCGCCATCTTTGTTTTGCCACTCTGCTCCCTACAAAAAACAAATCCACCACACAAAGAAGAAACAAAATTACAAATCCTAGACTGCAGACTTTTTAACCTCTAAACCTCTCATCATCTCTGCTTACTCCAGAGAACCTTATTGTCCCTATTGGGGAATTCTATATTCCCTTATTCAGGAGCTTTATCGTCCCTTATCCAGAAGCCTTACCGATGTTGCCGTCCTGAATGCGGAAGAGTTCTGAATCCACACAAGAAAAGAGAATTTTCTCTCGTCCCCATACTTGGCCACCAGCTGAAGCGCCCACCTCGACCAGCAAGGAAGATGCAACACTGTTGGATTCTTCTCAACAGCCTTTATTTCAGGAACACCTCATTCTTGATACGGGGGACCCTGGGGAACAAAGGTACTCGCCTTAAATACAAGACAGGCTGTGGCTGTAAACTTCTCCCCTGGGGATTGGTAGAACATGAAATACCTTATTAGCATGAATATCACTCCAGTCTGATAACTGCCGGAGAAATGCCAACACATGCGCGTTGTAGGTGTTTATCACCAAGACCACTGGATGTCGGTGCCATCTTTAGCCACTCCCTACAGAGGATGACATGTAGGAATTACTTTTTCTCTTTCATCATATGTGTTCTGGAAACTAAACTCAGATTTTTAGGTTTGGTAGCAAAGCACTGTACTTGCTAGAATATTCCAGCAGCCTTATTTGCTCTATCCTTTGTGGTGTGCCAATAGAGAATAAATAGCTTTATCACAGGGCTGGAAATCCTTACATAATCGACATTGGATTTAGATAATGAAATTTACCCTTACCCACATCTATAAGCAGGTAGACACTTGTGTGCGCACACACACACACAAACATACACACAAACACACACACAACTAAGATGTAGTTTTATTATATTAGGACAATGGTGCTCTGATTAGAAACTATAAGCTTGGTTATCTTCCAAAAACTGATGGCAAAACTTTATTCCAGAAGAACAGTACCATCAGTATCACTATCGGTGAACCTTGCAAGATTTAATAACAGCAGATCAGGCAAGACAGGCTCAAAGGTACTATAGTAGTAAAAGCATCACATAAATAACAAATGAAACTCAAGACGGATGATCAAAATGTGAATGTTTCACTCCTTCTTTAAAAGGGGAACAAGAATACCCTGGGCAGGGAAGAGAGCGGCAAAGATTAAAACAGAGACTGAAGGAAAACCCATTCAGATCCTGCCCCACATGTGGCCCATAGATATACAGCCACCCAATTAGACAAGATGGATGAAGCAAAGAAGTGCAGGCCGACAGGAGCTGTATGTAGATCGCTCCTGAGACACACAGCCAGAATACAGCAAATACAGAGGCGAATGAAAGCAGCAAACCACTGAACTGAGAATAGGACCCCCGTTGAAGGAATCAGAGAAAGAAGTGGAAGAGCTTGAAGGGGCTCGATACCCCATATGTACAACAATGCCAAGCAACCAGAGCTTCCAGGGACTAAGCCACTACCTAAAGACTATTCATGGACTGACCCTGGACTCTGACCTCATAGGTAACAATGAATATCCTAGTAAGATCACCAGTGGAAGCCCTTGGTCCTGCTAAGACTGAACCCCCAGTGAACTAGACAGTTGGGGGAAGGGCGGCAATGGGGGGAGGGTTGGGAGGAGAACACCCATAAGGAAGGGGAGGGGGGAGGGGGATATTTGCCCGGAAACCAGGAAAGGGAATAACACTCGAAATGTATATAAGAAATAGTCAAGTTAATAAAAAAAATAATCAACACAGTGTGATTGATTATAGTTTTTCTCTAGGAGATCAAATCCATTAGGAACACCATTAAGCCAAGAGTCTATGGCTACCCAGATCACAGGTCCTAGCAGAGAGCTTATTCTTATTATTGTACTTAATAAACAAAGTATTATTAGTGTATCTCTAAGCTCTCATCAGAAAAGCTTTTATTTTCAAAAGATGGTAGTTAATACAGAGACACATGGGTAGCTAAGGTTCATAGAATAAGGGCCCAAAGAAGACATATAGAGATCGTGAGCATTAAAGACAGTGAGTGACCATTAGAAAAGTTTGTTCTCTGCATAAAACAGGAAAATTAAACACATGAACTCATGTGTTATGCTAGCATCCACAAGACCTGCTGAATCTCTATCTACAAAAAAAGTATCAACATGGAGAAGGCAGGTAGAAATAAAGTTCCATTCCTAGCTGAGGAGATGCTGCTAAGTAATAGCTACTAGAGAAAGAGAGTCAGTTTTTGTAAAGAGTATAGTTTCTAAAAGTTTCAAATGTTCTAGTGGAAGGCCACACTTCCATGAGTATATGGGCATCATAAATTGGAGTTGATGAGTACTAAAAAGAGGATGAAGTTGGATGGGTACTAGGATGAGAATCTGGGAAATTGGGGAAAAGCAAATAGGCAAGTGGAATATTTAAATTTTTCAAAGAATTAATGAAAAGAAAATTCTTTTTCACCTGAATTCTCAAGATAGCATTAACTTTTTTCCTTTTATACTGATATGGTAGCTTTAAACAAATGTGCTGGTTATTGGATGCCTAACACAGTCCAAGGATTTCAGTCTGTGTTTGGCTTTGTCTTTTTTTCTTAGTCTTACGAATTTAATATGTTTATGTAAATTTAACAGCGAATGAGATTGAACTGTAGAAACTATGCACACTGGCACAAACCAAGATGGTGGGAAAGACTGGACTAAGATCCCACTCCCAGCATGAGCCCCAGAAATCTATGCAAACCTAGACCCAGAGAATATAGGACAATGAACACACACAAATGATTAAGGGGAACAGAGATAAAAATGACTCAGCAGTTAAAAGCGCCACTCAGGTAGAGGATGAGAGTGCTACTGTTCTACTCATCCAAACAGAATGTCTCAAAACAGACTGTGAATTCAGTGTTGAGGGTTTCCAGTACATTTCACCTCCATGAGAATTATGATTCTTTGTTTGTGTGTGTGTGTGTGTGTGTGTGTGTGTGTGTGTGTGTGTGTGTGTGTATGCATGTGTTCACATGGAGACATACACATGTATACATAAGTAATTATTAAACTGACATAACCCAAGTGTAAGTCCTTTATGGAAGTCCCAGTTGGGATAGACAAACTTCTACTTTTTGATAGGAACTCAAACAGTGGATAACAAGAAGGCATTTCTTAAAAAAAAAAAAAAAAGATGGCAGCTCCTAGAAAAAGATGTCCTTAGAGGATTTAGGTAGGGGGCAGGTGTGTTTAGCTTAATCATCAGGGTGCAGCGAAATATGCACGGAAACTTGAACCTTGTAGTCCAGTTTGTGGAGACTGATATGCAAAGGAAAGAACTCAGAGAAGGAGCACTGATTTCATCAATGTGCCAAAGATGACTGAATGCAACAGAGTTCTGGAATTGATTTCACAGTGATGATCCTGAATTATGAAACAAAGGCACTATTTTCTGTAATGAATTCTGTTTATAAGAAGGCAAGGATGCATATAATACGTTGGAGAAAGATTTCCTTTTCAAATAGTTAGATTTTCTTTGAAATGTTTTTGGGTTTTAAAGGGATAAGTGACAATTATCTTCAAAGTTCATTTAGGTGAAACAGTGTCTTCCTCTGAAGATTCTAGATTAGATAAACAGTGCAGTATATTGAGTAAGGTGTACTGCACTCATGCTTTGCTGACATTTCTGTCTTTACTAGTCCACAGGCACTTTGTAAACCTGCAAATATTAGGCACTTGTGTTAGTACTCCTTCTAGGCTCTGCCTCACAGTTATCTGGCAACAGCCAGGAGTGCCTGACTTACTCTAAAAGGGTCTGCTTGTGTAATAATGTATGATTACCTCCTTACTCTCTTCTCTTGCTTTCTTCCCCTTCTTCCCCTCTGTTCCTCCTCTTCCCATTCCCTTCCCCATCTCTTTCCACCTGTTCATGGTTGTTCTGTACTTCTCTACCTCCTCCTCCTCATCCTCCTCTCCTCTCTCTCTCTCTCTCTCTCTCTCTCTCTCTCTCTCTCTCAATACTAACCTCACAAATTCCCTCACCATGCCCTGAATAAACTCTATTTTTAATTCTCTACTATACCGTTTTGTGGCTAGTACGTCAGGGGGAAGGGATACCTCAGCAAGGGCGTGCAGAGGGATCCCCTTCCCATCCCCTGAATCATAACATGCCTCCACCAAATATATTCCTGTCTTCTTTTTCTTCTTTATAAAACACAATATTGATGCTGAGACTCTGGATTTAGAAACTTGCAGGTTTACAACTCTCACTGACAAATGGACAGGCACCGGATTGATAGACCTATCTACACAAAATTTGAAGAACTAATAAGTTCCCCCCACCCTCATGTCAATTTAAACATCACTTGGTCCCAAGGGAGAGTTGTTGAATTTGCAACCACCTCCTGTGCTGTGCTTGAGTATGGAGACATTCAATCTTTAATGAAAAGCCTTTTCACTTAACCTCCTTGTAGAACCCCTACCACTTGGGTAAGCCCCACCCCCCTCAGAAGCGAGTTTTATCTTGCTGCTGTAGAAAAATCCTTAACATAGGTAAATCATTCTCCCATGGGCCAGGTATGAAGATTTTAATAATGCCCCTCACTCAAAGGGAAGATCTTCCCTGCTTCATCCTTACTTAATGGGATGTCTCCAGGTCTAATTCATAGTACCCAGAAAGCAATACCTTTACACAGCCATTTAAAAGGCACTTGAAAACAGTTATTTTGCTCCTGATCCATAGTCTCCCCACTCCCATTTTTCCCTCATTCTCTTGCTGCTGGCTCTGTACTCCAGGATCCCCCCGACCCCACCATCACCACTCCTAGCCCCACTCTCATGCCCTCCCTGGGAATCTGCCAGTATGCTCTCTGCCATTCCTTGATCTCCTGCTCACTAGTCACTAGCTCTGCCTAAATATCATTGGTTCTTCACTGTGTTTCTGGCAGACAGCAGTCCCGAAAGTGCTTTCTCTGTACTGGCTCTCACTGGAGCAGGGTTCCAAGGAGACCAAGAGAAGACTACTTCAGAACTAGCTCCCTCCCTACCCAACTGGCTTAAAATCTCATGCAGAAATGTTCGCACTGCCTTCTGTGCCCACCTTGCAGGGACTTTGCTCAGCTACATTCTTGATAGCCACTGTCTGCTGTCATGCCAACCTGCACACCCTTCACAGTACACTGCCATTTAGATTTGAGTGAATGCTTGTCTCTGCTATACTTCTGTTGTTATGTAACTTTCCCCCATGCAGAACTAGAACCTTAACCCCATCTTAGCTAAGGGTGGTCACATGACTGGCTGCAGGTTTACTAAGAGCAGTCTCAGGACCATCCACCTTCCCTTTTACTGGCAGATCCCAGTTTGCTGCATATAGGAGTTCAGCCTGTCAATTAAGAAAAGATTTTATATATTAATATATATATATATTAGTTTTTGCTACTGCCATTAAGTTACAATGTTCTCCCTTTATTTGCTAGATACATATTGACCAAGTAATTAAGCAAACACCACTTGTCTACTCAGATTATGCCTAATAGACTGCTCTCAATCTTGTCAGAATCTGATAAATGTTATGACAGAGAATTCACAAAACCTAGCAGTAACTCCCCACCTCCAAAGTTTCTGAAAAAAATATGGGCACAGTGAAAAGATTCTACATGGTTTGTGGTATGATAACCACTGAGAAATATTGTTCCATTTTCTTGCCTGCTTCTAGAACTTGGCCTATACTGTGGACAAAACAGTGTACCCAGAAAGTTAAATGTTTCATGTTGACTAAGTCAAGATGGGTCATTTCTTTCACAATTATCTATTTCATAGGAAAAAAATATTTGTCTTCTGGGCCTCATAGCTAAACTAACTCTGAACAAGTGACCATGGTGACCACAGGGATCTGGGAACTGTTTACATAGTGGGCTGTAGACTAACCTCTGTAATTGTAAGTAATATATGACTCCTAAATTATGACTTATTCTTCTCAGATTTCTGACTACATTGACAGCTAGAAAACAGAACTAACACCTTACCCTAAGGTTATCCACCTTATTTGCCTCTTAGTCAATGTTTTAAGTAGTTATGAGTACCAGGTTTCTTTAGGTGTGCCTTGCTCACAGGCTTCCCAATAAAGGAAATACAAGTTCAAATGTAAGCTTTCACAGATGTAGCTTCCTGTTACATCGTTATCTAAACTCAGTTGCCAATTAAGTGCTTCATAGTTCCTCTTCTGGCTATACCACTGCCCTAATATTAATCGGTATAGTTCTTATAAATTAGCAAACTTTCCAGTATATGATCCAACTGTATAATTACAACTTCAAATTTTAATTTTCTTCTGATTTACTTTTAAGATAAACATAAAGTGTTCCTGTGCTGAATCTACACTATTAGCTATCATACTCAAATGGAAGTTTCCTTTGATTGCATTCTAACTATAATTTAAGGTATGTCTCATGCTAAATTATATGATCGACCATCATATTCATAAATTCAATGTTTTGAGTTTCATTTCTTTAAATTGTAACCTTAAAATTGTTTCTCATTATGCTAAATTTGCATATATTCAGTCGCCTAGACAGAAGTAAAGAAAACCTTCTTGATCCATCTGCTCCCCCAAATGATTTTGTCTTCCCCTAAATTCATGTTAAAGACTATACATGTTAACCAATTTATATATTTTTAAAATCTATAAGCTACAGGAAACCCACTCAGATCTACTTCTCATGAACCAAATAGACTCCATCCAGATAAGTACACCTGCCAAACAACAGCCTTAATTTCCCCTTGCTACCTAATCCAGAGGGTGGGATTCATCTTCAAAGACCTGTGATTGGAGCTACCCTCACACCCAATCATCAAATGTATACCTAAGAAATTTTTTTTTCTCCCAAATGTACCTAACCTTGTTCTGTTCCTGTAATATGTATACATGTGTGTTTCAACCTCTTATCAATTCCAGAAATTTACTACATACAGGATAGGTATAGTGAAGCAACCCACTGCTCCAATTTTCTTTCTCAGACACAGATGCTTGTACTGTGTCGTGGTAAACATTAAAAAAGCTGGTAACCTTTTATCCCACACTAGTGCTGGCACCTGTAGGATCACATGACACTGGGAGGTACAATACCTTAATCTTTTATCCCAATCTAGTGCCAGCTCCAGTGGGGCCAAATGGCCTTACCGGGTATCTTTATCTCAGCTGCAACACACTGCCCCAAAATACTCTCTGACCCAGGTGATTCATGGACCATTCCAGCATGGCAAGGTCTAGTGTTAATTCTGGTAACCATGAGGCCACATGGAATTAATCATAATTTATCTGTGATTAGTATCACTCCTGGTGGCGCTCTGCTAGTCTCAAACTATATGGTTCCAGCTACCCAGTTAAATCAGAATTCCAGCATGGATTGGCCTATCACAGCTCCCTACGATGGACTCTGCTCATACTCCCAACAACCCAGTGAAATCAGGAATTAATAAACTGTAATTTATCAATCAGATTTATATGTTAAAATTTCAATACACAATACATCCTTCCAATAACTCACAACCAATTGATAAGGATAGAAAATGCCCACCTAGATAAGATAAATTTGCTTACAGAAATACATCTCTTAAGGAATATACATAACTACCTTGCCAATTCATGACCACCTGGATCTGGATCACCCTTCTCCATTTCTATCTTGATTCTTTTTCTCCTTTTCCTTCACTCCCACCTTAGAGAATCTTTGTCCTCAACTTACTTTTCTTTTAACTGTAAAGTCATAGCCTTGCCCAAACTTGTGCCAGTACATATAGAAATCAAACCTACAGTACTAGACTGAATCCTTCCTATCTATCCACAGATGGTTCCACAGACCCTGGACAGTAAGGATACAGCCAACTCTCCTAAGACAGGACCAATATCCTCATACCCATTTTCTTAGATTTCCCAGAGACATATCATCCCAAAGTCATCAGGAAGTAGGTAAAGATGACAATGACTATATTCCTGCTTCATCATCACCTGTATTTAATTGTTCCTTTTTTTTAAAAATTAAACCCAAATAGGGGAATGTTAGCATTGCTTCTAGGCTCTGCCCCACAGTTACCTGGCAATAGCCAGGTGTGCCTGACTCACTCTAAAAGGGGCTGCTTGCCCCCTACTCACTCTCTTCTCTTGCCTTTTTACCCTCTTTCCACACTGTACCTTCTCTCTCAATTCCCCTTTCCTAATTACTCACCACATGTTCATGGCCAGCCTATTCACCTCTCTTCCCAGACCCCCCCTCTCTGTCCAACCCTATGGATCAGGATAATTATTCAATGTCTGGCTAGTGCATTTTCAAGTCCTGCTCCTTAATACTCCTCATATAAGTTTTAACCTGTCATGGTCTCTGAATCCCACTTCCCTGCTGTCTGGTTGGTCCTTAGACATACTGTATCATTGCTTCATAATTTGGGGACATCAGAATATTAGGTCAGATCTGACTCTGGCCAGATGCTGAGCATCTATTTCATGGATAGGAGCAGTTTCAGCCAGAACAGAACCAGGTATACAGAGGTGGCACTGATAGTCTTGGACTCTGTTGTTTGGGCAACTGCCTTGCCACCATGAACATCAGCCTAGAAAACTGAACTAACATGGCTCAGTGAGGTTTTAAAACTGGAAAAAGGGCAATAGTCCATATCTATACTAACAGCAAATATGCTTTTACCATGGCTCATGTACATGGGTCCATACAGCAAGAGAGGGGACCATTGAGGAAAAACCATCAAAAATAGAGTGCAAATATTTCCTTTATTAGAAGCATTATTGTTTATCATCAAGGTAATCATCAAACATTTTCTCAGGCAACAAAACAGGACATCAGAATCAGTGCAGGGAAATAGGCTGGCTGAAAAAGCCACAAAGGAAATTGCCATGGCTTGCACTGCCCATATTCTGGTGGTTCTGTCAACCCCTGAACTCCCCAGGCCACTGAGGATACACAAAATCAGACCAAATGCAAAGGAATTTAAAGAAAAAACAGATGGTTCCACACTAATAAAGGCTGTACCATCCTGCCCAAAGAATTGCTAAATAACTCATCCATCAAATTCACCAACCTCATATTTAGGCCACCAAAAACTGAAAGAGTTGCTACAAGGAACAAAATACAAAATATTTAACACTAGGTTTGTCGGGTAAACTTAAATCACCCTACTTGCCAGGCTCTGAACCTCTCTAGCCCCAGCTATGAAACGCCAGGAACTAGAATTAGAGGCCAGCAGCCTGGGGCCAATTGGGAAATAGATTATATTGAAGTGATGCCAGTAATGTATGAATGTAAATACTTATTAGCTTTTATAAACGCCTTTTCAGAATGGATAGACATATTGACTATGAAGAAAGAAACTGCCAATGCAATGGCAAAAAAGACTCTAAAAGACTTCATCCTTAAGTATGGTCTAGCCACCCTGCTGTTGTGTAACAATGAACCAGCATTCATTTTTCAGGTAGGTAACTCAATTGTTAGTGCAAATCTTGGGAAATAATTGGAGATTACATTGTGCTTACAGATCCCAAAGTTCAGAACATGAAAAGACGATGAATCAGACCCTGAAGGAGGTCTTAACAAAATTAACCCTTGAAACTGGAATTCAATGATGGGGTATCTCCCCTAATCCATGACTTATTTCAGGCTAGGAATACTCCTTAAATATTAGGGTTCATCCCATTTGAGGCACTGTATGGAAGACCTCCTTCCATGTTTCCTAATCTCTAATCTGACATTCTAGCTGAATTTGACCAATACAAATTCCTGGAATCCTTGGCAGCTGTCTACAGGGTCTAGAAGCAACTCTGGCACCAAATTCACCCAGGTCTATGAACCTCTTCCTTCCCCTAACCCTCATTTTTTGAACCATGTGATGAGGTCTGGATTAAGGAACATAACCATAAGACTCTGAAACCCCACTGAAAGGACCTCACATCCTGAGTATGATCCTGAGTATGCCAGTGGCTGCGAAGGTAGATGGGATCCAGATGTGGATACATTATTCCCATGTTAAACATGCTTGACTAGAAACAACCCAACAACTGACGTCCCATCAAGAGCAACTTCCAAATGACTTACTTGAGAGCAAGGAAGAGCTACTCACAGCTGGGCAATCTGGTTAAGTTGTGTCTTCAAAGTTCTTGATTCTATTCATCTAATGCTTATATCCTATAACTGTTGCTGCTAACTTTCATCAAGCTGCTAACACAAAAAGGATACTTCAAGGCCCTGAAAGAATCCCACTAGACTTGGGGAGAGAGACACAAACTTTGACATTGACTGGTCTGATGAGTATTACCTTTCCCCTTTTTGACCTAGTCATTTGTGTTCTGGCCTATACATATGAAAAAAAAATCTGTGTTCAATAGGTACATCTTCTTAGTCATATCAGGAATGTCAAGCTGCTAAGGCAACTTATGGAGAAGACTGCCAAGACTGAAGATTTGGAATTACCAGAAGCTATGCATGTTCAGTGAAAAATGACTATGTGATTTCTGGTAGTACTGAAAGCTTTCTTTGCAAAATTTGGGCTTGTTAAACAGATGCCCTGTGAACAATGCCCTATGAATATATGATAGTCAGGGCTTCATGCAAATAGGCAGAACAGTAACTCTGATACTGAGGGAAAAGGGAGGGTTGACATAGGAGGGAACCCATCTCCATCTCAATAATGAAAAGGGGACAAAAAGGACAAAAATGGCAGGCTGGAAAAATTGGGGACTTAATGATAAATCAAGGTAACAATAAGGGATTCCTTGCCTAAATTCAAAACAGTTTTCCTGTCTGAAACCTTTCCCCCTATAGCTGTGGAACCAGCAGCCCTAGTAATGGCTATAGCTGCCCTAAAACCCCAATATCATTCTCAATTTTAGATCCATCCTCCCCTACAAATCCAGTTTTGCACTTGGCTATCACACCCCTCCTATGATTATTCTACTTGTATGTCCTGTATTGATAGCTTAACTTTATCTTTAAGTTTATTAATTTCACCACTAACATAACTAGAGAAGATTGTTGGTGTGCCTGGACCTCAGGCCACCATACTCTACTGCCTGGGTTACCACAGGTTATTTGTCTACACTCCTAAACAGCCCACTTATTGGGGAAGGACCCTAGTTAGTCCTCACTCTTCAAATAGTGACCAGAAAGTGATAATGTATAATAGGAAGAAGGGAAGAACTACATAGTTTCCCTTACCTTAAACATCTTTGCAAACATACAGTTATAAGTGACAATAACTCCTACCTTTTACCCTAAAATGGAATACATTTTGCGTGAACTTTGGTCCTACCTCCTCATGTTCGTCCACAGGTACTCAAAATACTAGTTTCTGTGTTTTGGATACCCTATTCCCTCAAGCTTATTACATTCCTATCTATGTCTATATGGAGCTGGCTCTGAATCAGCAAAGGCAAAAATGAGATTTTTGGGGCCATAGTGATCTTGCTCACAATGATGGTTGGGTCAGACATAGTTGTGAGAATTGGTACTGGTGCTGATCAAAGTGGACAAGACTCTTAAAATTTTATACAATCTCATAGACTCACATCTAGCCAACTTATCACTTAAAAGAGTCAGAATCATTAGCTGAAGGTAATTAGACTTGTTCTTCTTGGAACACAGAAGGATCTGCATAACCCTTGTAGAACAATGGTGCTTCTACACAACAACTTAGGCATAATCAAAAACAGTCTGGCCAAAGCCCAGCATAGGCTAAACTCAGGAAAGGTCTAAGCTTAGACAACAGGATCAAAATTGCTATGAATCATTTTCCTGGTGTCCCTTGATCACTATGCCAATATTTTCATAGAAAGGACCAGTCCTACTCCTGCTAATTGTCCTCATCTGTGAACCCTGAGTAATTAATACATGTTTATTAAGGAATGAATTTCCTCTAGCCAACTAATGATTCTGAAACAACAAACCATTCTGTGGAAACAGCTCAAGTCCATTTGAGATGGCCTATTACTCAAGGAGGAAATGTCATGACAGGCTGCAAACTGTCCATTAAGAAAACTAGGCCTTAGTTGTTGTTATTTTCTGTTTCTTATAACTGAATTACTAGTTCTAAACTTCTCTTAGTTTTTTTATCCTAGTTTCTGATTCTAAGAATTTAGCATTCCCCCAGAATTTCTAAGACTCTAGCTAACTTCAGAGTTATCTCTACTCCTGGAGATGTAGAACTAGAGTTTTAAAAAGGTTACTCATTGTCAGAGTCTGGATGTGCAGGGCCAGACGTGCCTGAGAAGGTGTTAGAAATAGGACCTGCCAAATCAGCTATCAGCCCCAAGGACATTGATCATCTGTAGCCACCCCCTCCCCTTCCTTCATCCCCCTGAGTGAGATGAGCCACCCTACCTGCCTGCCGAGCTGCTAGAGAGCACGTACACCTTTGCTGATGTAATTTCGCACCAAAAGTAACTGTGCACCATTTGAATTGTCCAATCATGTGAATGCCCCTATATAAACCCCCGAGTTTGGAAGCTCGGGGTCGATTCCTCTGTCTCCTGTGTGGGATACGTATCAAACCGGGATCCCGCTAATAGGGATCTCATTAATAAAAGCTACCTCCTGCTGTTCCATCAAGATGACTACTCGTGATTCCTGGGGGCACCCCATCCCACGATTGGAGTGAGAGACCTGGCTCCCCGTTTACGCTCTTTCATTTGGAGGTCCCACCGAGATCGGAGCGTGACCCCCCGGAACCCCGAATGCCACTTGGGGGTACGTTGGTGTGAGTGCTAGAAAGCAGCCGCTGATTGTGTGTGTATACATGTGGATGTGAGTTGGATGTTTGTCTGAGTGTTTCTGTGTGAGCGGCGCAGCAATTGTCAGTCTGTGTCTGTCTCTGTTTTGGTTCCGCCGTGTGTGTATATATGTGTGTCTTAGTACTGGTCAGTGTTAAGAGGGAGGATGTGTATTCCTGCCTTGTGGTAAGAGGGCAGATGTGTGTTCCTGCCTTGTGGTAAGAGGGCAGATGTGTATTCTTGCCTTGTGGTAAGAGGGCAGATGTGTTTTCCTGCCTTGTGGTAAGAGGGCAGATGTGTATTCCTGCCTTGTGGTAAGAAGGCAGATGTGTATTCCTGCCTTGTGGCTGCCGAAGGGGGGATGCCCTGGGCCCACAAGCTGCAGCCCCTGAAAGACGTTCCACGGGCGGAGAACAGTCAGGAGAGCTCGGCTGTGACCAGTCAAGAGGAAGAGAGTGGATGTGAAATCCCACTCTGTCTGTGTTGAGAGAGTGGATGTGGAATCCCACTCTGTGTACCTGATTGTGGTTTTCTGGATAGGATGCTTTGTCTTGGTCTTGTTTGCCTGGATTGTTTTCTGTGGTATTGTCCAGTGTCTTTTTGGCTTTTGTCTCATTTTTGAAATCTTGGACTGACAATTGTGTTTGAACTGTTTGCTTTGTTTGTCGAAGAGTTTTACTGCTTAGTGAGTAAGGAACTTAATTGTGTGGACCCCGCTCCAGTGGTGGTGTGTTGGTTGATAGCCAAAGTTAATTTTTAAAGCATAGTGTTTTATCTGTGCTTGTGCTCGCAGCCAGCTGTGATGAGCTGAGAAAGATTTAAATTTTGCTTGGGAGTAAGGAATCTTAAAGGCGGAGTTTCAGCCGGTTGTGGTGGCGCACACCGGTAAGATTTGCTGAAGGAGGCAGAGGCAGGAGGAACTATCTGAAAAGTCTGAGAGCGAGGTGGAAGAGGACTATAAGGAAAACAAGAACAAGGAAGGAATTTCTGACATTTGCTCACAGAAGGAGAGAGCTCATTAAGAGAAGTTCTTTAAGGAAGCCTCTCCCCGTAATTTAGGGCACAAGAAGTTTGCATTCATGGAATGTTTTCAGCCGGAACAAGACCCTTCTGGGTCTCCAGGAAGGTTTGACCCCTGCTGAGCCCTGCCCTTACATGTGGAAGCCTTTTGTTCCCAACTGGCAGTCTGGCCAGGTACTTCTCACCTGAGTCAGAATTAGGCTGGCCTTCCTGGTTATTTCCCTAATTTATCCAGGCCACATAGGTGGTCCTTTGTTACCGAAGTCTCAGCCAGGATTCCCCACTGTGCTTGACAGATACCTGCTAAGTGCTGTCCTTATTCCAAGGGAGGAGTCAGTCTCCAGCATTAAATTACTTTTCTCATTGATCATCATTAACATGGAGAGTGCCTTTGATCCTATACCCACAGCAGCCAGTTCCTGCCCCTGTGGTCGAAATGCCCCAGGTTGGGGGACAAAAAAAGCGCCCCTAAAATAGTTTCAAAGAATCTACAACAAAATGTAAAGAATTTTGTTTTGTTTTGCCAGTCAAGATTTAGAATTCAGGCTTTGGCGGTGGCCAAGGTCAGGATTAATGTTTTCTTTTCAATGGGCCTTTTAAACCCAGTGAGACAGTTTGGTAAAGGGCTACTACTGAGGTCCTGATAGCCCCAGGTGAACTGGTTACGATTCTTTCGTCAGCCACCTGGCATCTAACAAGCAGGTTCTAACCATTTCTCCATCCTTTTGTTATTAGTTGTTACTAAAAGCCTAGTGTCATTTGGAGGCTGGTTCTCTTGAGAGGCAAAGCAACGGAGCTGACACTGAAGAGAGATAAATGCTGTTTTCCCTCTTCGGTAGACCTCTATTCTCAAGATTCTCTTGTTTTCTCACCATCCCATTTGAGATGCTTGTTAGTAACTGTTACAGGTCTTCTTTACCACTGAGGAAAGACGGAATCCTACTGGAGGCCAGAAAGAATGTTCCAGACACGGATAGAAGGCCTTCACTTCTGCCTGCTCTCTTCAGCCGCCTGAAGGTAGGGAGTGCTCCAGGTCTGCCGCCAGGCTCCAACGGTGGGTCTCTGAGGGGCTGGAAAATGCCCCACCAATCAAGCTAAGATAAGGAAAGGATATGAATAGAAAGTTACAGAAATTTGAAGGGCTAAGCTAAGTCGCTGAGAGTTAGTATAAGTTACAGAGAAAGTAAGGTTAAAAGAGAAAGAGGTAAAAAGAGCAGGAAGCTAGGGAAGAGAAGAGACAGAAAGTTAAGAAAAAGAAGTTAGAGAGCTAAAGAGAGATAAAAGATGAGAGAGGAACATATACTGGCCACAGTAGTTAGGGAACCTAGAAAGATAGTACCTGGCAACAGAAGAGAATCCCTGGCTAAAGATCAGTGTACCTAATGCAAAGAAAAAGGACACTGGGTCAGGGACTGCCCAAGAAGAACAAGAGGGGCCATTGGAGAGCTTCTTGGTCCTAGAATGCTGACTATGTACAGAGATAGAAGGGAAGCCTGCCCAGTTGTTTTGTGGATACAGGGACCCAATGCTCTGTGCTCCTATGCCCCCCAGTGGGCCAATATCCAAAGACCTTGAGTGCAAGGGGCTACTGGCAATGAACAATACTTATGGACTGCCCGAAGAACAGTGGACCTTGGCGTGGGCCGGGTAACCCACTAGTTCATAGTCATCCATCCCTGACTGCCCCTATCCCTTGCTCATGAGAAAATTGCTCTCCAAAATGGCTTGCGTGGGCTGAAATGGCTGGGTGAGGCCATGTGTATGCATATCTACAGACTGTGTATGTGGACCTTAAGACCTGTCTCAGTGAACCAGTACCTGATGCTGGGAGATGTGTGACTTAGTCCTGTTCTGCCTGGAACACATCACTCCTGCCAGCCGGGCACTAACAATTATCACCCATTCCAGGACTTAAACTGTGATAGAGTGGCTGATGTTCTGCCTTTATATAGAGTGTCCCAAAAGATGGGACCACTGGTCAGCTGCCATGGACTAGATTCTCCACTGGTTGGGGAAAATCTGGTCACCTTGCTGCCCAATCCGGACCTGGAGCCACCACAACACGAGTGTCAAGCACTGACAGAATCACATGGGTAGAGGAAAGACCTCTGCGACTGGCTGATAGACCCCTGCTGAAAGCAGAGGACCTTGTCCACAGACAGGAACAGTTCTCTTCATGAATGAAGGTCAGAGACAAGTGGGTGCTGCCATGGTGGACAACACAATGTCATCTGGGATGGCTGAACTTCTACCCCCCAGCACATCAGCGCTGCAGATGCCTTTACCATCTCTTGGATGCCCTGGTAAAGCCAACAACTGCAAGAGATGGCCTCGATAGTCATCAAGAAGATACTGGAAGAAATCTTCCCCCAGTCTGGAGTGCCCAAGGTAATCTGGTCAGACAACAGCCCTATTTTCGTTGCCAAGGTAAGCCAGGGTGTGGCCAAGTATTTAGAGGCCGATTGGAAATTACATTGTATCTACAGACCTCAAAGTTCAGGACAGATAGAGTAAATAAATAAAATTTTAAAAGAGACCCTGACCAAATTAAATTAACCATGGAGACTGGTGCAGACTGGGTGACACTCCTTCCCTCTTGCTCTCTTCAGAGCAAGAAATAACCCTTCCAGATTCAGCCTTACCCCCTTTGATCTTATATGGGGCCTCAGCATTCCCCCCTGACTGTATTAGATGATGTTACTGAACCAACATGTTATAGTGCCATAGTAATAATGATTTGTGTGCCAGGCTAAAAGACCTACAGGTGATACAGAAAGAAATCTGCTCACAGCTGACAGCAGCCTATGCCCCGGAGACCCCTGGGACATCCCATCAATTGGAGACTCCAGCTACACTGAGCCCAGACACTCGAGCCTCACTGGAAAGGACCATACCTGGTGCTGCTGACCACCCTGACAGCTGCCAATTCTCAGCCATCACCAGCCGTGTACTAGCTGTTAGGGCTGAGAGCTGGGACCTAGACGGAAATTCAGTCATGTTTGTCCTGGGTTCTATCAAGATAGATGTGGGATAGGCTTGATTTCTATTACAAATGATGTAACATTACATATGTTAGTACTCCTAATACTTCTTGGGACTGTGCCTCAGGGATCACAGTCTGTATAAGTTTAGAAGTTCTAAAAGCTAGTCATGACCTTGGTGTATAGGCTTGGATAGTGTCCAGATTAGAAGCCTCATGTTAAGACAACAATACCAAGCTGTTATGCTAGATGAAGCTGAGTTCTCCATGCAGTTCTAAGATTAGAACTATTAACAAGAAAAGAAGACGGGAATGTAGAACTAGAGTTTTAAAAAGGTTACTCATTGTCAGAGTCTGGATGTGCAGGGCCAGACGTGCCTGAGAAGGTGTTAGAAATAGGACCTGCCAAACCAGCTATCAGCCCCAAGGACATTGATCATCTGTAGCCACCCCCTCCCCTTCCTTCACCCCCCTGAGTGAGATGAGCCACCCTACCTGCCTGCCGAGCTGCTAGAGAGCACGTACACCTTGCTGATGTAATTTCGCACCAAAAGTAACTGTGCACCATTTGAATTGACCAATCATGTGTAACCAAACGAATGCCCCTATATAAACCCCTGAGTTTGGAAGCTCGGGTTCAATTCCTCTGTCTCTTGTGTGGGATATGTATCGACCCGGGGTCCCGCTAATAGGGATCTCGTTAATAAAAGCTACCTCCTGCTGTTACATCAAGGTGGCTACTCGTGATTCCTGGGGGCACCCCATCCCACGATTGGAGTGAGAGACGCAGCTCCCCGTTTACGCTCTTTCAGAGACAGAGCCAAATAATTAAGGTAAAGGTCACCCACTCTTCCCCAAAATTTCCCTACACCTACATAAAAGAGGGCCTGAAATCTGCACTTTTATATGGAATATTCCAGCATGCTGATAATATCTGAAGTATAAATGTTCTACCTTTGCATACTATTTCAGTCTCGAATATCACTCTTCAGTGATCTTTGGACTTTAACAATATTAACTCCACTTCTCCACCATTACTACAGAAGAATACAGTTCATTGTTCATGGACATGGTGGGGCTAAGTTTAGGCAGAAGCTCTACCTCCCTACTAGGGATACATGTAATTCCGACGTTATTGATTCTGATAGCACAGGAGAAATGAAAATGTTGTTGCAGCTGCTCATAAAACAGTATAGATTCACGCAGGACAGAGGGGTGCTCAAATATTGTTGTCATTATGTGTTAGGGCTCAGTCAATAGAGACTCAGGCCAAAGGAGAGGGAAGCTTTATTTCAAGCAATCTAATGTTTTAGGTGGAAGAAATAAAGAAAAATAGGCCTTGAGATGAGGTAAACCTAGATGGAAAAGTTATCAAAGGCCTTTTGGATACCAGAATAGGTGTCTCTTGAATAGCTGTCACAGAATGATCTGCAAATTGGACCAAGACATCTACTTCTTCCATGCTTTATGCTGTAGTACATGCCTCCAATGTTGTTCAAAGCACAGCCTTTTTGCATTGTGAGGAACCAAAAAATAAAGGAGCATTCCAGCTTTATATGATAATTTTTCTACCCTTCACAATATGGGGAAGAGTCTTTTTCAGTCCAACCTGGGCATTTCTGCTGACTTTCAGATACTGTCATGCAGCAAAAGCTAAAGATGGGCTTTGATCTTCATAGAGGCCTGAGCAAAAGACAACACGGTGTGCTTATATCCATAGAGTCTCAACAGAGATGCTAATAGCTTGGAACAACACAGCTCACTGAAAACTTGAAAGTTTCATGCTACCTATTGTAATATTTTTTTAAAATGCTTCTGCTTCCCTCACAACAAGAATACCTAAAACAGTGTTTATTTTTAACCCCAAAATTATTTAAAATTATTTCAATTTATTTTAAAATTCTTTTAAGCTTCATAGTATCATATTGGATCTACCTCCCACATGTCAAACTGACTATGTTAATAACTATTGTTTGATTCTTGATTGACAAAATAATACTATTGACTTAAGCCAATTTCTTTTCTACAGATAAGCTGGTATTGCCTATCTCAGATAAGTAATTGGCATTATATCAGATACCTAAAGCTGATGAATAAATAATTTTCAACTTTTCCCTCTTCTTTTCTTTTTCTTTTTTCTTTTTTTTTTTCTATTCTTTTTTTCGGAGCTGGGGACCGAACCCAGGGCCTTGCGCTTGCTAGGCCAGCGCTCTACCCATCTTCTTTTCTTAATGAGACACAGGTAACTTCCCAATTAAAGGGATTAAAGGGCTCCTTCCAGGACCAAGAGTCCCTTAAGAATCTGTTTTATCTAGGCCTATATCAACCTACCACCTATAATGCTGTCAATCACACTGTTACAGGTTTAACATATTCATTGTTCCCTCTCTCCATCCTCTCATGACTATTCCGTAGGTCAAATGTTAAGAGGAATAAAGCCACAATCATTCATCAAAATGAGGCAACCTGAATGCCCTAATGGAGCAGAGGAGGTCCTAGAAACACTCAGTTGTAAGCAGCTGACTGAACAGAAGAAACCTACTGCACTTGCAACATCTAAAGAGACAGCCCGAGCCTGGTATACTCTGGTCTGGATCACACTCTTGGTGTGTTGTTGGGTGTTTTTTCTGACCCCTCAAATGGGGCATCTGTACTCAGGTGAGCTCAGGTGAAATATTATTTGGCTAGAATTTAAAAATTTTAGGGATGGGACAGTGAGAGAGAGAGAGAGAGAGAGAGAGAGAGAGAGAGAGAGAGAGAGAGAGAGAAAGAGAGAGAGAAACAGAGAGAGACAGAGAAAGACAGAGAGAAGGGGAGGGGGGAGGAGGAAGGGGAGAGAGAGGGAGACAGTAAAGGAAAGGGAGAGGGAGAGAAAAGGGAGAGCTAGAGCAAAGGGAGGGAGAGAGCAAAGGGAGAGGGAGAGCAGGACAGAGAGGGGGAGAGGGAGAGGGAGAGTCAGAGGGAGAGGGAGACAAGATGGAACCTGTAAGGGAGGATGATAATCCATGATACAGGGATACATGGGCCTAGGAACCATAAGTAACTGGGGATTTTACAGATAGATGATTGAATAATGTAGGGTACATTTATCCTACCTGGGTGTGCAGCTAGTATCAATATAAATGGAATTTTGACTTCTTTTTGTGGGCATTTTGGGAGTTGAGGATTTACTGACATTAAATCTGGCTAGTAAAAAACAAGTCTCTGGAGCTTTCATTTTACATGGATAAGAAGATCAGAGCAAACTGCAGCAGATCCTGCAGGCTAGTCAGGGAGGGTGGTTGCATTTGAAAAGGCAAACAGCTCAGTAGCCAGCAGCTTGGGGATCCCCATGGGGGTGGAGAGAACTCAGCTGCAAGTGCTTAGCCAGCATATCATGGATTAATTTTTTTTTATAATTACATGCTACAATGATGCAACCTCTTTTTCTCATGGGGAGACTGCCTTTCTCTGCCAGATTTGTTTAAAGTGGCTTTGCATAAGCTATCTTGGCTCTCAAGATAAAAAAAAAAGTTACAGCTTTGATATTGGGGATCACAACCTTAATAAATTTCGTTTCAAGTTTGCCTTATCTACTATATCCTTAGTTATAGATGTTCACAGCCTTTTATGTGGATCAATTTTCTAAAAATATGTCAATAGCACTCATATTACAGGAGAATATTGAGGGGGCATTCAGAATAGTCTTACTGCTTTAGAGGAAACAGTTCTAATTTTGTGAAATCAAATGCAACATATTAAAAGCAGGTCCTAAGTGCAATGTCATCTATTGTTCTCTTGTGTTTGTGTAACTCACTTGTAATGCAATACTTCTGAACATGACTTGTCTACACTTCAGTCTCATTTAAAGCAGCTTTGATACAATTCAAATTTGACTTTGGATATGGAGACTCTTTATCATAAGATCATGAATATAAATTCTAAAGTGGGATGCACTTCTAGTGAAGAAGTCTCTGCAGCTTTTGCCTATGCTATGCAGGAGTTCACTTCTTAGTCTTCTTGGATGACTTTGCTGATAAATGTTGGAATTGTAGTTGGTTTATTGTTCCTGGAAATGTTTCTTCTTCGAGTCCATATCAAGCAAGTTCAGCTCTCAACAATCATACTCAAAACTGACATTTGTACTCTTGAATTAAAACAAAAAAAGGGGACATGCCAGCCTTGGTAGGGAAAAAATGCCAAGGTTCCTTCCCTTGGGACAGACCAGTGGTCATAGGCATGTCAGAGGGTTGATGGCTAGTCTGCATGTAAGGTATGTTTTATAATAATTTATGTATTCTCACAATCATCTGAGGAATGTCCTCCCTGTTTATGTTACTGACTCCATGAAAATCAGAGATAGCAGGAGTCTGAGAGGCCTAGATGTGGCTAATGTTTTAGCAAAATTGTAAACAATAGAACCTTCAAATAGCAATTAAAACTGTGGAAAAGAACTTTTAAAAAAGGAGTTATAAAATATATAATTCTCTGCTATGCAAAAATAAAAGGATACGATATGAACTGTATAACTTATAGTTGATGAGCAAGGAACAAATAACCTTCTCCAGGAAAGAACACATATTAATACCAAGTACTGAAAATATACATATGTGTACCATTACATAAACTGAATAGGTTATATTTTTACAAGAGATCTGAAGGAACAGAGGTAGCTACACTATAAGCCAACTTGCCAGAAAAATACAAATGCAGTCAGATTCCTGAACCCAAGGTCAGTCTGGGATTGAGCAAGTTTAGGACCATGTATGATCAAAATGGTAATCTCAGGATAAGGACCCTCCTTGCTAAGTTTGCAAAGGCAGGAGGATTTCTGAATTCTGTTGCAATGTAAAATAAAAAAAATATGCTTACTATTTCTTAGAATTAAGGAGTTGGAGTCTACTGCAGAGTCATAGGATATTCAAAAGGGAACCTGGAATAAATAACTGAATTTATCTGTAAGTAAAAAAACTGACCTTTTGATCTCCATGAGATGAGCTAGCAAAAAGTGATAGCAGTTCATTTTTAGAATCTTTTTCTCTAGCAAGAGCTAAGCTGTCTGAAGTTCTCTGGAGAACAAAACGAGCTCCTCAAGAAGTTTTTTCTAATAGTATTTCTGATTTTAGTCAGAAAATCCATGGATAGTGAACACAGCTCTGGGTTTGGGCATTTAGCTCAGTGGTAGAGCGCTGGCCTAGCAAATGCAAGGCCCTGGGTTCGGTCCTCAGCTCCGAAAAAAAGAAAAAAGAAAGAAAGAAAGAAAAAAAACCAAAAACAACGACAACAACAACAACAACAACAACAACAAAAAAAAAACAACAAAAAGAACCCCCCAAAAAACCAAAAAACAAAAAAAGTGAACACAGCTCTATTAGAGATCTTTACTGCTATTTTAAATTGTTTTATAGCAGGATTTCCGACAAAAAGGCCAGAAATCCCAAGAATTACTTACAGAGCTGACACAGCTGGTTTTGAATGTTTACTAGGAGCTATACAGAGAAGTTGTCTTAGGAGTAAACACAGCTCTTTTAGATCCCCCCACCCCTGCCAGCATTCTAATTTTGATTGGAACCCACGAATTACTTTAAGAATTTTTCTAACAGCGTTTTTGGTTTGGTCGAAAGATCCAAGAATTTTTTATAGCAATTTTCCCACTTTGCTCAGAAAACCCATGATCTATACAAAAAGCATTCAGAAATTTAATATCAAAGAGAACCATCTCCAGAAGAAATCTAGCTCTTTCAACCAGAGAGTTTTTAGAATATCAATAACAAAACAATGCAAAACAAAACAAAGCAAAACAAAACATTGTCTAGAGCAGAGCAGAACATGAAGAGAGAACAGCCTGGAAAAGCCATCTCAGCAGAACATAAGTCACCATCTTAGTCCCACAATTTGACTTTGCTTAATTTGTCTTTGCTGATCCCAGGCACGATTTCTCCAAACTGAGACTGGTACTTGGCAGTTAGCCATTAGTTCCACAGATATTGTGTTTTCCAAACATGCATCTGACCTCTGAGTTTGATGGCCATCACCACAGAAAAATAAAACCAAGCATGGTGGCACACACTGTACTCCAAGCACTGCAGAGGCAGAGGCAAGATAATCAGAAGTTTAAGGTCATTCTCAGTTACATAGTAAGCTCAAAGTAAATGCACTTTATGTAAGAACCTCCATTTTAATAATGGATTAATTCATTGAAAATGAAGATTTACTCATAGAGTCATATCCAATGAAGTTGCTCTTCTAGCAAAAGAAATTCTGTGAAAACAGAGTAGCCTGTACTTATCTTGTTTGGCTTCTTATTTGAAAGTTCTCCTTAAATATTCTTTTCTGTAGACATAATTCTTCACTCTTGTATGTATGTATGTATGTATGCACTGGGTTCTTTGATGCCATCTTTCTTCTCCCTCACACAGTTTGTAACTACCACAGTTTCCATATCTAGCTCAAATTTTCTTCAAATGCTTTTTCACACTGAAACATCTTCATTTCTGAAACTGTAAATGATGGTATCTTTTTGAAGAAACAGAGACAAATATAAACTCCATGGACGACAGTGCCTGAATATCAAAGTCATACTCATGGCCTTTTTTTGGTCATATCTCTCTTTAAACCAGAGTGGGCAAGTACACTGTGGCACAATTCTTATCAAATACACCTTTTTTTAAATATCTTAGAGTTACTATTGCTTTAGTAAAATACCATGACTAAATGAAACTTGGCAAGGAAAGCTTGTAATTTGCAGAGGCATGACCCTGGATGCAGGAACTGAAGCAGAAGCCATCGAAGAAAATTGATAATTGACTTGCTCTTCTAGGCTTTCCTTCATATGTGTGTGTGTATGTGTGTGTGTGTGTGTGTGTGTATGTGTGTGTGTGTGTGTGTGTGTGTGTGTGTGTGTGTGTGAATCCAGTCATTGTACCATGCATAGTTTTCTGAGTCCATGAATTTCAAGCAGAAGGATGACCAAAGTGTAGATGCTTCAGACCTTCTTAGAAGGGAGAACAAACATATTCACAGGGGGAAATATGGAGATAGCATGTGGAGCAGATACTCCTGGTAAGGCAATCTAGAGACTGCCCTACCTGAGGGATCTATCCCATATACAGATTCAAACCCAGACAATATTTCAGATGCCAAGAAGTTCATGCTTACAGAAGGCTGATATAGCTGTCTCCTGAGACGCTCTGCCAGATAATGACAAATAAAGAGAAGGATGCTTGAAATCAACCATTGAACTGAGAAAGGGGTATCCAATGGAGGAGTTAGAGAAAGGATCGAAGTAGCTGAAGGGGTTTGCGACCCCATAAGAACAACAATATCAACCCACCAGAACCTCCCACACCCAAAGCTCCCATGGACTACATCACCATCCCTAGAATACACACAAAGTCACCTATGGCCCCACCCACATATGTAGCAGATGATGGGCTTGTCAGTCATCAGTGAAAGGAGAGGCCCTTGGTCCTGTCAAGGCTCGATGCTCCCAGGTAGGGGAATGTCAGTGTGAGAAGGTTGGAGAAAGGGAATAAATAGATGAGTGGGTGGGTAAAGGAGCACCCTTGTAGAAGCAGGTGGGCTGGGGGGTGGTTGGGAGATGGTATAGTGCTTATCTGGAGAGGAAACTGTGAAAGGGGATAACATTTAAAATATTAATAAAAAATCCAATAAAAGAAAAATGAGAAAATTATCACTTGAAGATATTTTCTAAATTGAGGTTCCCATTTCTCTAATGTCTCTAGCTTGTGACAGAATAATATAAAGAATATATTGGTTTGAGAGTTTGAAGGTACTTTGAATAACGGTAGAACCTTACTTTGTTTGTTAAGTAGGCAGGATCACTTACAGTGGTTTGTCACCTCCTGTTCACAGTGCTCTGAGCAATCAATTGGAGCCTCCAGTTGCTCCATACTACCACCATAATTTATGGTCATGACATAGGGCTTCTCAGAGTTAGAACCCTCTACCAGAGTCAGCTCTGTGTTGTTGTGCTGGACTGTCATCCAGATCTTATCCTCCGCACAAATATCAATCCAAAGCAAGAGAAGTTAGAAGGAAAGCCCAAGTGAATCACTCAAAGTACAAAGGAGTCTCTACCTGAGTACTATGTACACACACTGGTATGAAAGCATTACAGAAGGACAGTGGTATTATACACTGGTATAAAATTCCTTATAGAAGGACCAGAGACTTTCTTTCCTTATAGGGTTCTACACCTGTTAACAAGAGGCAAATAACCATAGGGGTTATGGTTATAGATCCTTACATTACATGCTTTATACTATGCATTTAATGTCCATTACAAATTTAAAATTGACTAGTACAGTCTTCCTCCTTATCCACAGTGATAGAAGACTTTACAAAGTATGCTAAAGTAAAATGATGCACCACTTTTTCAAATAAAATGACATTTTAAATAGTCTACACTGTCTCTTTAAGATTTACATCATCCTAATATTACTTTTGATACATACTAAAGCATAAATGTTATACATAAATAGGTGGTCTACTGTATTGCATAGGAAATTTTGACAAGGTTAAAATACCTCTGCAAGTTCAGTACAAAAAGTATCACATTGAAAATAACAACTACATAATACACAATAATAAAATAATAAACATCTGTAAACTTTTCAAGGATGAAACTGTATTATATAAGCATAAAGATCTAAGTATTAAACCTAAATTGACAATAAAAAATGCTGGGCATGCTAGCACATGCTTGTGATTCCAGTGCTTGGGAGGCAGAGAGAGGTAGACTGCTACTTCTTGCTGACAAGACAGCCTAGCTTACTCAGAGAGTGCAATTCTAATGAGAGTTTTTCAAAGGAAAAAATAAGAGGATTGGAAAATATTTCAGCAATGAAGAAAGTATATTTTTCTTGCAAAAGATGAAAATTCAGTTCCCATAATCTACATTAAGTGTTCTCAACCAAATATGATTCCATCTTTGGGGATTGAGTGGTCTTTTCTGCCTTTCATAGACATTTGTACTCATAGGAACAGATAACTCTTCAACAAAAACACACACTTTTTATTTAAACTCCAAAGGAAGAGAAAATGAGTGACAACATCTGCAGAATGTCCACTGGGGTTTAATCCTAGCCTCCAAATATATCCAAAGACACATACACATGCACAAGTACAAACATTTGTGATGCTTATTCTGGGTTGGCAACTTGATGACATATGGAATCAAAAAAAAATGCAAGCAGCTGGATATACCTCTAAGTGAATTTTCTTAATTATATCCTTTGAAGTAGGAACACCACTCTTGAATTCAAATCTTTATAGGTGGGAAGAGCCACATTTAATCTGGGGCAAACCTTCTGATAGTATGATATATAAGGGACATGGCAGAAGAAATGATTTTGCACTTTATCTTCCTGGCTTCACTTTTGCTGAAAAGTTTATCCACTGACTGCAACATACTTCTTTGGGATTCTGGTAATTACTGAAAAACATCTTAGAAATTCAGCCTCATGAACTACTGTATGCTTAGTCTTTCTGTCGGTAGACAGTTATTGTTGGACTACTTGAACCACAGCCTGTAAAACCACTACAATTAATCCTATACTTATACATTCTTCCACCCTGTTCCTCTAGAGAACTTTGAGTAACACAAAATTCATATACACATACATATACAATACATACACAATACATACATACATACATACATACAAAAGTATGTGGAAACTTTTATACTGTACAAAATAACAGATATGTGCTTCTTTCAAGAAGAACAAAATGACAATACACAAAAGAATGTAAGATATAGGTACAAGATAGAAATTTGCTTTTAGAAGTATAGACATCTGCACCCGAAAGAGACTTTTAGCAGTATGAAATTTAGACTGATGACTTCATTGTTGTAGTCAATTATAACATGTGACAGTAAAAGGAGGGTAGCAGTTCCTACTACACAGGACAGCAGCAAGGCTGCTAATGTGGGACAGAATCCAAGACCATTTCAAGACAGCCTAAAACCCTATCTTTTCTTCCAGTGGTTTATGATGTCACACAGCACATTAAAACCTATAGTTCCAGTTCCAGAGGATCCGATGCCCTCTCTTGCATCTGTGAGATCTCACAAATTCACACCACACAAAGCTATGTTGAAATTTGGTCTGTTGCTATGTGTTGAATTGCTAAGTGAAGTCCCCCAAAGTCTGGTTGCTCCAGAGACAAAAGAGTCTGCATGTAGGTCCAAGTGATGCTCTGTGACCTTACTCTAAATAATTTCAGAACTATGAAATATGCATACAACTTGTAGTTGAGAAGAATTTAGATAGGTGAAACTTGGTGTTCTAGGGATTGGAGTTAGAGGACACTAGAAGGAAGGGGAGAAGGAGAAAATGAGAATTCAAGAAAGCATGGCTGTAGAGATGGCCAATCAGAGTTGAGAGGATGCCAAAGGAAAAATAGTAAGTAATAACATAGGTTTATCAATGAGAAATAGATTTTAATAGCATAGAGCATAGATACTGTCCAGCCTTAATGCTAATAATAATGATGTGTGTGTGTGTGTGTGTGTGTGTGTGTGTGTGTGCACGTGCATGAATACATGTATCTATAAAGGCCATACCTGTCTTTTGCCCAGAAACTGAATGACCAAAGGAAGATTAGAAGCCCATAATAAAGATTAAGTATTTCAACAACACAGATGCACAGCAATAAAAATAAAAATAAATAAATCTTCAAGTTTTAAGGCATTCAGAGGTGTTTGTTGGACAACTTGAGGGAAAAATATTTACTGCAACTTGATATGCAGTTCGATTCTGAACATCCACACAAATAAAACAGAGGGAGAAAGAGGACTTGAAAAGCATTTTTCATCTGAGAATATTGCTCACATAGTTACAATATTATTCTTCATAGATTTAAGAAGCAGAAAAGGACTATGGCAGAAAAACCATATGGTTTCTTTTCTCTTTCACCTTCTTAGCTTTAGAAGTGGGGAAAAAACACATAAAGAAAAGCAATAACCCACAACATTTCTGTTATAGAGCAGTTGCAGGAAAGCATACTGTAGGCAAGTGTTATCATAAACTATAAATAGCAAGATTAGGGTCATTGGTATGATTTAGCTTTAAAAATAAAAATGGAATTAGCTCCTACTGTTTGGATATTAATTCTTCTCATCAATTTTTTCTGTGACCTGGGAAAAGATGTTTCATCTCCCTATACTTCAGTTTCATCACATTAGAAGAAGAAATAAATCGTTTGGTTTGATTTAAATTTTCTTAAAGATTTTCCCACATTGGAATAGTTCTCAGATCACCCAATTAAGCTATGCTCAATAACTGTGAGCCATCCTGCGAATAGTTCCCAAACCTACTAATTGATAGCCATCATGTTCCCAGAGAGACTTATCATTTGCTATTTTGAAATAGGACTGAATTCTTATGTGAAGTCTTGTGAAGAACCCACTTTCTTTGAATATTAATTCCTAAAATAAAATGATATAAACGCATATTGTTCAAGTTGTTAAAAGAATAATCACAGGATATTAAAATGTTGTTAATATCTGTCTTAGCTATGGTTTTTATTACTTTGATGGAATACCATGACCATTAGAACAGGGCTGGGCCCCTCATCAATAGGTGACTAAGAAAATACCCTAAAACTCAATATGTAAAGATATTTTCTTAATTGCATTGCAACTCCTTTTTGTTTGATGGCCCTAACTTGTGTCAAGGTTACAGAAAATAGCCAGTATAATATCAACTACAGAAAAAAGTGAGACAATCAATAAAAAGAGTTAGCATTCAATAATTAGATGCTATAAGATGAGAAATAAAAATTGACATTATTGAAATGGCTGTAATGTTCAATGGCTTATGTTTACTTCTAAGATATATTGATGGAACTGTAAAACTGCCCCCATGCTAGAACAGATTTCAAATATTATATATTAATTTTAAAGATATCAAAAGTCCAACTAATCACATACCGAAGAGTAGAGACCAAGGTGGGGGGTGATCTTTTGAACACTATTAGCTAGTTTGTTTTAAAAGCTCTCATAATTTAGTCTTTCTAACTAATTTATCATCTATCTATCTATCTATCATCTATCTATCATCTATCTATCTATCTATCCATCTATCTATCATCTATATAGCAGTATTCTAAAATGTATGATATCCCAATTTTCTATGTTCTATCTATGTACCTACCAACCTACTTACCTACCTATCATTTATCAGGAGTTAACTTTTTTTATTATTCATTTATCTGACCTGGCTGTAAAAGCAATTCAAACATCACCACTCAATTATTGGTTTTGAAAGTCTTCCTAAATTCATGTATATTTTCAAATCTGTTTAGTGATTTATGTGACCATTCATTTCATCACTTTAGTACAATCATATTTTCTCTTTTGGTGAGATGGAAATGGAAGCTCTATCAGAGTTGAATTTTCACTTAAATATGCTGATGTTGCCCATTCTGCCTTTGAATCTTGATTGGGAAGTAATTTTCTATAATTCAGTTTAATAATTGAGATTTATTAGTGCCATGTAAACCCAAGGTAAAGTGTATAGAAGACACACAAAAAAAGCAAACAAACAACAAAAACAGTGCTCAAAATTGCTCATCACAACTCAGTCAATGCTCATCTTAAGTCTAGCAATGAGCATAGTGCTCTGATGAAGAAAAGACATAAGGACATAAAGCTCACATCTGGTTTTCCTTGAGGTATATTCAAATAAGTGGAATTCACTTTAAATAATTCTGTGCATATATACACATACAAAAAAAAAGATGCACTTGATACCTAGGTTGGTTCATCTGTGGACTACCTCATTACTTTAATTAAAATAGACCTGTGAAATTGATCTGGGATAGAATCTTGGGGTACACACACACACACACACACACACACACGAAGGGGCTGAACTCCAGCAGCTTTCCAGATCTCTCTGCCTGCATCCTTACTTCACATGAAATGCGACCGGTTGCCTTAAACTCTCAATGCCCTGCTTTTCCAGTAATGAACTATACCTTTGAACTGTCAGCCAAATATACATTTCCTTCCTAAAGTAGCTTTGGCTGGATATCTCAGTTACTACAGAAGCAAGAAATTCATTAATATAACATGAAAGCTCAATACTTTTTGTGTAAGGGTCTTGACCAAGTGATTACCACTGTAAAATCCCATGACATTACTGAAACTTTTTGCTGATTCTATTTGTTTTGTCAAGTTGAGTTCTCACAGCACTTTGTCTCTCTAGCCCCACTCAATCTCATGATTGGAGACCTAGTTTCAATACTATTAGTGTTGTAGGATGAATCTGTATTGACTTACACAAGACCACATGGTTTCACTTAACAGAATGTAAAATGGGTACGCATAGCAGTGTGTGCTTATAGTTCTAAACCTCTGATGAAAGGAGGACAGGGATAGGTAGATCCCTGAGTTCATTGGCCTGGCCTGCCAACACAAGAAATGTGGTGAGTTCTATGTTCCTGTGCAAACTCAAAGAAAAAGAAAACAGTGGATGGAAGAATGGCATTCAAATTTATCCTCTAACTTTCTCATGTGTGCACGTCGATTGAAGACATACATGTGTACACACCCCACACAATCATGGCCACATACACAAAAGCAAAATTCAAACAACAATCATATAGTTAAACCCTTAAAATATTCATTAGCATAAAATATAAAATACCATTCATCCCAATAACCTGGTAGGAGAAAGAAGGTTGTCTGTGTCTAGATCCCACTGTATGTGATAAGGCTCTGAAGCATCATTCACAGATGTCACCATATAGTAATATGTGAATGACAAGAATTTTCAATTCCTTTTCTACAGAGTTGTAAGCTTGCTAGGATCTGCAAAATATCATGTCTTGTTTTCAAGTGTATGATGAGTTATTGTATATCTAGTACAAACACATGATAAGATACTTTCTGCAACTTTTCTAAATGTTCAACAGTTTTGGAGGAAAAGGTTGCTGTGTTAGTTTGGTCTTTTTAGCATCATGTATTTTGTTATTTGTTTCAGTTGATAGAACACCTTGGCATAGATTAGAGCATAGGCCACGTCAGAGAAGGTGTGTCACATGGGTGTATTGAAGCTTTAATAGATTCCCACCACTCTTAAGTGAGCTCCTAACTTCTGCAGGCAATATTGAGATAAGAAATCTTAGATATTTCCATTGATATGCCTTTGCTCTGACAATAGGGACTCTAAACCTCAAAAACTATAAGACACTCAAATGCTTTATTTTTCTGTTTCCTTGGTCATGGTGTTTTTAGTACAACAACAGAAAAGTAACTCATAAATCAGATTTAGTATGCAGACTTTTTCACTGACAGGCCTGACTGTGATCTTTTTTGGAGGAATGTGAAGACTTTGGATCTTTAGATTAGAAAAAATAATTGAATATTTAATGGGATACCTCATAGGAATTTGGAAGACAGCAGTGCTGAGAGCAATGTAGACTATGGAGGTTCACCTCAGGAAGTTTCAGAGTGGAAAACTATTAGCAACTAGGATAGAGACAGTTCTTCTGATACTCTGGCAAAGAATGTGGCTGCTTTCTGCCTCTGTCTTAAGAATCTTCCTGAGGCTAAATTAAACATATTGAACTAAGTTCAAGACAACCCATTATTGGCTCTGTTTTTTGGTTATAAGTAATCACCCCAATGTAGGTTCAATAAGAAAAATGAACAGGCAGTACCGAAAGAAATAGAAATTTATATATTGAAGAGATAAATGGAGCCCCAGGTAATGTGATCCTGGAGCCAAGGCTTGTGCTAAAATAAAATAAAATAAGATTAAGAAAAAAAAATCTATACTGGAATAAAGGAAGAATATCCCCAGGGTAAGAGCTCTTTCAGCCAAGCTTTCAACTTGTGAAAAGAAAAGGACTAAGGCACTAGTTCTCAACCTGGAGGATCTGACTCATTTTGGGGTCAAATGACCATTTCATGGCATTACATATCAGATATCTTGCATATTAGATACTTATATTATAATTCATGACAGAAGCAAAATTATAGCTATGAAGTAGCAATGAAAATAATTTTACAATTGGAAGTCACCACAACATCAAGAACTTTATTAAAGGCTCACAGCATTAAGAAGGCTTGTCTAAGAAGTTTTTTGGTCCTAAAAGGCAACAAGAAAAATATGTCCTTCAAATGTTATTCAAAGAGATCATGCTTCAAGTGAAGTGGCCGCCATACTTAGTACTATCATCTGTGTATTTTTTGATTGTCTGTTATGAAGGATACAGGAGCAAAGATGTTGTTAATCCTTCTTCCTCTATTAAAGAGTACTGCTGTGACCGAAGAGTTACAGAGAAGTCCATGGATACAGTCCATGAGAGAGCTATAGGTCAAAAGAAGCCATTCTTGAAGTTGTGGAAGTAAGGCTTAGTTTATGTTGAATATCTCAAAAAGAAGTGCTAGAGCCGTGAGATATTTTCCCAAGTGAGTTGAGCATAGGCAGTGGAATCTGATTGTAAGAGAGCTTTATTTTGCCACAGCAAGCATGGGAGTATAAGATTTGGAGTTAGCCCTACTGGGTTTATGTGCTACTTTGGTCCAGTATTTTCTCATAATGTTCCAATCCATGTCTTTTCCAATGGTAACATATAGTCTATGTTCTTGTATGTTTGAAGCATGTGATTTTAGATTTATTTTATTTTATTTTATTTTACAGGATGTATATGGGTCCTTGCCAGTGGCGGGCAAAACTACTACATATGCAGGCAATAGGGTGCTTTCCATCTTCACTGCCATCCGAGTGTGAGGCTTGCGGAATGCCTATATCAGCTTGCAGACGGTGGCATAACACAGTCTAAGATGGGGACCCCTGCCTGGGGGTGAAATTGTACAGGGTGGGACCAAGGTCGTAGCTCCCATGTTAACAGCTGGGAACCTGGAGGAGTTGGGAACAGGCCTGTGATGGATAAACCCGGGCTGGGGGAGTGGGAATCATACTTAGCTCAGGAGTGAGTGTTAGTGTCTAGTGCAAAGAGAGTCCTTCTGAGGGAGAGAGACCTAGGTAGATTCTTGAAAAAGAGGCAACCCCCAAGGCAGTTCTTATTGAGGAAGAGAGAGAGAGAGAGAGAGAGAGAGAGAGAGAGAGAGAGAGAGAGAGAGAGTCCTTGCTTGTCTAAACTGTTTTTTCATGATGGAAAATTGATGTATAGTACTAACTTAGGTTAGACGAGGGATTAAAGACCTTTTGAAGGAAGGAATGTCCTGGAAGGGAAGTTTAATACTTAAGTTCTTCATACTACCCCACCTAGCTATGTCACTAGCATAGAGAACTCTGGGCATTATGCTACATGACTAGTTGCAATACTCCTCATGTAAGGTGTCTTGGTCACATGATCTAGGACAGAAATTGGGAGGGAACAAATTTGAACATCTACTTATTGTTGTCAACTATTGAGAATGGCCAGGATTTCTTAATCTGCTCAACCATCCCAGTTTTTTTTATTTTTTTTGTTTTGTTTTGTTTTGTTTTTGTTTTTTGTTTTTGTTTTTTGTTTTTTTTTTTTTGTTTTTTTTTTTTTGTTTTTTTTTTTTTGTTTTTTGTCTTCTGGCATGGTTCTACTTGCCCCTTTTAGGTAATGAGAAACTTCCTTGAAGCTCAAAGGAGACTTTGAAACTTACAAGTGTAAATTGTGACTGGCTGTAGAGGTTTTAGAAGATGGTATGAATGCATTTCAGATTATGAAATACAGTTCAGGACAATTAAAATTATCACGTCTTCACCTAATTTCTGTCATTTAACCAGGACAGATTTTTTATTTTTTTATTTTTTTGCTCTTAGTGTTTCACAAACTTTGTTGCAAATATTTTTTTTCATCTTTATTAAATGGGGTATTTCTTATTTACAGTTCAAATGTTGTTCCCTTTCCAAGTTTCCAGGCCAACATCCCCCTAACCCCTCCCTCTCCCCTTCTATATGGGTGTTCCCCTCCCCATTTTACCTCCATTACCACCCTCCCACAAACAATCACATTCACTGAGGGTTAGTCTTGGCAGGAACAAGGGCTTTCCCTTCCACTGTTGCCCTTATTAGGGTATTCATTGCTACCTATATAGTTGGAGCCCATGGTCAGTCCATGTATAGTCTTTGGGTAGTGACTTAGTCCCTGGAAACTCTGGTTGGTTGGCATTGTTGTTCATATGGGGACTCAAGCCCTTTCAAGTTCTTTCAGTACTTTCACTGGTTCCTTCAACAGGGATCCCATTCTCAGTTCAGTGGTTTACTGCTGGAATTTGCCTATATATTTGCAATACTCTGGTTGTGTCTCTTAGGAGAGATCTACATCCCGTTCCTGTCAGCCTGCACTTCTTTGCTTCATCCGTCTTACCTATTTTTATGGATATATATATATATATATATATATATATATATATATATATATATATATATATATATGGGCCACCTGTGGGGCAGGCCGTGAATGTGTGTTCCTTCAGCCTCTGTTCTAAACATTGCCTCCCTATTTCCTTCCAAGAGTATTCTTGTTCCCCTTTTAAAGAAGTGAAGCATTAGCATTTTGGTCATCCTTCTTGAGTTTCATGTGTTCTGTGCATCTAGTGTAATTGGAGTATTTGGGCTAATATCCACTTATCAATGAGTGTGTACATGGGTGTTTTTTTGTGATTGGGTTACCTCACTCAGGATGATATTTTCCAATTCCATACATTTGTCTATGAATTTCATAAAGTCATTGTTTTTGATAGCGGAGTAGTATTCCATTTAGTAGTACTCCATTGAATGTACCACATTTTCTGTATCCATTCCTCTGTTGAAGGACATCAGGGTTTTTTCCAGCTTCTGGCTATTATAAATGAGGCTACTATGAACATAGTGGAGCATGTGTCTTTGTTATTTGTTAGAGAATCATTTGGGTATATGCCCAAGAGAGTTATAACTGGGTCCTCAGGTAGGGCAGCATCCAGTTGTTTAGGTAACTCCAGACTGATTTCCAGAATGGTTGTACCAGTCTGCAATCCCACCAACAATGGAGGAGTGTTCCTCTTTCTCCACATCCTCACCAGCATTTGCTGTCACCTGAGTTTTTGATCTTAGTAATTCTCACTGGTTTGAGGTGAAATCTCAGGGTTGTTTTGATTTTCATTTCCCTTATGACTGAAGAGGTTGAACATTTCTTTAGGTGCTTCTCAGTCATTCAGCTTTCCTGAGCTGTGAATTATTTGTTTAGCTCTGAACCCCATTTTTTAATAGGGTTATTTGTCTCCCTGCAGTCTAACTTTGTGAGTTATTTGTATATTTTGAATATAAGCCTTCTATGTGTTGTATGATTGGTAGAGATATTTTCCCAATCTCTTGGTTGCCATTCTGTCCTAAAAATGGTGTCCTTTGCCTTACAGAAGCTTTGTAGTTTTATGAGATCCCATTTGTCGATTCTTGATCTTAGAGCATAAGCCATTGGTGTTTTGTTCAGGAAATTTTCTCCAGTGACCATGTGTTCGAGATTCTTCCCCACGTTTTCTTTTATTAGTTTGAGTATATCTGGTTTGAAGTGGAGGTCCTTGATCTACTTGGTCTTAAGCTTTGCGCAGGGTAATAAGAATGGATTGATCTGCATTCTTCTACATGCTGATGTCCAGTTGAAATAGCTATCTTTTTTCCATTGGATGGTTTTGGCTCCTTTGTCAAAACTCAATGACCATCGGTATGTGGGTTCATTACTGGGTCTTCAATTCTATTCTACTGTTCTATCTCTCTGTCTCTGTACCAATACCATACGGTTTTATCAATATTGCTCTATAATACTACTTTAATTCAGGGATACTGATTACCCCGGAAGTCCTTTTATTGTTGAGGATAGTTTTAGCTATCCTGGGTTTTTTGTTTTCCAGATGAATATGCACATTGTTTTGTCTAACTCAATGAAGAATTGGGTTGGGATTTTGTTGGGGAATGCATTGAATCTGTAGGTTGCTTTTGGTGAAATGGCCATTTTTACTATATTAATCTTAATTAGTCCTTATCCCATTGGTTATGACCAAAAACTAAATTAATAAATACTTCAATAACTTTATTTTTAAACTTGACTTAGAAATAAACAAATGCTTGAGGGAAAAAGGGATTTAGCTGTTATAATGCTTATTTGGCCCAAGTGATAAAAACTGAGAGACCTGAGCTCATTTTAAGACTAAGTGGGGCAGACATCCTGATGCCACAGGATAGATTGCCACCTCTGCACACCTCGGCCCACATTCCTAGTCAAAGGGGAACTGCACAGTGCCTCTGGACACAGGGATATAGGAACAGATAGTAACCTGGATCCGTGGTTCTGGTCTGCGCCCAGGACAGAACTGAACCAGCCAAACAACTTCCTGCATCCAAATCCCATGGGGGAGAAAGTTGGACCCTCAGAAGTGTGGATAAGCCTGAGAAGTCAGAGGAGAATACCGTCTGCCAACAGTCCAGACCCAAGAAGGAATCGCATAGTGCCAACTATTCCTGGGGGTGCAAGGACCTACACAAGCCATCAGGGACAGGACCTTTTGATTTCTGCCCATGCCTAGAACTGGAAGACAGTCGCCAGGAGTTCTGACACACCTAATTTCAGAGCACCTGTTCTCAGGAAAGGCTGAAAGAAAACAGAAAAACAGTTTAAAGGAATGTTGACACAAAGGCTTACAGCAGGCTCAAGACACTTTCAGAAACAGCAAGGCAAGCAAACACCAGAGTCAAGCCAATGGCGAGAGGCAAGCACAGGAACCTAAGCAACAGAAACCAAGAATACTTGACATCATCAGAGCCCAGTTTTCCCACCAAAGAAAATACTGGCTATCCAAACACACCAGAAAAGCAATATTTAGATTTAAAAATCACATTTTTTGATAATGATGTAGGACTTTAAGAAAGACATAAAGAATCCCCTTAGAGAAATGCAGGAAAATGAAAGTAAACAAGTAGAAGCCTTTAAAGAGGAAACAGAAAAATCCATGAAAGAATTACACGACCAAACAGGTGAAGGAATTGAAAATGGAAATAGAAACAATAAAGAAAGCACTAAGGGAGACAACCTGGATACAGAAAATCAAAGGAATACAACCAGGATATAGAAAACCAAAGGAAGAAAAAAGGAGCTGAAGATACAAACATCACCAACAGAATATAAGACACAAAAGATAGAAGAGAGAATCTCAGAGGCAGAAGATAGCATAGAAAACATCGACACAACTGTCAAAGATAATGTGAAATACAAAAAGCTTCGAGCCCAAAACATACAGGAAATCCAGGACACATGAGAAGATCAAACCCAAGGATTATAGTTATAGAAGAAAGTGAAGACTCACATTAAAGGGCCAATAAATATATTCAACAAAACTATAGAAGAAAACTTCCCTAACCTAAAGAAAGAGATGCTCATAAACATATAGAAGCCTAGAGAACTCCAAATAGATTGGACCAGAAGAGAAATTCCTCCCATTTCATAATAGTTAAAACACCAAAAGCACAAAACAAAGTATTAAAAGCAGTAAGGGAAAAAGGTTGTGACATATAAAGGCAGACCTAAAAGAAGTACACCAGACTTCTCACCAGAGACTATAAAAGCCAGAAGATCCTGGACAGATGTCATACAGACCATAAGAAAGCACAAATGCCAACAAAATTTTCAATTAGCATAGATGGAGAAACCAAAATATTCCATGACAAAACCTAATTAACACATCTTTCTACAAATCCAGCTCTATAAAGGATAATGGATGGAAATCTCCAACACAATGACAGAAACTACACTGTACAGAAAGCAAGAATTAAATTCCCTTGCAAAGAAACCAAAAGATAGACAAACATAACTCTGCCTCTAACAATGAAAATAACAAGAAGCAACAATCACCATTCCTTAATATCTCTCAACATCAACGGACTCAATTCCCCAATAAAAGGACATAGAGTAACAGATTGAATACATAAAGAGTACCCAGGATTTTGCTGCATGCAGGACACACACTTTAGATACAAAACATACTTCAGAGACATAGATAGATACTACCTCAGAGTAAATGGCTGGAAAACAACTTTCCAAGCAAATGACCAGAAGAAACAAGCTGTAGTTGCCATTGCAATATCAAATAAAATTGATTACAACCAAAGATCATTTAAAAAGAAAAGGAAGGACACTTCATATTCATCAAAGGAAAAATCCACCAAGATGAACTCTCAGTCCTAAATATCTATGCTCCAAATGCAAGGGCACCTACATTCATAAAAGAAACCTTACTAAAGCTCAAGGCACCCATTACACAACACACGATAATAGTTGGAAATTTCAACACCCCACTCTCATCAGTGGACAGATCATGAAAACAGGAATTAAACAGAGATTTAGAGATATTAAGAGAAGTTATGACCAAATGAATTTAGAGATATTTATAGAATATTCCATCCTAAAACAAAAGAATATACCTTCTTCTCTGCACCTCATGGAACCTTCTCCAAAATTGACCATATAATTGTCAGAAAACAGGCCTCAAGGGATAAAGAAAGTTAGAAATAATCCCATGCATCCTATCAGATCACAACACACTAACACTGATCTTCAACAATAATAATAATGACAGAAAGCCCACATATACATGGAAGTTGAACAATGCTCTACTCAATGACAACTTGGTCAAGGAAGAAATAAAGAAATTAAAGACTCCTTAGAATTTAATGAAAAGATACAACATACCCAAACTTATGGGACACTATGAAAGCTGTGTTAAGGGGAAAACACATAGCTCTGAGTACCTGCAGAAAGAAACAGGAGAGAGGATAGGTCAGCAGCTTGACAGCACATCTAAAACCTCTAGAACAAAAATAAATAAATGAACCCAAGAGGAGTAGAAGACTCAAATGATCAAACTCAGAGATGAAATCAACCAAAAACAAACGAAAAGGACTATACAAATAATCAGCAAAACCAGGAGCTGATTCTTTGAGAAAATCAACAAGATAGATAAACCCACAGTCAGACTAACCAGAGGACACAGAGAATGTATGCAAATTAACAAAATGGGAAATGAAAAGAGAGACATAACAACAGAATCTGAAGAAATTAAAGACATCATCAGATACTACTACAAAATCCTATATTCAAAAAAAAAACTGGAAAATCTGGAGGAAATGGAAAATTTTCTAGAAAGATACCAGGTACCAAAGTTAAATCAGGAAAAAATAAACCATCGAAACAACCCCATAACTCCTAAAGAAATAGAAGCAGTTATTAAAATTCTCCCAACCAAAAAGAGCCCAGATCCAGATGGGTTCAGTGGAGAATTCTATCAGACCTTCATAGAAGACCTCATACCAATACTGTACAAACTATTACACAAAATTGAAACAGACAAAGCACTACCAAATTCCTTCTATGAAGCCAAAATTACTCTTATACCAAAACTACACAAAGACTCAACAAAGAAAGAGAATGTCAGAACAATTTCTCTTATGAATATTGATGCAAATATACTAAATAAATTTTTTGCAAACCAAATCCAGGAACACATCAAAATGATCATCCATCATTATCAAGAAGGCTTCATCCCAGGGATGCAGGGATAATTAAATATATGAAAATCCATCAATGTAATCCACTATACAAACAAACTCAAGAACCACATGGTCATTTTATTACATGCTGAGAGCATTTGACAAAATTCGACACACATTCATGATAAAAGTCCTGGAAAGATCAGCAAATCAAGACCCATATCTAAACATAGTAAAAGCAATATACAGCAAACCAGTAGCTAACATCAAACTAAATGGAGAGAAACTTGAAACAAACCCACTAAAATCAGGGACTAGACAAGGTTGCCCACTCTCTCCGTACTTATTGAATCTAGTTATTGAAATCCTAGCCAGAAAAATCAGACAGCAAAAGGAGGGCAAAGGGATTCAAATTGGAAGGGAAGAAATCAAAATATCACTATTTGCAGACGATATGATAGTATACTTGAATCACCCCAAAGGTTCCACCAAAGAACTACTTAACCTGATGTACAACTTCAGCAAGTATGTGGGTATAAAATTAACTCAAACAAATCAATAGCCTTCCTCTACTCAAAGGATAAACAGGCTGAGAAAAAAATTAAGTAAATGACACCCTTCACAATAGTCCCAAATAATATAAAATATCTTGGTGTGACTTTAACCAAGTAAGTGAAAATTCTGTATGACAAGAACTTCAGTTCTCTGAAAAAAGAAATGAGGAATATCTCAGAAGATGGAAAGATCTTCCATGCTCATGAATTGGCATGATTAATATACTAAAGATGGCCATTTTGCCAAAAGCAATCTACAGATTCAATGCAACCCCATGAAAACTCCTACTAAATTCTTTATGGAGATAGAAAGAGCAATTTGTAAATTTGTTTGGAATAACAAAAAACCCAGGATAGTGAAAACTATACTCAACAATAAAAGAACTTCTGAGGGAATCACCATCCCGTACTTCAAGCACTATTACAGACCAATAGTCATAAAAACTGTATGGTATTGGTACAGAGACAGACAGATAGATCAGTGGAACAGAATTGAAGACCCAGAAATAAACCCACATACCTATTTGCTTGATCTTTGACAAAGGAGTTAAAACCATCTGATGGAAGAAACATAGAATTTTCAGCAAATGGTGCTGGTTTAACTGTAGGTCAGCATGTAGAAAAATGCAAATTCATACATTCTTATCACCATGTTCAAAGCTTAAATCCAAGTTGATAAAGGACCTCTACATCAAACCAGATACACTCAAATTAATAGAAGAAAAGATGGGGAAGAGTCTCAAACCCATGGGCCCTGGGGAAAATTTCCTGAACCAAAACTACAATGGCTCATGCTCTAACGTCAAGAATGGACAAAGGATCATAAAACTGCAAAGCTTCTTTAAGGCAAAAGATACTGTCATTAGGACAAAATAGCAACCAACAAATTTGGAAAAGATCTATACTAATCTTCAATTTGATAGAGGGCTAATATCCAAACTATACAAAGAACTCAATAAGTTACACCCCAGAAAACCATGTAACTCTATTAAAAATGGAGTATAGAGCAAAACAAAACATTCTCAGCTGAATCAAATTGCCAAAATGCACCTAAAGAAACATTCAACATCTTTAATCTTCAGTGAAATGCAAATCAAAACAGCCCGGAGATTCTACCTCAAACCAGTCAGAATGGTTAAGATAAAAAAATTCAGGTGACAGCAGATGCTCGTGATTATGTGGAGAAAGAGGAACACTCCTCCATTGTTAGTGGATTGCAAACTGGTACAACTACTCTGTAAATCAGTCTGGAGTTTCCTCAGAAAATTGGACATTGTACTACCTGAGCACCCAGCTATATACCTCTCTTAAACATATACCCAAAATATGCTCCAACCTACAAGAGAGACACATGCTCCACTATGTTCATAGCAGCCTTATTTATAATAGCCAGAACCTGAAAAGAACCCAGATGCCCTACAACAGAGGATAGGATTAAAAAAAATGTGGTACATCTACAGAATGGAGTACTATTCATTAAAATAATGACTTCATGAATTTCATAGGCACATAGAATGAACTAGAAATTATCATCCTGAGTGAAGTTTCTCAGAAAAACACACTTGGTATGTACTCACTTTTAAGTGGATATTAGCCAAAAAGCTTTAATTACCCAAGATGCAGTCACAGAGCACAGAAAGCTTAAGAAGAAGGATGACCAAAATGTGGATGCTCCCACTCCTTCTTAAAAGAGGAAGAAAAATTATCAAGGATGGCCATTCAGTACCTGCCCCATATGTGGCCCATATATACAGCCACCAAAACTACTTAAGATCGATGAAGCTAGAAAATGCCTGGTCAAAGGGACCAGGTATAGATCTCTCCTGAGAGACACATCAAGAACATGTCCAATATAGAGGTCAATGCTAGCAGCAAACCACTGAATTAAGAATAGTACTTACTTGGGGGGTATTAGAGCAAGTATTGAAAGAGTTGAAAGAGCTTTCAACCCCATAAAAACAACAATGCCAACAAACCAGAACTTTCAGGGACTAAACCACTACAGAAAGACTGTACATGTACTGACCCAGGGCTCCAAATGCATATGTACTGAACAATAACCTTATTGGGGCACCAGGGGAAGGGGAAGCCCTTAGTCCTGCCAAGGTTGGGTCCCCAGTGCAGGGGAATATGGGAGGGCAACAGGGGGATCTATAGGGGGAATACCTCTTATGGGAGAGGGGAGGAGAAAGAATTTGGCTTATGGACAGGAAGCTGGGAAGGGGAATAACGTTTGAAATCTAAGTAAAGGAATATATCTAATAAAAAAATTTAAAAAGAAAGAATAAATGAATAAAAAATTACAGTGTTACTAGATACAGGAGCAGATGTATTTGTAATATCTTCTATCCTCTGGCTTGGATCTTGGCCTAAACAACTACCATTACTCAATTACAAGGAATAGGGAAAAGTCAAGAGTCCTGAGCAAAGCAGTGATCTCTTACAGTTGGAAGATGAGGAAGGCCACCAAGGATATTTTCACCCATACTTTGTGTTAACCTGCCTGTTGATTTGTGGAGAAGTGATGCAATGACATACATTATATATTTTTGTAGTCCAAATAACAAAGTTACATATGTTTGATTTTGGTTATTTGTCAAACCAAGAATTAGAAAAACAAAATCAAGGACAATTTGAACCCATTATAGTTACCCCCAGAGAACAAAAACATGGCCTGAAGTACTTTTCTGGAGACCATTGACAAGCCTGCACTCTATACAGATAAAATAACTTGCAAAAGTGATGTTTCTGAATGGGTTTATCAGTGCTCTCTTATATCAGAAAAAATTCTGCCCACAACAGCTACTGGAAGAGTAATTGCAAGCTGACCTTATTGAACTTTCCAATTCCCGATAAAACTCACCTATATTTAAAATTAAGAAATCAGTCAGGCAAGTGGAGATATCTTTGCAAGATGTACAAAAGGTTAATGAATCTATGGAACTTATGAGAGCATTACAGTCTGGCTTACCTGCCCCAGTTACCATTCCAAATATATATATATATATATATATATATATATATATATATATATATACACACAGTTAGTATTGGTTTAAAAGTTTGTTAATATACTATTCCTTTGCTTCCTTTTGGTTGTATGAGGTTTGCACTTAATGTGTCTGCCTGTAATTTTAAAGAACCCATGAAGTGTTATCACTGGAATGTTTTGTCTTAGGAAATGCCCATCAGTCCTACATTATGTCAAAATTTTGTTGCTGCTTCAGTAAAAGAAGTTAGTAACTTGTATCCTTCCGTGTCTTTTATTTACTGTATGTATGATGTTTTATCAGTTGTTCCCTTGGAAGGAGTTTTTACTACAAGCTTTGCTCTTGTACAACAAGCTTTAAAATCTTGGGGATTAGTTGTGGCTCCATGAAAGATTCAAAGGCATATACTTTGCAATATTTTGGACATTGGGCATTAGTTGTTGCTACAGAAAGTATTCAAAGGCAATGTATATTCCTTATTCCAAACAACAATTAAATTGGTTATTGCAGAATACTAATATTTAGCCCATTGCATGTGCAAACTTTCCAGGCAAAATTGATAATCACTATCTGAAAGACAAGTTATTACAATTTACCTCAATGAATACTTTTGTATTTCCTGAAAATTTACACATGCATCCCATAGAGAATTGGCTTACTGTATTTACACACAGCACATCAATTAGAAAAGCAGTATATGTAATTGGATCAAATGTTTTTTTTATTGAATTTCCCCCAGCTTCAACACAGATAAATGAATTGTGTGCTGTAGCTGTTGTCCTTGAGATATGAAAAAAATCAAACTTTTAAATTGTATTCTAAGAGCCAATATATAGCTCATGATATATGATAGCTTGAAACTATTCTCTGTTTAGATACTGCTAATTTTCAAATTTTAAAATTATTTATACAAATATAACTTAGTTTAAAGAATGCACTGTCCTTACTTTATAGGACATTTAAGAGCACATATTTGATGGCCCGAACCTCTGAGTAAAGGCAATGCCTCAGCTGAATTGCATACCAGGCAGATTATAGACTTTATACAGGAACAATTAGCCAAACATTGTCATTCATTACATCCTCAAATTAGTAATAACTTGAGATAACAATGTTGTATTTCTAAAGAATGTGCACATCAAATTGTAAAGACTTTTCATGAATGTCAATTTCTTCCTATACAACATAATGATGTTAATCCATAAGGATTCATATCTAATAAATTATGGCAAATAGATGTTACTCATGTTTATGATTTTGGAAAAGGAAAATATGTACATATGATTATTGATACCTTCTAAGGCTTTCTTTTTGCAACTGCTTTAACAAGAAAGACATTGAAAGTATTAGTCATTGCCTCTTTTGTTTTTCTATGTTGGGTTTTTCAATTCAGATTAAAACAATAGAAATGGTTATTGCAGTCAAGCATGTGAGACTTTCTGTTAGCAATTTAATATTGCCCATATTACTGGGATTCCTTATACTCTTCAGAGACAAAATATTGTGGAATGAGTCCATGGAAATTTAAAACAATATCTTCGTAAAATAAAAGTGTGGGGAGGAATTATACACCCATACATTACAAAATTATTTAAATCATGCTCCTTTTATTATAAATTTTTAAAATTTGGATGGTAATGGAAACTCAGATGCTGAGTGTCTTTGGCATCCTCACATTTCTACCAAATATGCTTCAGTGAAATGGAAGAATCTATGGCAGGCGAATGTCATGTACCTGAACCTATACTCATATGGAGAAGAAGGCATGTTCGTGGTTTTTTATAGGAAGAAAATGGGACATGGTTATTGGTAGAAAGGGTGGTACAACAAATGGCACAATCCCACCTTCCTGCCCATTCCCTTACTAATGATCATGATGGTTTCTGGACACAGTAAAGTTTACTGGGCCTATATTTCTGACTTACCACTCATAACTTCAGCAGTGTCGACCAGACTACAGATTCTCATGATTGAATTTCCCCATACAAGGGAGCCAACTTATAATAAAACATGACTTTCAATACACTTGGTGATAAGATTTCTGTTTTACTTGTAAAGAATATTACCGATGATGGAAGTATTTGTGTTTTTCGTTAAAATTAGAATCTTTTATTAATTGGTCATGTTAAAATTACTTTTGTTTCTTCTATGGTATTTAATGTAAGTTGTATTAATTCTATACTTTCAAATTGTGTTAATATATTGAAATCTGGATGACTGCTGTGGTGGTCTACCAACCATCTTTCGTATTATTGCCTCTGAGTATTATAGGATCTTGGTGTTTTGAAAAAGACTTGCAAACACTGGAAGAACAGAATCAGGCTTTAAGTAGAAACAAGAGGGTACTAAGATTAATTATTGGTGATATAGGAGCTTTGATTACATTAATAGCTAGCACCACTGTTTCTGCAATTGCTTTGATATGAAACTTTAAGATAGACACTTTTGTTAATCATTTATCAAAAAAAATTGTTACTAATGGTCTGAGTATTCAAGAAGACTTAGATAGATATCTAGAGCAACAAATTGACACTCTTTATAATACCATTCAAATTATTGTTGAGGAGATTCAGAGTTTAAGGATAAGAAGTCATTTTTGTGTGTCATGGTAAATACCAATGGAAAATTCAAAAAAATACTTGCAGGGAATTTGGCATAATTCTAACACCTTTCTGGATATTTTAATCTTGCATAAGGAAATTATAAATTTAAATAATACAAAGCACAAAGTAAACATCAGCCCAGAAACATGTGACATTCCTTACATCTTGTTCATCCTGATTCATGGCTTAAAGTCAGTATTTCAATCTTGGTAAAGCTTCAAGAATGGCTTATGTAGCTTGAACATTTTAGCCATTCTGGTCCTGGCAATACTTTTATTACTGCCCATTGTGATAAAACTTGCCTTTAACACCGTCAACATGTTGGTGACCAAAAATACATGGTTCAAAATTAAAAATGTATTCCCAGATGGATCTACTGATCTAACAGGCTGGCAGCCAAAGATGGTAATAAATCTTCTCCAGCCTCAGTACTGGCTCGAGTCGTGTTGTACTTTTGTTGATTGTTTCTCTTTATTTCAGTCCTCCCTCCCTCTCTTGAGACCCCATTGACTGACTGAGCTGACCTTGTCATCTATCATCTAGGCTTGTCAACCACAAGCACTGAGCTAAGCAAACCACATAGGACTTGCTATAATAATAATAATAATAATAATAATAATAATAATAATAATAATAAAACTGGTTCAGGTGCTCTGTATTTCATTTTATATTTCTGAGAGTCAAGGGGCTAAAGTCATAAAATGCTGACTGGTGAAATGATCAGAAGGGAACCTTGGGTAAATGATTAAGTTGCTATACAATTTCTAAAAATGTGGGCTATTCAAATAAAATACTGGGCTTTGATATGCAAGATAAAGCTATCTTGAACAGGTTACACAACTGTCAGATCGTATCCATCACTGCCTCCTAGTTATTCTTCTGATGCTCCCAGTCATTTCTTGATCAGGACCCTTTCTCAAGCTGAGGATGGACTTTGGAAGAATCCTTCACTGTTGTGTCTGCAGGCTTGACTCTTAGATTACACTAGATTCTATTAAGGTAACAGCTAACACTCTCCACCTCCAAAGCTGACATTTACCTCTGAGTTTAAAGAACATTACCCGCTGGGGATTTAGCTCAGTGGTAGAGCGCTTACCTAGGAAGCACAAGGCCCTGGGTTCGGTCCCCAGCTCCGAAAAAAAGAACCAAAAAAAAAAAAAAAAAGATCATTACCCCTCCCTGAATCTTGCTAATTTCAGAAATAGACCCTGAAATCAATTAGAATGTAAGAAAGTGACATTTGGTTTTAAAAAGATGTATGCTTATTATCGTGACAGTAACCTATTGTAAATAATGCTACAATAGGAAAAGGAAAATGTCCAACAGTAAGTTTCTGAAAGAATAAAGTACATTTAATTTTCATAGTCAGGTGTACTGAAGTCACAGTGAATAATGCATGTGACATTTAAATGGATCTAAACAAGATTTCTATTATATAATTCTAAGTGAGAAATTCAAGAAATTATGCATAAAGAGGTGCTATTTATTGTGCTACAATAAGTGAGAAAAAATACACAAAATAAGGTCAAAGTAGAAAATTTGTATGTATAAAAAAATAATAATACATTGAAGACAATAGTAGATCTGATCAGCCATAGTGTGTTATTGGTATTTTGTTTTTCCACTTTTCTAAAAATAAGAAGCACTTAAGAGATTAGCAAAATATACTTCTAGGTATGTTTGTTAAAGTGTTTCCAGAGATGATTGGCTAAGACTGAAATACATGCCGTGACTGTTGCCACTCCTTAATTTTTGTCATTAAAGCATTTTAATTTCTCACAGAGATTAAATCAAAAGAATGAAGCAAGCCTTACTACTGAATATTAATCATGTAAAGATTCCTAAGTCAACATTAAAATAAAAGTATTCACAAAGACATCATAAAATATCAAAGCTTCTGTAAGACAAAAGATACTGTCAGTAGAACAAAACAGCAAGCAACAGATTGGGAAAAGATCTTTACCAATCCTACATACAATAGGGTGCTAATATCTAATATACACAAAGAACTCAAGAAGTTAGTCTCTAGAGAACCAAATGATTAAAAACAGAGTACAGAGCTAAACAAAGAATTCTCAATTGAGAAATAAAAAATGGCTGAGGAACACCTAAAGACATGTTCAACAACCTTAGTCATCAGGGAAATGCAAATCAAAACAATAAAAAGATTCAACCTCACTCCAGTTAGAATGGCTAAGGTCAAAACTCAGCTGACAGCTCATGCTGGTGAGGATGTGGAGAAATAGTAAAACTCCTCCATTGTTGGTGACATTGCAGGCTGTATAAACGACTCTGGAAATCATTTTGGCAGCTCCTCAGAAAACTGGACATAGTACTATCTGAGGACCCAGCTATACTACTCCTTGGCATATAACCCAAAGATGCTCCAAAAAATATCAAGGACACATGCTACTATGTTCATAGCAGCCTTATTTATAGTAGCATGAGCTGGAAAAACCCAGATGTCCTTCAAAAGAGAAATGGATACAGAAAATATGGTACTTTTACACTATGGAGTATTACTCAGCTATTAAAAACCTACATGAACTTCTTATGCAAATGGATTGAACTAGTAAATATCCTCCTGAGTGAGGTAACCTAGTCACAAAAGAACACACATGGTATGTACTCACTGATAAGTAAATAATGAACCCAAAGCTCAGAATCACCAAGAAACAATTTATACACCATATGAAGCTAAAGAGAAAGGAAAATGAAAATGTGAATGCTTCATTCCTTCTTAGAAGAGAGAACAAAATACTCATGGGAGGAAGTACTGGGACAAATAGTAGAGCAGGGACTGAAGATAAAGTCATGCAGAAACTGCTCCTCCTGGAGATCCATTCCATATGAAGTCACCAAACCCAGTCACTATTGTTGATGCCAATAAGTGCCTGATGACAGGAGGCTGATATGGATGTTTCCTGAGAAGCTCACCAGACAGTGACTCCAATGGTGGAGTTAGAGAAAGGACTGAAGGAGCTGAAGGCTTTTGCAACCCCATAGGAGGAACAATAATGTCAACTAACCAGACTTCCCCACAGCTCCCAGGATCTAAACCTCCAACCAATGAGTACACATGGAGGTACTCATAGCTCCAGTTATATATGTAGCAGAGGATGCATTGTCTGGTATCAATATGAGGAGAGGCCCTTGGCCCTGTAAAAGTTTGTTTCCCCAGTATAGGGGAATTCTAGAATGTTGAGGTGGGCATGAGTGGGTAGGAGTGGGAGCATCCTTATAGAAGTAGGAGGAGGGGGAGGAAGTATGGAAGAGGAGAAATAGGGAATAACATTAGAAACTGAAATACATAAAATATCTAATAAAAATTAAATAACAATTAACCACAGAACTAAACAAAAATAATAAGCCAAGTACTTTCTTATTACAGTGTTTTCTCCGACTGACTTCGTGAACTCTTAGTAGATTATAATCTAAGGATTAAAGCTAAGTGATGCTCAAAGAAGTTTTAAACTTTGTCATTGGCTCTGATGCTATAAATGTGATTCTGAGCCTGTTTGGTGTATAGTATAGGCTGGAGTAAATGAGAAAATATATGATGCCATAGGGCAAGTCCCACAGAAGAGAAACATAGAGAGTAGAAAAAATAATCAGGGGGATTTTTATGGCATGGGCTTTACACAAGAGGAAGGTTCAGTGAACCATGCACATGAACTACTTCACTGTGCTAATTGAAAAGAGATCAAAATGATGATTAAACCTTATACCTGGTTTCCAAGTTTTTATAATAATAAATAGATATTATCAGAAAAATAGCTGGATCTGAACTAGAATAGGAAAAGTTCAGTATTACACTTTGGATCATTTTTCGTTTGCAATAGCTAATATTTTCAGGATCAAGGCCTGAATATGTTAGGGAGGAGGTTTCTGGACTGTTTTAACTGAGATAGAAAGACCTCTATGTGGCTGGCCTATGTTATAAGCTGTTGCTTCAGACTTCATAAAAAGGCAAAGTGTCAACTGCAAACTGGCATTCATCTGTCTCTGTTTCCTTACTACAGAGGCAGCATGTGTAGTCATTTTATACCTCTGCCACGATGAAATCTCGAACTGTGAGTCCAAATTAACCCTTCTTTAAGTGGCTTTGTTAAACATTTTTGAGAGAACAACATATGATGATTACATTGCTTTAGATATCAGCAAGTTGAACCATGGTGCATGCACAATTAACATGAACTGAATGGAAGGACCTTAATAGCTGTATGTAAATCATTGAAACTAGTATTGGTGTCAGTGAGATGGATTATCAGGTAAAAGTGCTAGTCATGATTTTATTTGTTGTCCATAGACAGAGAAGGGAGGTGGTAGATAGACAAAGGAAGACATGGATGTTTGCATGAAACTCCTGAGGTATTTGACTCCGGAGAAATCATTCTCAGAGTGCAGAGACCTGGCACACTGATGCAACCAGATAATGGACCCATTCATACTCATTCAGCCTGATATCATGATTCTGCTGAGAGGAGGTTTCAAGATTAGACACAGACCAAGTTCACTTGCCAGTCTCCTAACAGTGAATAAGGAATCAAAACTACTGCATGGGAAAACTACTGCATGGGAAATTTGTACAATTATTAGATGCCCTCAACAAAAGTCTATATCGTAGAAGTCAACTATGAAGTTTAATTTTATTTTAATCTTAACAATTTCTGAGGACCTTAGTTTATGAAGAAGGGGATACTGGCAGTGAATGAAGGGATATAGTCTCACTGACTAAGGACATGAATTGGATATACATGGAGAAGGAGAAAATTAAATAGCGGTACTTTCTTGGGTGCTACCATCAGTCTGCATTGCTACACCATGATCCACCAGCATGGGTGATTGACCGCTCTGGACCTGAGAGCCAAAATTTGTCTTTCATCCATTTATTTCCTCCCAAATCTGTGTTTCAACAACTAAAGAGAAATCAGACTAAGGAAAAAAAATAGTCTACAGAGATGACTCACTTAGTAAAATGCTTGCTTCACAGGCTCAAGTACCTGGGTATTAGACACCAGAATCAGTACTTAGAGACAGAGACAGACCAACCTAGAGTTCAGTGGGCAACCAACGAAAGGGACATGATTAGCTTTGGATTCAATTAGGCATCTGTCTCATAAACAAAGATGGAGTGATCAAGGAGTCCTCTTAATGTTGACATTTGTCTTATGTATGTTTATGCATACATATGTGGTTACCCATATATGCATGCACAGCCACATGAACAATATACATGTAATACACTAACACACTTACCACACACATACACACACACACATACACACACACACACATCCAGTGTATAAGAGATAATTAGAGAGAGATGGGGGAAAGGAAGTGGAGAAGTCAGGAGCTGAGAAATTTCTTTATTGAAAAGAAACAATGAAAAACAAATTGCAAACATTAATATTGCTTAAATATTGAACAAGAATATAAAAAATAGTTACTGCATACTTGAAGTATAGTTTCAGTCATTTTTCTTGTGGTTTCCTGTGATTATCCCACAACATCTTATCTTCACAATAAAATTACAGTTTTATTAATAATTAACAGAGGAAGACACTGAAAAAAAAGTAAAATGAAATCACCTATTTCAAACAACATGTCAAAGCTAGAAAAATCTCAGTGTAGTTTCAAATCAACCCACAGTCTTATTTTTTCTGTATCTGTTGAGGCCTGTTTTATGACTGATTATGCGGTCAATTTTGGAGAAAGTACCATGAGGTGGTGAGAAGAAGGTATATCCTTTTGTTTTAGGATAGAATGTTCTATAAATTTCTGTTAAATTCATTTGGTTCATGACTTTTCTTAGTCTGTCTATGTCTCTTTAATTTCTGTTTCCATGATCTGTCCATTGATGAGAGTGTGGTGTTGAAATCTCCTACCTTTATCGGATGAGGTGCACTTTGTGCTTTGAGCTTTAGTAAGGTTTCTTTTATGTATGTATGTGCCCTTGTATTTGGAGCATAGATATTTAGGATTGAGAGTTCATCTTGGTGGATTTTTCCTTTGTCGACTATGCACTGTCCTTCCTTATCTTTTTTGATGACCTTTGGTTGAAAATCGATTTTATTCGATATTAGAATGGCTACTCCAGCTTGCTTCTTCAGACCATTTGCTTGGAAATTTGATTTCCAGGCTTTTACTCTGAAGTAGTGTCTGTATTTCTCTCTGAGGTGTGTTTCCTGTAGGCAGAAAAAGGTTGGGTCCTCATTGCATATCCAGTCTGTTAATCTTTCTTTTAATTTGGGGAATTGAGTCCATTGATGTTGAGAGATATTAAGGAATAGTGATTGTTGCTTCCTGTTATGTTGGTGTTTGGATGTGAGATTATGTTTGTGCTTGTCTTCTCTTTGTTTTGTTGCCAAGATGATTAGTTTCTTGCCTTTTCTAGGGTGTAGCTTGCCTCCTTGTGTTGGGCTTTACCCTTTATTATCCTTTGTAGGGCTGGATTTGTAAAACAATATTGTGTAAATTTTGTTTTGCCATGGAATAGCTTGGTTTCTGCATCTATGCTAATTGAGGTTACTGCTGGATACAGTAACCTGGGCTGGCATTTGTGTTCTCTTAGGGTCTGTATGACATCTGTCCAGGATCTTCTGGCTTTCATAGTCTCTGGTGAGAAATCTGGTGTAATTCTGAACGGTCTGCCTTTATATGTTACTTGACCTTTTTCCCTTACTGCTTTTAATAATCTTTGTTTTGTACATTTAGTGCTTTGACTATTTATGTGACAGGAGGAGTTTCTATTCTGGTCCAATCTATTTGGAGTTCTGTAGGCTTCTTGTATGTTCATGGGCATCTCTTTCCTTAGGTTAGGGAAGTTTTGATCTATGATTTTGTTGAAGATATTTACTGTTCCTTTGAGTTGGGATTCTTCACTCTCTTCTATACCTATCATGCTAAGGTTTGATCTTCTCATTGTGTCCTGGATTTCCTGTATGTTTGGGCAAGTATCTTTTTCTCCTTTACATTATCTTTGACAGTTGTGTCAATGATTTCAATGGAATCTTCTCCTTCTGAAATTTTCTCTTCTATCTCTTGCATTCAGTTGGTGATGGTTATATCTACGATTCCTTGTCTCTTCCTCTGGTTTTCTATATCCAGGGTTCTCTCCCTTTGTGCTTTCTTTATTACTTCTATTTCCATTTCTAATTCCTTCACCTGTTTGATTGTGATTTCCTATAATTCTTTCAGGGATTTTTGCATTTCCTTTCTGTAGGCTTCTGCTTGTTTATTTGTGTTTTCCTGCATTTCTTTAAGGGAGTTCTAAATGTCTTTCTTGAAGTCCTCCATCATCAAGATCAAATGTGATTCTGAATGTAGATCTGGCTTTTCTGGTGTGTTTGGATATTCAGTGTTTGCTTTGGTGGGAGAATTGGGCTCCGATGATGCCATGTAGTCTTGGTTTCTGTTGCTAACAACCCACAGTCTTAAACACTCACTTGGGTTTAGTAGAAGTTTCTTAGCTACATGATGTGATCAACAGGCTATAAATATATTCCTGATCAAAGCACTTCATAGGAGCTTGGAATAAAAAGAAAAAGGGAAATTCATGAGAGCAAAGAGATGTAAAATACATGAGACAAAAGGTTCAGAGCTCTCACAGCTTGGAAATTACTCCATTAACCTTGTATTAATTTATTTTCTTTTCTCTGTGGTAAAATACCTGAATGAAGAAGCATAAGGGAAGAGAAGCTTATTTAGTTCATGATTTTGGTCCACAATGGTAGGGAAGACATGGCAGTGGGAGCATAAGACTAGATAAGCACAGTAATAAAAAGCAGAAATAAATGGCAATAGGGAGGCTGGATGACAAACTTTAAGACTACTTCTCCCCAAAAACCACAAGAAACATTTTACTTTTGTAGGTTCTAGAGCCTCCCCAAATAACACTTAGTATTCAAATAGATGAACATATGAAAAATATATAAATTGCTAATTATAGTAGAAGTAGTCAATATCTTTAGCCAAGTAGACACACAGACAGACAGACAAGTTATTTGCAAGCACATTCATGTGTAGAATGCATGTTAGGCTGGAGATTCTGTGTCAAGAGGTCGTACTTGGCATTAGATATAATTTGGCCTAAAAAGTTCATTTTCCTACTGTTATAAACCAAAAGTGGGATGATGTTTTAAAGATTTTGAACTTAAGAGATATGATTAGTTTTGAGGTAGACTAATTTTATTCTACCATAAGAGAAATATCTCCCTTTTAACATGACTGAAATGACTATAGGAAGATACAAAGTAAATTTTGTTTCAAGGAAACACCTTCTTGCTTCTCTATTGCATGCTGTGTTCTATCTTCCACAGATATCAAGTCACTGACACTTGTCATACTTAGGAGAAACAAAAAAACAAATTTTCATTAATACAATCAATGCATTAAACAAACTATTTAGAAGTATTTGAGCTTAGGTATTTTGTAATAATAACAAAACAAAATGCCATCATTAAACCACTGAACTGAGAATGGGACCCTCTTTGAAGGAATCTTAGAAAGGACTGAAAGAGCTTGAAGGTGCTTGAGACCCCATATGAACAACAATGCTAAGCAACCAGAGCTTCCAGGGACTAAGTCACTACCCCAAAACTATACATGGACTGACCCTGGGCTCCAATTTCATAGGTAGCAATGAATAGCCTAGTAAAAACACCAGTGGAAGGGGAAGCAGTTGGTCCTGCCAAGACTGAACCCCTAGTGAATGTGATTGTTGGGGGGAGGGCAATAATGGAGGGAGGATGGGGAAGGGAATACCTATAGAGAAGGGGAGAGGGAAGAGTTAGAGTGATGTTTGTCGGGAAACCAGGAAAGGGAATAACAATCGAAATGTAAATAAGAAATACCCAAGTTAATAAGAAGGAAAAATAAAAAAAAATTAAAAAAGAAGGAAAAAACAATGGAAGCAATATCCACAGGTGGAGTGTTTCTCTGCTTCCCTTTCACAACGGTCATAATCTGCCAAGAAAATTATGTTCTTTCACTCTTTGAGATGGGTGAACTGTCATTGACTGCAATCTAAAAAACCTCACACAGATATGTGCAATGTATTTTTTCCAAGATGATTAACACACTGACAATCAACATTAAGCATTATAGCACAATGAATATAGTGTTTCTGACTCACATTCACACTTAAGGAATAAACAGTGCCAGGAACAGAGCTAGCCAATGACATTTTAAATTCTCTTCTCAGCTTGTCCTTTATAGATAAATGTATGTGAAGAACCTCGGCTTTATATTCTTTTCATTCACTCCTCATAAACTGATCACATCTATCTTATTAAAGAAGAAAGTGATTGTGAGGAATGTACAGTGGGCACCATAGATTTCTCTTCTTTACTGTACTTTCTGAGGTTCTTGCTACCCATTGAAAGAACAGTAGAAGTTGAATGTTGCATGTTAGAGCAAACGACCACTCTGTATGTCAGACTTACTGTGAAACAGCACTTAAGCATCAGAGTCACAACCTCATAATTTTAGGGGTAGATTCAACTAGTGGCAAAATGTCTAGCACATGAGATTTCTGTACTTTCCTCATTAACACAGAATGAAGGCAACTTCTGGTGATGTGAAAAAGTGTCACCTCCACTGTGAAATGCATAACATGGCACTTCAGGATAGTTGCTGCTCTGTAACAAACGGCTATTTCTACTACACAATCAGCTAAGAGGCTAGAGACATAGCTCTGTGGGCAAATTGGTCTTGTGTATGTATAAATCATACAGAAATATATCCCATATACATAAGAGCATACAGACATAGTCACAAAATGTAACTCAAGAGTTAGGCAGTAAAAAATTCCACGAATGACCATGGTTTTGGTTTCATGTACACCTCTTCTCATTCCTTTCCTCCTTAGTTCTATTTCTGTTCCATCAATGGCTTCCCAAATTTCCAGAATGAATCTAAAATGTCTGTGCACTGCACTTGTCTTCTCCCAAAAAATTATTTGTGCACAGGAGTGGATGTATTCACATTGTTATTTTGGTGCACAACTCAGTCAACATTAGAATATAATTCATTTCAATTAACTTTTGTGTAATGGACTAAAGGAATAATGCTTAAAAACCTCAACCCATAAAAATGAGTGAGGAAGCAAGTAAATAAAAATTAACAAATACACAGTTTATCTAGAGATTCACAAAATAATGTAAGGTTTGGGGAGATAGCTCTGTTGGTACAATGTTTTCCTAATGAGTACAAAGACCAGGGTCCCATTAGTTCAAACAGGTAAGAAGAGTCAAGCATGGTAGTGCTTGTTTGAAACGAACAAGACACCTCCAAGAGCTTATGGTCAGTGAGTCCAGGTGAATTACTAAGCACCAGGGCAATGAGAAATGAGGGTTATTTGTTTAAAACAAAAGTGGGAGGCAACAAAGAAACAATAATCAATTGTACTCTAGCCTCCACCTGAAGCCAAACACACACAGACACATGCAGACACACATGAATATGCGAAGATAGATAGATGAACAAACGCACAGTTAGTATATTTTTACATGTTAATTTAATTTAATAATTAATGTATTAATATTTTTGTGTTTTTAATTACAAAATTAGATTTATTCACTGTTTGAACTTTGGTACCAAGCCCAATCAACATTAGAATGTAATTTGCATTCATTAACTTCTACATAAATGAATAATGCATAAATAAATGAGCATATTTGAAGCACAGAGGAAGCAAATTATAGTTGACAAATAAATAAATGAGCGACTAATAAAGAATTTGAGAAATTTTTGGGTAAGTACAGAGTTGAAGCATGACAGTCCAATGCCTAAAAAATCTGAAGAACTCATGATTTCTCACCTCATTCATCCACGCCAGTGTGGTTAGAATTAACAGGCCATGCTAAATTGATGTTTGAAAGGAATTTCTCAAAGTGGCTGTTAAAATTCATGGCCATTCGAAGGTGACAGTGTTTTAAATTCAATGTAATGCCACAGTTTTATGACTTAGAATTTTTGTTTAATGGACCAATTTGGCAGTAGATTATACTGTCTGCTAGCCCTGAGAGACCATTTCAAACCAGAGGATTCTGCACATAGAGATAAGATGGACTGCATGCCTTAGCTTTAGAGACAAGCCTTCTGGAGGCACAGTGTGGTCTACAGCTTTAGTAACAACATAATGAATATAAAGTTGCATTTTCTAACTGAAAGAAGGACAACCTGGAGCTCTTTGGAAAACCCTTAATTACAGAAATAAAATTGTTCCTCTGAAATGTAAGCCACAATAGAAGGTGCAATGATATAAAGAAGTAACACCACTAGTATTATTCCAAGGAATGAAACTGCAAGTGAGCCTCAGCATATCTACCACCCATGAGTGAATCTCTACCAGGAAATCAGGTTTGAAACTTCTCTGAGGAAGAACTAAGTCCAGAGCCCACTGGTCCTGACTTCAGGGAGGTAGATTCAGTGAGGAAAATGAGGCAGGATAGAAAGTCAGGAAATAAATGTAAAAGACATGAGATGTCAAAAGTACCCCTCTCCTTGGAGTCTGGATAAGGTTTGGAGAACCCAGAACTCCAGTACAGTGGACAATGTTTGAAGACTTTTTCTCTTCCTGCTGAAAAGCTACAGTTTTCCAAGTCTCAACAGAACACTATGTAACTTAAAAACCTCCTGATATTAGATCTTCTAATTATAATCTCCCCAAAGAGATATCTATAGCCACAATAAATTTCATTTATGATAAGAGAGAAGAGTAGATAGGTTCTTTTAGCAGTTCTTTCAGATGTACGCTGAGAGCCACCAAAATAATCTATTAGGCCAATGGTAAGGCACTCAATAATTACTGTTCATGAGAAGTCCACACTCATATCTGGATATACTTTGTTCTTTCTCTGAGTATCTTACTTCTTCCAAATAATCCTGCTTTAAAATCTTATTAAATAGCACTGCGAGGAACCACTGAAATAGCACAAAGTGGAAAAGCACTTGATTTCAAGTTTAATTACTGGGTTGCCCATGGTGAAAGGGGTAATTCGACTGCTGAAAGTTGTTCTCTGACCTCTACTCCTTCACAGATGCTCATATATACACAAATAAAAATGGATGTGATAAAAATGTGCCTGCACTGCCCCAAACACAGACTACAGAGAGACAAAGGAAGAACTATGGTACAGTTTCCAATCTTTCCAAAATTAGTCATCTTTTTGTCTTTGTGGTAATAATGTTAATATAGTCAGCACTCTTCAACTTGAGTCCAACTTCACCCAGAAAAGGAATGATTCTTTGAAAATATGGACTTGGCTAATGCTACTCATCTTTTCCCAGCTTTGCCAAAGTAAATTCCAAGCTTCTAGCCATCATTAAACATGTCTGAATGGCATCTATGTGAAGATTTGAAAATTTTCCTATCAGCTAAGACTCTTTGAAAACTATTTATACATACTGCATCCTTTGAATTTTTATTATTTTCCAACTATAATTATTTTCTGTGAATCATAACTACAGCTCCTCTTCAATATACCTCAGTTCAGTTTCCTGTGAATCGCTGTTTTTTTTTTCCTACCTATTGTCAACTTAAACAGACTGAGTATATATTTTTTTTCTTTTTTTTCGGAGCTGGGGACCGAACCCAGAGCCTTGCGCTTGCTAGGCAAGTGCTCTACCACTGAGCTAAATCCCCAAACCCAGACTGAGTATATTTTACATCCTTTTTTTCCTTTCTCTCTCTCTCTCTCTCTCTCTCTCTCTCTCTCTCTCTCTCTCTCTCTCTCTCTCTCTCTCTTTTTCGGAGCTGGGAACTGAACCCAGTGCCTTGCACTTGCATCTATCAGTGATGAGGAGATAGAGGCAAAATACAATTCCTTCACCATCAGCAGCCCGAAGCACTGCACTACTCTTTTAGGGTCCTCAATTTGGACAAAACTGGGATTTGTAAGTTTGTCATAGAAGAGATTTCAGTACTAGCCAATACAAAACAATGTTGGGGCTTTATTAAGACCCTCTCCCTTTTTCTCTCTGCCCCTCTCTGTGTCTTTTTCTCTCTTTCTCTCTGTCTCTCTGTCTCTCATACACACACACACACACACACACACACACACACACACACACACACATGGCAGCATGAGCACATGTGTATTTGCATGTGTGGTGGCAACTGATAGATAAGATTTCTTTCCTCGATACATATTGCATCTTGATTCATGAGACATATTCTCACTGAATTCATTGATCAGTTATTTTGGTGAGGCAATGAACTTTAGAGATCTGCTTTTATCTATCCTCCAGAACTGAGATTACAAATTTGGACTTTTTCACTATGTGAATAGTAGGGATCCACACTCAGTTTCTATGCTTATATAGCAGAGAATATAACAGACTGAGTCATCTCCAGACCCAAGTGTCAAAACTGTTTCTATATTCCCATTGCCTCATCATCACTAGTCTAGAGAGTAGCCCAACCCATATGAATGCACTCAATAAAAGACTACTTATTCTTGGTATATAATCAATTTCCCATTTATAGATCAGAAATAAACTTCTCTTTAAACTAACTATCTTTGATCCCTATATTTTTTTCTTTGGAATCTTAAGATACCGTTTTGGGAGTTACAATTTTATCTAAGAGGCACTTTGTGATTATTGGAAAATAAACCATATATTGAATAACATGATAGTGATCAGAGGTATAGACAAAAAGTCTCAAAGACAAGACTGACCACCTAATTATAGGACCAACATTAAACCATGGAGAAATTGGCCCCTATGGTGGATAGGAAAGGGATAGAAAACATTGGGAAGTAGTTCTCTGTCTTCTGAGACTACAAAATCTCTGAGGAAATCAGTCTTAAGAATTCAAGTCCTTTATTGCCTTATTGGCATTATTAAAGACAGCCCAGCATAATACCTAGTGTTCATGTTTTCTGTATGACTTTACTACATATTTCACAGCATCACAAATCACTCAAATTTAACAATAAAGAAGATTTGATATTTTCCAAATAGGGGCTCAAATTTGTCCTTCATTATGAAAGTTCCCATCTATGATCATCTAAACTTGATGGGTTTTAGAACAGTACTAAAGATCCATCATGGAATATCTTCAAGTCAATATTCACAATAGAAACTATGGCCTGGCTGAAGCTTAAGACTTCAGTTATCTGTGTCAACCACAAAGCAAATGAACAACCTGTGAGATGTCAGGTTCACCTTAAGCCATGAATTTCTCATATACTCTTTCTTCAGTATAACATAGAGAAGTTTAAAAAAGTTATTCGCTTAGGATTTTTCTGATAGAATTAACAGAGATAATATTTGTAAGCTACAATTGAATTTTCTGAAATGTATGTATTCACTAGTAGTTACCAGCCTTCCCACAACTCCTGGATACAAGTCACAGCAGTATTTGTCCCTTTTGCCTTCTATTGTAGCCAAAGAACATCATTTTTGTAAACCACAAAGACAATTTCAATTTAGTAAATCAGAAATCGGTTTTAGCCTAGAATAATATATTTTTAACTAAGAACCCACATGTGAGTAAAGAATCAAGACACATTGAGAAGCCCAGTCCTAGTGTTGATTTTTGTATAGAACTAGGTAACAACAAGCACATTAAGCCACTGTGATGGTTTTCATATGCTTGGCCCAGGAAATGACACTATAAGAAGGTGTGGCCTTATTGGAGGAAGTGTGTCACTGTACGGGTGGACTTGGAAACCCTTCTCCTAGCTTTCTGGGGATGTTCAGTCTGTTACCAGCTTCCTTCAAGTGAAAATGTAGAACTCAGTTCCTCCTGCACCAGGTCTGCCTGGATGCTACCATGTTCCCACGTAGATGATACTGGATTGAATCTCTGAACCTGTAAGCCAGCCCCAACTAAATGTTGCATTGGTCATAGTGTCTGTTTATAGAAATCAGACCCTAACTAAGACAGCAACACAATTTCTGCTCTAAGGCAACTACAAAGTAAATATGATATAGCCACTCTTCAGTGTAAGAAGTGTTACAGAATCTAAAATAACAAGCACTTTTCGCAGCCAGAATCTGGCACTTTGTATTCAGAAAGGAGGTACATGCATTGTCATCAGTTCTTGCAGTGATTCCATCGTATTGAGTCTACAACATCTTGTGGTCCTGTTCATGAGTTTTCTGTCATATAAACATCCATGATGTAATTTCTTTACATAACCATTGTGTCTTGGATACTAACTGGCTAGAAAGAGCTCTATAAGTATATTGTCTCAATACAGAGAAGGACAGATCACAAATACTGAGATATGAGAGTCCTTACTTTGCTGCTCTAGTATATCTTGTACTTTTGAAGACTACATCTTGAAACTAACTGCATGCCACCCCCCCGTGTGTGTGTGTGTGTGTGTGTGTGTGTGTGTGTGTGTGTGTGTGTGAGAGAGAGAGAGAGAGAGAGAGAGAGAGAGAGAGAGAGGTATATAGGAATTTCCTTGTGACATTCAATCACGTAAGTACTGTTTGCAAAGCTAAATATTTAAAAAGACACATCAGTGTTTCGTAGTGAGGAATCGTATAGTACAATACAATAACGATCATATGACAAGTTTAAAGATTTATTTTACTAATGAGGGCACAAGTACACCATGTGAATCTTATAAGTCAAAGGATAGCATGTGGGAATTTTGGTGGTGTCAGATTTCTCTTTCCAGGATGTTGAGTCCAAGAATTAATCTCAGGTCATAAGACTTAGTACCAAATGTCTTTACCTGGCCAACCTGTAGTCTCTTCAGATGTCATTTATAAACCAATGTAGTTTATTTATAAAGAAGTTCCAAGCTCTCAGGATATTCCATAGAAGAAACATATTCTCAATGATGATAGTGATGATGGCTATCTGGTAAGTTCTCTTGAAATATATAAAAAATGCCTCTAAGTTTCTGAGTCCAAAGACTAAGAAAATCAACAGACAGCATGTGAGACTCAGAGCAGAGATGGTAGTGCTTACTGTTGTTTGATTAGTATGTTGACTTATAACTGCCACAATAAGATCTTCATAAAACCATTAGCAGAATGGAATGAGGAATTTGTGGTAACCTAAATCTGTGTTTTCAGCCATAGCTGTCTACTAGAATGAATTATATCTTATGATTTTGAGGTAAAAGGTGTTTTTATGTCCTCACTAGCTGGTTCAAAATACTGGATTATCTGTCATCCTCAGAGCTCCTTGGTGTGTAATCTCATTCTCATTTCACTGATGAACTACTAAAGCACAAGATGGTGGGATTCCACCATATACACACTCGATAGAACTATTTATGAATGGAGTTTTACTTTGTCAATCAGGTCTTCTCATTTACTTTCATGACTGGTTTTTGTGCTTATATTTTTCCATCTCAATTTCATTCTGTTGGTGGGCATTAATAGAAAAGCTGTCTTTTCTAAGCCTTATAGAAAACATTTGGTAATTCCTTCCTCTTTCAGGGAATACTGTCATGGCTACCAAGATCCCCCTATTTTTTTGTCTTGAACTAAGATAATTTCTATTATTTTTCAAGATAGCACTCCCCTCATGAAGCTAGTCCTTTTGGTTCTTATACACTCAGTACACCTTTTCAAAAATCCCTTTTATCTCATATCACCAGTTACCCAGGTTAAAAAAATGCTTAGTAAACATAGCTCTTACCAGTAACATTGCAGTACACCTGAAGTGGTTCTAGTGGGCTGCTGCCATCAGAGTCAACATAGAAGAATCTGACTGTGTTCCCTCTGTGTCTGTATACTTAACAGGATGGCTCATAGATGGCTGAAAAAAATAAAGGGACACCCTACTTGATTCTAAATATCACCCTGAAGAAGTCAGTAGCTCATACATAACCCCTCTTCTCATATTGCTTCCTTTTCTTCCTTTACAGGCCCAAAAGTTTCTACAGCTCAGTATTCTGATACTTAATAGACTTGTATTGCAGTTTTACTTCTGTTGTTGTCAAAAAATATCCTGACAAGGAAGTAACATAAGTAACAAAGGGCTCATTTTAGCATACAATTCTAGGTCATGGTCCATCATTGCAGAGAAATCAGTTTGTTGGACCTTGAGGGAGCTAGTAACCTCATATCCATAGCCAAGGACACAAAGAAAAATGTACATTTTTCTCCTCACTGGTTTGCTTATATTCTGCTTGATCTTTCCACTCAAAAAGTTCATAAAGTATTCTTACTTTATTTTATGCCAATTGACACAAGGTAGGGTTATTTTTAAAAACAGGAACCACAATGGAGAAAATGCCACCACAGACTGGAGTGTAAAGAGTTCTGTAGCACATTTTCTGTATTATTTTTTGATATGAAAAACTCCAGTTCACTGTAAGAATAGTGTCTTATGTGGCACTAAAAAGCAGGTTGATCAAGCCCTGAAGGCATGCCAGTAAACAGTACTCCTCCATTGCCTCTCTTCATTTCCTACGTCTAGCTGCATGGCTTGAGTTCCTGCTCTGACTATTCTTCATGAAGAACTATAACTGTAAGCTGAAAGGAACCCTTTCCTTATGGTATTTATCACAGCAATGGAAGACTAATTAAAGCAAGAAACCATGTTTAGAGAATGATCCCATCACAGTGGCCTGGGTCTTTCCACCTCAGTTAACATATAATGATCCCTACAAACATGTATTCAGGCCAACCCAATATTGACAGTCTCTAATTAAGACTCTCTTCTTAGGTGATTCTATGTTATTTGAAGTTCTTAGTTAAAGTTAACCATCATATGTGCTTTATTATAACTCACCCATTCATTCACGCATTCTTAACTCACATGAGAAGTACATCTATCCAAAACACTGTACCTCGTTTTTTTTTTTAATTTGCATTCTGCTTGTATGTCCCCATAATATACTAAGATAGAATAGTCAAGAGATTATTGACCAACTGAGATATCTTCTAGCACAAAGAGACACTCTGTTACATTATACATACTAAGCTTTGGAAAGTGATATAATATGAGATACAAGTGATATAATATGATATCACATGCTTTTATATCTTTTAACAATAAATATAAGGACACTAATTTGGGGGAGATACGGTGTGTGTGTGTGTGTGCATGTATATGAACATATTTATGTGCTTATATGCGAGAAGGGCAATTGTTAAACTTCAAACATTGTTTCTTAGTAGTCTCAATTTTGTTCTCTCCTTGCTATTTGACTAGTCTCACTGGCCAAAGAGCTTCAAGGCTCTACCTATCTATACCTGATCACCATGAGGAATAAAAGACTCCATAAACCCCCTAGCCTTCATATGTTCTAGGGATCATACACTGTTCCTCCTGAATTCAAAGGAAGCAGTTTACCAACTGAGATATCCTCCAGCACCTAGAAACACTCTATTACATTATACATACCAAGCTTTGGAAAGTGATATAATATGAGACCCAATATCAACTGATCTTCGCCTAACAACTGCGCACTAATTTATAGATGTATCTCAATAAGTAAAATTTTCACCAAAGGTCACAGCCATTGACAAGACCATCAGCCTGTGTTCTCATGCTAAAAGTCCATAGCAGGGTCTTGTTGTGCTCATATATGACCAGATCAGGTCACGGGTGTCACATAATTAGGAGTATTAGCAGAGCTGTATACTTGATAAATATTACTCTTATTAAAGAAACACAGATTTGTAAGAACATACAAGAAAAAATTTATTAAATAACATATCAATTGTACCCCTAGATGGGATGTGTCAAAAAGTACATCAATAGGTGACAGTGAGCAAAGAGGTTATGCCTATGCTTAGTGTTCTGAGCTGTGGAGATCTAATTGATTAATAGTCAAACGTGCCCTGAGATAAACATAAATAAATAAATAAAATAAAAAATTAAAAAAAAAAAAACCTGCGAGAACCACCCAACCACCACTCCAGTTCCAGGAGGCTTAGACAGGCAGTTAGACTGAGAGGACCACTAGCTCATCTCTGTGTAGACCTGGACTAGTTCCCAGTGTAGGGTGTGAGCCCAAGACAGGAATAACCCACTGGGAACCATGCAACCTAAGGAAAGAGAGCCTGAGACTACATCAACTTGGGCCATGGGCCTTTGGTCGGAGTGAGCAGTCCCATACTGCATAGGCAGAGACCTAGCCTGAGAGGACCACCAGTCTGAAGCTTCATGGTGCTGGGTGGACAGGCTGTATTTAGATATGACCCCTCCCTTGTGCCCAAATGCACGAGCAGGGCATAACACTCCTGAGACTACTCCTGAGATATCCCAGACATGTAAAGACCCCCAAGTAGCACTAAGAGGAGCAAGTAAGTAGAAAAATACAGGAAAAGAAAGGCAGAAGGATAAGTACACATGAAAAGAGGCAGAATTATAGACTCAAGGGTAGTGAGAAACAGCCTGATGTAAGTATCTGTTAATGCCACCTTGGACTATGATGAAGTTCTGACCTGTACCAGAGGCCATTTTTGAGTCAGTGGACTAGCATTAAGAGGCATCTATATCTAAAAAAGGACAGGCAGACATACCTTGTGTTGGCTGCTTGCCCAGAGACTTGGTGATACTAAAGGGCCGTGCAAAATTGGCTTACCCCCTTGCCTGGGCATTGTAAGAGAACTGACCTTGGAGATTTGAGAGTAGAAATGACTTAGCCCCTAGCCAGCTGCTGTGCTTAGGAGACTGGGCCCTGTACTTCACATAGGCAGTAGAAATGTTTCTGATGGCCTAGTCACAGATGAGACAGCCCTGAGGGCATGGGAGTGGGAGAGCTGGCTCTGTACCTTTGTGGTTGTGGCATGGGATGGGCCAGCTATGGCAGTGCAGAACATCTTGCCTCATGGATGTGGGTGGTGAAAAGCTGGTGAACTCACTAGCTCAGATACTTTTCAGGCCCAGACACAATGCTTTGAGTATGCCCACTCCAACATCTACCCTATAGATGAACATCTGGTGTATGTTAAGGGTTGGCACTATAGATACAAACTATAAGCTCTCCATTACACTGGGCAACCACATGATACCTGAGAGAAGTCCCAGTGAGGATCTGTCCCGTGCTATCGTCTCGCCAGCAAGAACACGCGTGGACACCAGGATCCTCCTGTAGCAAAGCGTTTATTACATCTTGAAGAGAAGACACCCAGGGCCCAGAAAGGTGCTGCTTATAAAACCCTAGCACAGCGTGTCCACGCCTGATTGGTCGCTTACCCATGATCTCACTGGAACGCCCTGGGGTGGCAAAGACTTGGCGCGAACACACTCTTGCACATACGCACACAGCTAGTTTCTTGAAAGGAAATCGGGCTGGCGCAGCGGAAGCCAGCGCCATCTTGCAATGGCGAATGTTATTGCGGCTTTCCATGTCTCCCCTTTTTTGTTTTACTAGAATGAGGCTGGTCTAGGCCTCTGTAGTTACGTCCATCTGCTGTGGCGCCTGTCTTAGGTTGTTCCTCTTATGTCACAGCCTTATCAGTCATAGGGTAACCCTATCGCCACCGGGCCCCGTGTCTTAGATTTGTCTGTGTATGAGGAAAGTTGCCCGTCTCTGGATAGCGCAGTGCTGTGTGACAGTAACTGCTAAACGACCTAGGGCGAAGTCCACAAAAGAGGCCAGCCAGAAAATGAGTTAGTGGGGAAATCATGATCACCCTATCGCGTGCAATGAGGAAACCTCAGCGATGTAGAAGGGCTAATCAAAGAATCATTGAGTCTCTCTCATCCCAGTGCAATGGATCCACAAATCCGTGGGGTGCAAGAGCAGAGAATTCAGATGCCGACTCATTTTTGAGCATAGATAACCAAATTTCAGGGGAGGCCCCTTATTCAATGGCCACAAGTGCTTGAGTGATAACGACCTTGTCACGTTTCTGTTGAGATCTGAGTTTGTAAACCAACCATAGCCTGAACACTAATCCACAGCATAAGGCTGCACCAAACAGAGCCACTCCTGATAAGTAGTGGGCACCTCATCTGGTTCTTCTCAGCTGTTACCACCAAGGGCCGTAGTCAAGCCGCTCCTATAATAAAATTTAGAATTCCCAATTGTTAGCAACTACTCCAGAAAGTTCACTCACTGTTCTTGCCTAACAATAGATTGGGGGAGGGTTACTCTAGACACTGCAGACACAATGGTGTCAGCAGTAATGGCTGCTACAATAGCAGCAAAAGTAACAAGGTCTTTCCCAGGACAGTTTAGGATCAGCCATTCTTCTCTGGAACAACCAGCAGTCAAGGGAACCATGTCTGAGATCTGTAAAACCAGGTCAGAGTTCCCCAGTCCACAGCAGCTTCACACAGATGGCATTCCTGTGAAGCTACAGACTGTAAGATGACAACACCAGTTAAGGCAGCAAGAGTCACCAGGGGAATGAGGGGGGCAGGGGTAACAGCTGGAGTCCAATCTTCTCCAGCAAGCAGCAGTGTAGAGAGGGTGGTGTGCAGGCCACAGTGGGACGGGACACACGCAGCGGTAACACTGACTGTAGCAACACCAAAATTTCTGTGATGACAAAAGATGAGGGGGGATCTTCCATCTTCCTCTCAGGGCAGTGGAATGACTCCAGGGACCCGAACCATTAGAGCTGAATCTTCATGTAACCAGAATCAGCAAGTCTCACCAGCCACCTCTGGCAGCTGGCACACTCTTGTAGCATCCTGTAGAAAAAACACAAAGAATCCCTCTTCCCCATATAAAATACCTGGACAGGATCATGCCAATGTAGAAGTATGCCTAGTTGTAGGGTGCCATAAACACTCAGAGTTCCTTGGCATCCAAATTTTAAAATTGGAAATAAAAGGAGTATTATTAAATGATTGTATAGCATACAGGGATAACTCCCCCTTTTTCTTTATTAAGATATGAACTGTCTAGTATCAATGTCCTGCTTCGTTAAGGGGTCCAAGCAATCTAGTTTGAGTTCTTAAATGTCCTATAAAGGAACAGTACTTAGTGTTCTTAACCACTAAGCCATCTCTCTAGCACCTCACAAACTTTATTTACTTAAATATAAGCATTAATTAGAAATGTCAAATCCTGTAAATATTGTCTAAATTTAGTTGAACTAGAAGTCCCTGAGCTGGCAGGGTGAGGCTGGGAATTGAAAGTAAGCAAATGGAGTCTTCCTCTTTTCATATCAACTCCATTACCATATTTAAAGAACTGGGTCTATGGTTTTGTTTAGTTGTCTGATCCAGAGCACTGAAAGGACAGTGAGTTGTCAGACATTCACACTGAAATCATCACTCACTGATTTTATGTAGAAAACTTGCCTCTAGTAAAGCATTAAGTAATTGAAATCAATTGTTAACCACAAGCTACAAATTGGCTATCAGTATATGAATTGAAAGCTTGATTTTTTTTTTAACATTTTAAAAACAGCAGCTGTCCTTGGGCAGTGGAATTAGCATTAACATACAGATAACTTCAGGGCAAACCACAACTTTGGAAATCAAAACTCAATCTCCAACAAACTAGTCTCCAGAATCCAGTCTCCAAGATACCGAGTCTATCCTTCATGCTACGAAGTTTGACTGCCATTTCCTACATATGAACGCACGATGGTGCGGTATCTAATACCTCAACAAAGAGACATTGTCCTAAAATCTTTTAGAAGCCTGGTTTCTAGAATAAGAGTTCCATAAAAATATTATCTCAATTTAGACCTGTTTTCCTAGGTTGGCTCATGCCACATGTTGTCTAGAATGACTCTTCCAAATTAACAGTTTTATGTCAACTTTGTTACCAATGTTACACTTTTTTTCTCAACTTTCTGTTACCAATCTTACATTTTTTAACCATATCTAATAACATAAAATCCAATAGTCTATAACCAAGGCATGTAGAGAATAATTATATATTTAGAACCAATCAGAAAAAAAATATTAAAGGTATGTGTAGACCAAACACCATTATGACTTTTCTAGCTGTGATTTTAAGGGAAGCACCTTGTCACGTGCTAAGTCTAATAATCAGCTCATGTAGACGCTCATCCCCGGGCAGCTTCTCCAGCTGACCTAGACACCTGGCTACAGGTACAGGGCTCCAAGGGCTGATTGAAACTGTTTTTTATTCATTTGTTCCTTTTTTGAAACGAGTTAAAATCAAATCAAGATGTGAACGACTGGCAGATAAAGTTTTTTACCATCTTCTCTTTTGAACATGAAACATAAAACATTTAAGCAACAAGAAAAAAAAAACATAGACATAAACTGACATACATGGAGAGCTTGGTGCACCAAGGACAGACAATAGACAAAGAGGAAAAACTAGATGGTGTCCCAGCAAAGGGACCCAGATTCCAATAGGAGTCAGCAGAGAGGTAGGATTTCCCCTTTCCCACCACTTCCACGGTGACCATCCACTCAAGTGGAGTTGATATGGATGATGGATTGTCTCAATTCCTGGACTAGTCCATCAACGTGTTGAAACCAAATTCCTGTAAGATACCTCGATATATTACAGGATATCTGAGCAGCACGACTGACATTCACAAATGGTATGGAAGTGAAACACTACAACTCTGAGGACAAAAGTTTAGAATTGAGATATCTTTTTGTTTGATTCTCCTGAATAAATTTTTCAGGCGGTCTACCTCTATCAAATCTGATCCGTATGACTCTGTAAATTTCCAGAGCCTAATAACAACTTTTAGAAGCACAAATACAAATTTTTTCTCCCAAAATATTGTGTTCCTTTTATTTCCTTTTCTTTTCTTTTTTTCTTTCGAGACCTTTTCTCCCTCCGACATACTTTCTTGTTGCTCTGTAAGGATCCTCTGACCTGTCCTAATGACTGTAATGGCTTCCCACACAAAGAAAAAAATAAAGAAAATTACCAGCCTTGCCCACAAAGGATCCATAACTTTCGGTTTCTTCACAGTGGCTCTCCACCTAGTCCCATATCTTTCTTATTCATAGCGAGCTGCCTCATCTTCTAAATCCTCTTTCTCAGAGGGGCTAAACTCATCTGTTTCTGAACTATCAAGCCCCAAAGCCTCTAACTCCTTTACCGGATAAAGGCTTTTCCTTTTCCGGGCTTTCTCCTCCTTTCCCTGTTTCGCTCCTGGGGCGACCTTTCCCCCATCTCTCGCTTCCTCGGATCTAATGTCCTTGGAAGGGTCTTTTTTCTTAGGTGCACCTTTCCTTCTTAAAGCTTTCACCTCGCTCTGTTTCTGACATGCTGTATGAAGACGAAACATGCCTTTCATAGCTTACCTCTCGAACTGCAGTTCTGGACCCTCTCCGCGAGCAGAGGCTCTCCTCGGCGCCTGAGATGGTGAGACGTTTGTCCCGGGTTTTGGCACCATATATTCCGTGCTATCGTCTCGCCAGCAAGAACACACGCGGACACCAGGATCCTTCTATAGCAAAGCGTTTATTACATCTTGAAGAGGAGCGACCCGGGGCCCAGAAAGGTGCTGCTTATAAAACCCTAGCCCGGCGCGTCCACGCCTGATTGGTCGCTTACACATGATCTCACTGGCATGCCCCGGGGTGGGCAAAGACTTGGCGTGAACACACTCTTGCACATGTGCACACAGCTAGTTTCCTGAAAGGAAATCGGGCTGGCGCAGTGGAAGCCGGCGCCATCTTGTGATGGTGAATGTTATTGCGGCTTTCCACAAGGATCAAGTATAGATGGTGCAGCAGAAGCTGGAGGTATTGTACTAGACCAAAAGTCATTGCAATAAAAAAGTGCAAGCTAAAACTTATGTACAAAAGTGTATACTTTGGGACATACTGTGACATACTATAGCTTCCACAATAAGATTTTTTTTCTCCCTGTTGGAGGGGAGGTTTCAATGGTGGAAGATTGGTAGGTGGGGAAGGGGAGATGAATGTGACTGAGGTACATGATGTGAAATTCACAAGGAAATAATAGAATTTTTTAAAACAAATCACATTAACTATTTTAGACATAAAACTTTATATTGATATATCACAGGAGAGAGGAGAGAGAGAGAGTGAGAGAGAGAGAGAGAGAGAGAGAGAAGAGTTTAAATTCATATTCTGAAACACCTAGAAAAAAAACAACTTTAGTTTCATCTTGAGCTTGTAGTCCAACACCCAAAGAAGTCAAGACAGAATCTCAAGGCAAGAATATAGAGTAAAGCACTGATGTAAAGTCCCTGAAGATGTATTACTTGCAGGCTCCCTCCTCATGGCTTGTTCTGAGTGCTTTATTATACCAATGAGTAGAACCTAACATCATAAAATACTATCCACAATTGGTGCCCACTTCAATAATTATTCAAGAAATGGCCCTATATCACAAGATCACATAGACATTGTATCAACTGAAGTTTCAAATTCTAAAATCATTCTAGATTGTGACAAAATGACAAAATCTGGCCAGTACATGCCCTTGTGTGCATACAGAGGTCAGAGAACAATCTGGGATATCTGTTATCAAATGTCCCCTTGTTTTATCCAGAACTCCTTGCTATTTTTCCACTGCATATATCATAGGCTAGCTGGCCTGTGAAAGTACAGAGTAGTCATACATTCATGTGGGCCCAGTAAAAGTACATTAAGGGCTTCATGGCGAAAGTACTTTTACCCATTTAAGGTTCTCTCCAGTCCCAGCTTCTGCTTTTTCATGTAAGGATTCAGCTCTGAAGATCTGCTACTTTGTCACTCTCTCTTTTATCTATGCACTCTAAACCCTTCTAAATTGTCTTGCTCTTATCTCCTGTACTTGGATTTTCTTCCTTCCTTCCTTCCTTCCTTCCTTCCTTCCTTTCTTTTTTTCTTTCTTTCTTTCTTTCTTTCTTTCTTTCTTTCTTTCTTTTATTTCATTTATTTATTTTGCCAGAGGAAAGAGACACCAACTCATCTTCAGAGGGACTATTAGTATAGTAATGGAGGGCCATTAAAGAAAACCAAGCAGAACTCTGTAAGCTTGTAGCCAGTCTGTACCTCATAGAGAAGTGCAGATCAGCCAATATTACATAGTATGACTTTATATTCAAAAGAAAAGAAAGAATAATGAAACATCTAGGTGAGATGGAACTTGAAACTTTATTTACCACTGCTGTTCAACCAGGTAAGTCACTGGGCTTGAAACTGAGTTTATCTTAAGACATATTAAGAAAATAGAAGTGATAAGTATACCTTTTACTGGGATACTTTACAGATTTCCTGTTTCCAGTAAAGATGCTATCAGACAAGTCACCATGAGGTTCAGGTGGCTCTGGATTCCTTTCTGAATCCTTGTCTAATTTTGACTAGATGATTAGAAACAATGAGAAAGAATGTAAAACTGGACCCTGTTATAAAGTGAGTACCAAAATCAAATTACAAACGCATTACAGACTTAGATATTAAGAAGGGGAATGTTTGAATGTTCTGGAAGAATAGGACATACACTTTCTTCATTTACTAAACATAAAAAAATGTTAAAAATGATTCAAGTTCAAAAAAGTAAAAGAAAAAAAAAAGGCCAACATGCTCATAATAAAATTAATGAAGAAGAAATTAGTTAGAGGTTAATAATAAAAATATGACAAGATGTCAAATGGGAAACAAAAATATCATAAAATATTAATATTAAGTTTTAAATTTCATAATGAATATAGAGGCAGGAAATGACATATAGGATAATCAGCATATTTTGCTGTAGAGAAACTGAGTGCTTAAAAGAAAAAACAAAAGGAAGTTTGTAGGGCTAGGAAGATTGCTATAATTAGGGTGCTTGTCATACAGATACCCTATATAAGGACCTGTATTTCTAGAACCTATGTATGCCAGTGTGTTCCTGTAATCCAAGATGAAAAAAGAGCTCCTGGTTCAGTGAAAGACTCTACCTCAAAATAAAATGAAGAGTGACTGTAAATTATGTCCAACACTGGTCTCCATATGCACGTGTGATTGCATATTCAAGCATATCCATGAGCAGGCACACATGTAATATTACTGGAAGTTTGTGAGGAATCTCTTTTTCGTAAACAGATGATACCAGGGAAGCCAAGATGCCTTCTTGGGATTCGTACCTTCCTTTTAGAATAATGTAAGAAGGGGCATAATTGATCATTTGAGAATTTTATTAAAGTTTAAAAGAACATCCCCAAGACAAGCAAAGCTGAAAATATCAGTAACTGCTCGTAAGGGGAGAAGGGAGAAAGTAAAGGGGAAAAAGTCATTCTTTTTCAGGTAAGCAGACATGGAAGTTAGCTATACTGTGGCATGTGGCCATATGGTCAGAAGGGGAGCTTCAGAGAACGAATAAGAGAGCCTGACCACAAGGGAAAACATTCTTAGGCTCTACCCAAAATCCAAAAGAGAATGGCAGAGAAGAAGAAGAGGAAGAGCTACTTATTCTGAACACTAAAATTGCCACAGACCCAAATAAATCCTCAGGGTACCTCACAGGAACTGCACTAGGAGGTAGACATTCTAGGAAGGAGAATTATCTAAATAAGAAATTCCTGCTTTTATCTCTTTAGCACAGTTTAAGAACCTTTCTTACTGAAGCTTAGTCCTTTGACCAGATAATCAGCCAGCTCAACTGTATTAACTCTTAAGAAAGGAGGGAAAGGTATGTCTTCAGAAAGAAAGATATTCCATTTTGTGCACACAAAAATGCTTTGGGGGTAGCAAAGTTGGTCACTAAGGGAAACACCAACCAATAAATTCTGCATTCTGTTGAATGGTTACTATCAGGAGTTCATGCAAAGAGCTGCACCCCAAGGAGAAAAACAATGGCTGACACATCAAGGCTCTTCAGGATAAATTTTTACACAAACAGAGCAGATATGGAGTATGACCAGGCAGAGCCAATGATCCATGTTTTCATATCTGAGGAAAATTCTGAGGACAGATATGGCAGATAGTTTATTTCCTAAGGTACAATTTGAAACATCCTTCCAATATTCTCTCTTATTTTTGACAATGATAGTATTGAGATGGCAAAATACTTTTATTTAGAACTCACTTTTTCAAGTACCATAGTCAGTACTACAGTTTTGCAGCTTCAGCATTCATATACCTAGAGTAAAATATGAATATCATTCTACATGTGTTTGTGAGTGTGGGTGTTAGCATGTGTCCATGCACTTGTGTCTGACTAATATGTGTTAATGTAGCAACCAGTGATTGACATCAAGTGTCTTTCTCCATCATTCTCCTTAGTGCTGCTCATTCCCACTTTTAAATTTGATGTGCATTTGCCATGTAGTACACAAGAAGTCAGAGGAAAACTTGATAGGTTTTGTTTTCCTCTCTCTGGTTGGTACTGGAGATTGAATTTAGGTTTGTAGACTTGTTATCAAGCATTGTAACCCTCTGACAATCTTGTCTGCTGTGCACCTTGGTTTTTGAGACTGAACTTGAAGCTCACCAATTTGACTAGACTGTCTGGCTACTAAGTCTTGGAAATGTACCTGTCTCTACCTGCCAAGCACTGGAATTACAAGTGCAAGCTAGTATGCCTGACTCTTGGAGGTAGGCGCTGGAAATTAGAACTCAATTGTTCATGTTAACAGGACAAGCTTTTTTTCTTCTTTTTTAATAATACAATAAGCCATCTCCTTTGCATCTCAGTACATATCTTTAAGTATTAAAATGATTCAATTATCTTAGTTTGCCCATTATTATTCTTACATTGTTTTGTTTATAACTATGTGTAACAATAATTAATTTCAAAAGAAATCATGAATTTGAAAGACAGCAAATAAGATATTTTGAAAAGTTTGAGGGAGGAAAGCAACAAGATAAATGATGTAATTATAATCTCAAAAACTGAAAAGAATATTTTTTGAAAAATAGTTTAATAGTATGTCTCCTCTTACAGTGTCAGGGGTAATAGAGTATTTACTATGTAGTTGAAATCTAATATAGATTGACACACAGTGCCTATAGACATAAATAAAATCACATTAATTCTGAGAACTAGGTAATGCTTTTGAAGCATTTTATTTAGCAGTCAGTTACTTAATTAAGCTTGTCATTTACCTAATGAACAAGATTTCAGAGAATTTGACTTGGCCTTCTGTCAACAAAGAAAAGAAAGTTAGTGCTAAAACTATTAAGTATTCCAAGCTATTGATGTCAGAGGGCACCAATACATAGATATGTGTGGAGAGCTCTTGGTGTCACTTATAGAAATTTGGCAAGTACATGACACTGGGCTGAAGTAAGTAGGCTCAGATAAGAATGTTCACATTTGGGCTAATACAAATCTCAAGGTAAACTCATCCTAGGAATGTGTGGCATTTCTTTTATCTTGGTCATCCTGATAAGCCCTTAGAAACTGATCAGGGGGCTTGGTGTATTGCCTTGTTTGATCTCTTTGTTCATTACCTTCTTTGATTTCTTTGTCTTTCATCTAAGAGCTTATCCTATTCTTTGGATCTACCTAGTATGGGAAAATATAAACCCTGCTTCAGACTCAGCACTGGATGGAGTCCTGTTATAATGTTGTCTATTGTCATTTTCTTTTCAATACTCGCTTCTGCCCTTGGCCCTTGAGATGTTGTTGCCTGATTGAGCTGGCTTGGTCAGATGGTGCCTCAACTTTGGAGCTCAAATGAATGGGATACAATGAAGGACACCATGGGAAGGAAAGCTTGAGCAAAGGCAGCAAAGGCAAAGGAAAATGAAGGTTTTTTCAGTGGTGAATAAACCTTGTAAAAGGGGATAAGGTAATGGTAGAATGGATTTGGTATATGTGTTTAGAGTTGCACTAAAATCTAGAGGAGCTAAGACAATTCATATAGATGATTTTAATCTTTGTGCCCCACTTAGATAAAATTTAATTATAAACATGAGAGAGAGAATGGGTTTCAGAAAAACAGTCCTCTCCCCTGTCCTGGATGATTTGGTGATGAGAAATAGAGTTTTAAAAAGAGAAAGAAAATGACCATAAGCTGTTCCAGAGCTCTCCGAGGGAGGGATAGGAGGAGGTCGGGAAAGATTCTGCCTCCTCTCTCTCTCCTACTGGAGGCATGATTAGTTTTGGCTCTGGGTCCCTTTGGCACATTTCTCTTCCTTCTCTGTTTATTGTCTGTCCATGGCACGTTGATCTGTCTATATCTGTCAGTTTTTGACTGTGTTTTCATTTTGTTACATGATTGTTGCTCTGTGTTTCATGTTCAAAAGTAAAAAAAAAAAAAAAAAAAAAAAAGTATGGTTAAAACTTTACCTGCTGCTCCTTCTGGTCATACACCTCTTGATTTAATTTTAACTCATTTCAAAACAAAAACCAAAAACCCAACAAAATCCCATAAACAAACAAACAAACAAAAAACAAACGAAAACAGGCAGTCTGAATTTGCACAAGAAAAACTGCTAGGTTGCCTTGCACTTCTAGCTCAGAGTCAAGCACAGCTGGAGAAGACAAGCAAGGGGCTGATTTTCTGCACAATCCACTCTTAAAGGGGCCAGCTGCTTCTCAGCTTCTAGGATAAGAGGTGATTTTCCTAGAAAAATCTCTGTGACTGTGTTTATCGTGTTCATATGATGACAAGGTGCTTCTTTCTTGAAATTACAGCCAAAATAAAGAATGAAACACTTTTTCCTAAATAGATAAGATGTGTATGGCAACTCATTTCATGTTTGTTTTTGACTGGTCTTAAATATATAAATATGATCTGCATGTCTTGTTTATAGATTATAGGATTATAAGTTATTGGGTATGATTAAAAAATTGTAGCACTGATAACATAAAGCTGGCTTAAAACTGGTAACTTGGTTGGAGTCATTCTATACAAGACATAGGGCTGTAAAGATACCCCAAAATTGTGGTAATATTTTATGTAATTCTTGTGCTAGAAATCATACTTATAAAGATAGGATTTAAAATAATGAGGTATTAAAAGCTGCAAAACTATGCATTTATATATAAAAAATGGCAGCCAAACATTGTAACATGAATGTAATGTACATGGTATAGATTTTAGAGAGAATAGATTGCTTACACTAAAATATAAAAAATGGTTTTGCTTTCCAAAATTATGGTTATGCTCTAATATTGCAAAAGAAACTTAACAATTGTAGTTCAATTGCCAATGTTCCATTAGTTGCAGTTTAAATTCAATCACAAATTCAAGATTTTAACTCATCCATATTTATAATTAAGAAAAATATGGCAAGTGGAGATTATGGCAAGATTTATAAAAGGTAAATGTAATTAGGAACTTCTGCGAACATTACTGTTAAGTCCGAATTCCTCGGCCTTACTCAATTCGGGAAGGAGCAGTGATCAAGAACGACAAGAGACTCAGTTCGATGCAAATGCCACAAGCTGTATTCGGGCAGAGCTCTGGACCAATACGTACCTCACGCAGGAGGCAGAGGAATTGGACCAGAACCACAAAAGCACAGAGTTTACATAGGGTTTTAGAGAAGGAGCTGGAAAAGGATGGCGGGGCAATACATGATTTGTCCCTGCGCTTACTCAAACTTGAGCATGTGTTGAGCAGGCAAAAGAGATATCTGGGGTCCCACTGATGTTCTCTGTGGCTTTTCTCGGAACATTGGATACAGGGTAGAGGAGGTCGTTTTCTCAGAACTCCTCCCTGGAGCACAGCTATCTAATCTCATAGCCTCCGGGTTCCTGGAACACTACCCTCCCCGTACATGAGTCATGTCAGAATTTATTTGTACAGGCTGAAAGCCAGGTTCAGACCTTGAGTGGGTGGGCGACAGGGACGAGTTTTTGAACAACATTTCATTACAACTTGGCTTACCTATTTCAGCTGCCATTCCAAAAAACAGATATGAAATTATTATAGATTTAAAAGATTGTTTTTATACTGCTCCTTTGCATCTTCATGATTATAAAGTTTGTATTTAGCACGTCTGCTTGTAATTTTAAAGACACATGAAGCAATATCATTGGGAAATTTTGCCACAAGGGATAGCTAATTGTCGTTCATATATTATATCAAGAATTTGTTGCTGCTTTGATACAGGAAGTTAATACTTTGAAACTTCCAGTGTATATAAATCATTATATGGATTTTATTTTTTTTAGCTGATCACTCTGAGAGAGTTTTACTATAAGCCTTTGTTGTTATTCAATGAAATTTAAAATTTTGGAGTAGTTGTTAGCCAAGCAATCTCATTTTTTACATGATCAAAACAGTGATAGCTTGAGACAACAATTTATTATTTCTTGAGAATATGCATATTAAATTGTGAAGACTTGCCTTGAATGACCTCAATTTCTTTCTGTACCATATAATGTTGTTAATCTTCAAAGACTCACACCTACTCAATTATGGCAAATGAATGTTAATCATATTTCTTATTTTGAAATTTAAAATATGTATATGTGACTATTGATACCTTCTCAAGCTTTCTTGTTGAAACTGCTTTAACAAGAGAAGTGACTGAAAATATAATTAATCATTACCTATGTTTTTCTATGCTACATGTTCCAAATCAGATTAAGACAGACAATGTAACTGGCTATTTCAGTCAAGCATTTGAGATGTCTTCTCAACAACTAATATTGCCCATATTATGGAGATTACATATAATCCTCAAGTACAAGGTATTGTAGAACAGTCCCTTGCAACTTTAAAACAATATCTTCATAGAATAAAAGGGGGGAATTAAATGCCTGTATACCATAAATTCACTTAAATCATTTTTGTTTTGTTTTGTTTTTATTTTTTAAAATTTGGATACAAAGGATCTCTCTGCTGAGTATCTATTGTACCCTATAACAAGGCATACCTATGCCTAGGTGAAATGGAAGGATCCCTTTTCTGGCATTTTCATGATCAGGTATTAATATGGAAAAGAGATCATGTTTGTGATGTTTCTCCAGGATGCAGAAGAAGTGTGGTAGCTGCCAGCATGATTGGTGAGACATGCTGATGCTGGGACAAAGAATGATACTGACTGTGAACTCGCAAGCACCCTGAAAATGGTGACAGGGAAACTGAATTGGACCTATGTTCCTGACCCACCTTAGCTTGCCTTGCTTCGTGCTTTTAAACCTTGAGGGACAGACAAAATGTGGATTGTGGAAACTGCCTTCAAAAAATTAATCAAATAGAGAAGTTATAATGACTCTTCTCCTTCTCTTAATGTGAAAAGATCTTCTGACTCAATCATGGACTGGTCTCGAAATCAATCCAATATTGGAAATAAGAAAATGACAATCTTCATTTGGAAGGCTGGTCCTGGACATTTTCAGAAGCATATCTGAAAATTAACAACTGTCTCACATGATTTTATGTTTGCAGTGGATAAAATGAGAACAGGATCTAGATTTTTGAACAAATGTTAATGTATGTGTTAAGGCTCCAAATCGTTTATTAATTGATCATGTTAATGGTAACAGTTTTGTTTCTTCTAAAGTGTTAATATAAGTTGTATTGATTGTACACTTTCTAATTGTGTTATTGTATGGATATTTGGAATGTCTGTTATGGAGATCTATCAATCAGTTTTTGTTTGATTGCCTTTGATTATAAGAGAATCTTGATATTCTAAAAAAAAAGGATTGCAGACACTGGAAGAACTAAGTCAGGATTTAAGCAGAAATAAGGGGGTAGTTGGATTGATTATTGCTCATATAACAGTTTTTATTAAATTAATAATTAATAGCTAACACCACTCCTTCTGCAATTGCCTTGACACAAGGAGTTAATACAGGTAGCTACTTTTGTTAGTCATTTAGGAAAATTATGTTACTAATACTATGAATATTCAAGAAGATCAGACCTTAAAAGAAGACTTAATACTAATACTCTTCCAACTATCCCACATAATTCAAACAGAAGAAATACTACTTAATCTATTCTTTGAAGCCACAATTATGCTTGAACCTAAGCCACACAAAGTCTTTACACAGAGAGAGAACTTCAGACCAATTTCCCTGATGAGTATCAACGCCAAAATATTCAATAAAATTCTTGCAAACCGAGTCCAAGTTAACATCACATGGTCATACAACATGATCAAGTAGGATCCATCACAGTGCTTCAGCGATGTTCTAATATACTGCAATACATCAACGCAATCCACTATATAAATGAACGAAATGAAAAAAACAAAAAAACAAAAAACAAAAAAAGAAAGAGAAAAAATAAAAAAACACACACAAGATCATCTCATTAGACCCTGAGAAAACATTTGACAAATTTCAATACCCTTCATGATAAAACTCTTGGAAAAATCAGGAATTCAAGGTCCATACCTATAGTAAAAACAATATACAGCAGATCGGGAGCCAAAATCAAACTAAATGGAGAGAAACTTAAAGCAATCCCATTAAAATTGGGGAATAGACAAGGCTGCTCACTCTCTCCCTACTTATTAGATATAGTACTTGAAGTCCTAGCGAGAGCAAATACACGGCAAAAAGAATTCAAAGGCATGTAAATTTGAAAGGAAGAAGTCAAAATATCACTATTCGCAGATGATATGATAATATTCTTAAGTGACCCCCAAAGTACCACCAGAAAATCCTAAACCTTATAAATGATTTCAACAAAGTGGCTAGATACAAATTTAACTCAAACAAATCAAAAACCTTCCTCTACTCAAAGTATAAACAGGCTGAGAAAGAAATTAAGGAAACAACATCCATCATAATAGCCACCAATAATATAAAACACCTCTGTGTGACTATAACCAAGCAAGAGAAAGATCTGCATGAAAAGAACTTCAAGTTACTGGAGAAAGAACTAGAAGATTTCAGAAGATGGAAAGATACCCAATGAGCATAGTTGGCAGGACTAATATAGGAAAAATGGCTATCATGATGAAAGCAATCTACATATTCAGTACAATCCTCATCAAAATTCTAACTCAATTCTTCATAGAATTAGAAATAGCAATTTACAAATTAATTTCAAATTAAAACAAAAATAAAACAGGTTAGTAAAAACTATTCTCAGCAATAAAATAATTTCTAGGAGAATCACCATTCCTGACCTCAAACTATATAACACAACAATAGTGATAAAAACTGTATGGTGTTGCTACAAAGACAGGCAGGTAGATCTATGGAATAGAATTGAAGACTCAGAAAGGAATCTATACAACTATAGTCACTGGATCTTTTTCAAAGGAGCTAAAATGATCCAGTAGAAAAAAGACAACATTTTCAAGAAATGGTGCTCTTTCAACTGGAGGTCAGCATGTAGAAGATTGCAAATCAATCCATTCTTATTGCCTTGGATAAATCTCAAGTCCAAGTGAAACAAGGATCTCCATAGAAAACAAAATACAATGAAACTGATAGATGAAAAAGTGGAAAAGAGGCTCAAACACATAACCACAGGGGAAATTTTCCTGAACTGAACACTGATGGCTTATGTTTTTAGATCAAGAATCAACAAATGGAAACTCATAAAAGTGTAAACCTTCTGTAAGGCAAAGGACACTCTCAGTAGTACAAAATGGCAACTAACGGATTGGGAAAAGATCTTTAACAATCCAATATCCGATAGAGGGTTATTATATAATATATACAAAGAACTCAAGAAGTTAGACTCTTGAGAACCAAGTAACCCTATTTGAAAAATGGGGAACAAAGCTAAAAAGAGAATTCTAATCTCAGAAAAATCTAATGGCCATGAAGCACCTAAAGAAATGTTTGACACCCTTAGTCATCAGGGAAATGCCAATCAAAACAACCCTGAGATTCTGCCTCACACCACTCAGAATAGCTAAGATGAAAATTAGATAACAGCAGATGCTGGCAAGGATGTGGAGATAGAAGAATACTTTTCCATATTTGGTGGGATTGCAAGCTAGTACAATCATTCTGGAAATCAATCTGGAGGTTCCTCGAAAAATTGTACATTGTACTACATATGAACCAAGGTATACTACTCCTGGGCATACACCCAAAAGGTGCTCCAAAATGCAACAAGGACACATGCTCCAGTAGGTTCATAGTGGCTTTATTTATAAGAGCCAAAAGCAGAAAAGAACCCAGACATCCTTCAGCAGAGGAATGGATATAGAATGTGTGGTACATTTATACAGTGGTGTACTACTCAGCTTTTAAAAACAATGACTTCCTGAAATTTTAGACAAAAGAATGGAACTAGGAAATACCATCCCAAATGAGGTAACCCAGTCACAAAAGAACACACATGGTATACACTCACTGGTGGATATTAGCCCAAACTCTCAGAATACCCAGGATACAATCAAATACCATATGAAGCTCAAGAAGAGAGAAGACAAAGATTTGGACTCTTCAGTCCTTCTTAGAACTGGAAACAAAATACTCTTGGGAGGTAGAGGGTGAGAGGAACTTTCAAGGAAGGTGGTGGAGGTGAAAAGCAGGGCAGGATGAGGTAAGAGAGGAGACAGGGATGATATACAGAGGTTCAGGAAATTATACAGAGGTTTGTAGGAATGTGGCATGGGGACCTGGGTTTAGCCACCAGCAATTCCCAGATGCCACAAAAGCAAGAGATTGCCAGGATCAAACATGCTAGACATTATCTGAAATGCCCAACAAAAGGGATGGAGAACCTTTAGAGACCATATCCAGAGGTTAGGCAAGACACCTGGTTGGGGGATGGGATCACCCACCTTTCTCCATATTTTTACCCAGAATTGCTCCTGTCTAAAGAAAACACAGGGAAAAGAATGGAGCTGAGACTGAAGGAAAGATTACCCAGACACTGCCACAGTTGGGGATCTAGGCCATGTGCAACCACCAAACCCAGACACTATTGCTGACACCAAGAAATTCTTGCTGACAGGAGCCTGATATGGGTGTCTCCTCAGAGGCTCTGATGTAACCTGACAGTTACAGATGTGAATGCTTGCAACTAACCATTGAACTGAGCAACGGGACCCCAGTGGAGGAGTTAGAGAATGCACCCACCAGCAGGGACCCAGTTATTTGTAGGGGTCGAGGGGAACCCATACCTGCAGAAGAACAGGCAAGAAAGAGGACCCAGACCAAGCACTGTCCTTGTCAAGGTCTGTTTATTGAGAGGAATGTACAGCATTTAAAGCTCTGAAGCAGGAATTGAAGCTTAGGGCAGGAGGAGTACTGGGAAGTGCCCAAGGACATAAGGTAAATCATTAAACTGCAAGATATCCTCCTTAGACAAAGAGGCAGCAGTCTTCCGGGGACAAGTTCTTTCTTTGAAAAGGTCAAGCCCTTCTCAGGAATCTGCTCAGGGCAGGGCACTAGCTTTTCTTAGTCTGGCAGTCTGTCCCTGACATATCCACCTTTCCTTAACTATCAGTGGGAGAAAGGTATGTCTATATGGTGTGCATCCACAAACAGCACCTGGTTGGTGAAGCCTCATGTCTTAGTCTATACAGGTTGCCCCCACATCTGGCACTCTCACTTAGGTATCATTATTTCTGCCAGGGAGGAAGTAGTGGTCTGAGATAGTTCAAACATGCCTCAGAGAGTGCCCACCTTGGCCACGACAATCCACTCTTGCAGTTAGGACTGCACCCCAATGGCTAGGAACAATCTTATGCTTTAACACACTGTTCTGAGCTATACCTGTGTGTTTTGTGAGAGTGGGTAACCAAGATCATGGACCTGTGCTAATCCCGTCGTAGGGTTACTTCACAATGGTGAGGTACGCCTGGTATGTGGCACCATAATATTCCCATCATTGACGCTTACACCAGTGACTGATTTTCCAACCTGAGTTACAGGCTGTATTTAGGGTGGAGAAGTTGAGTCCAGCCGTGGGTGACCCAAAGGGAGTATCACACTCCCTGGTTGTCTCAGCCTCCTCACAATGGAGGAGGTGGTAATGGACTGAGACTTGCTTTGTAGCTGAATCTACCTGGGCCTTGACAAAATCACTTAACTTTCAAAGCACCCATGGACCAAAGGAGATGAGCAGCAGGAGTCCTATAAAGGGACCCAGGATACTGGGTAGAAGAGTGGTGAGCAGGGGAGAGGCAGAAAACCAGTTTTTATACCAGGCTTCACTCTTTTCTCTTTCTCTTTGTCTCTTTTGTAGACTTTCTCTAACTTTTTGTAGGCTGTTTTCTACTAACCCTGTCTTATCAGCATAAAAACAACACTCATCCTTGAGGGAAGCACAGAGCCCTCCTTTGGAGGAAGAGAAGATCTAATCCCCTTCTATTTTGTAGAACAACCTTAGCCAAGGAAGCGACTGAAACTTTAAGATAGGTTATTCCTTGTTGAAGCTCACTAATGTCCCTCTCTATGGCGGCACTGAGTTGATGATAACTCTGTTAGGAGGTGATCAGGGAGGCAACCCCAGTTCCTGTCCCCACAGCTGACAGGCCTAGGAGTACTGCAAGAGTGCATTGATGGGTTCTCTATTTGTATGCGTGGAGGTGCCTCTTTCCCAGAACTGCAGGAACTCAAGATTGGGCCAGGGATGGTGAGGTGATGTAGCAAGTGCAGATGTGATGATGTTTCCAGGGATCCAGATGAATGGGAACATGGTCAGCATGATCTGTAATTAAGCATAGTTAGCCTTTTCCTCAGGGTTATCCCCTGGTGGGTTAAAAGCCTTAACAAGGCCCTCAGGTAGCCAATGGGTGCGCCCCCAGTCTTTGAATCATAAATGCTGGCTGATCCATGTCCCCAAATGAGGACCAGATCAGGGCCATATCATTGGGATGTTAATGGGTCCTTCCATAGGACTGGTGCATAATCATAAGAATTATGGGGGTGCCACAGGCAGTCTGCTATAGTTTTTCCATCCTTGTTCATGACAAGGTAGTTAAGGACAAAGAGTGCATGATTTATAAATTTTTGTGATTACCAGGGAGGGGGAATAATATTTACCCATTTGACTGTAATTTATGGATCATATTTTTAAGGGGTTGGTGAGCTTTTTCAACTATACCCTGTCCCTGAGGTTTATAAGGAATGCCCATGACATGTTTAATTCTGAGTTGTGAACAAAAGTCTTTAAAATTAGAGCTAGTATATTCAGATCCATTATCTGTTTTAACAATCTTAGGTTGAGGTAAAACTGTGAGGCAAACCAGAACATGACTTATAACATGTCTGCTGGCCTCCCTCTCTGCAGGGATGCATAGATAAAGCCACTAAGGGTATCAATGGTGACATGAATATATTTTAATTTATCAAAGGAGCGAAGATGGGTGACATCCATTTTCCAGAGCTCTATAGGAACCAGCCCACGGGGGTTGACCCCTACGTGGGGTTCAGGCAATAGGGTCACACAGCCTTTGCAATTATGGACTATTTGGAGAGCCTGTTCACGGTTGATCTTATATTTAATCTTAAGGGTTTGTGCATTAAGGTGCTATAAGTCATGGGACTTTTGGGCAAATATAAGGGGTGTAGAGAAGGCCCCCTTGGCCAAGTCCATGAGCCGGATGAGGCAATCAACGGCATCATTACCATTGGCCAAGGGGCCTGGCAATCCGTTATGTGCTCAGATGTGTCCCACAAAGAAGGAGCAAGAACACCTCTAAATATACTTTTGTAAGGTGGCAAACACGGGGGCAGAATTGGTGGTAGGCCGAATATGGGCACTGTTTCTAAAAGGGGGATAGAAAAGGCAAGATATGAGCAATCTGTATATATGTTAAAGGGTGCATCGGCCAGTGCACGAAATACTGCGAGGATAGCTTGAAGCTCTACCAGCTGAGCAGAATCTAAAGGGGTAGAGAATTGTTGTATTTGACCATCAATGAAAAATGCGGCTTGTCCATTAGAGGAGCCATCTGTAAAGACAAGGTGGACTCCCGAGATAGGGTGATCACGTGTTACCTTTGGAAAGACCACTGGAACTATAATTTTGTGAAAAAATGGTATCAACTTATCTGAGGGATAATGATTATCTATCTTACCCTGAAAGGCAATGCAGCTAATTGTCCATTCGTCTACATGTTGACTGAGCCAAGAGACCTGGGAGGGGCTATAAGGTAAGATTAAAGCTTATGGGACTGTTCTCTTCCAAGACATATGATTTGTGCCACCAACCAGGAATAGGTGGGAAGCACCCTAGTTGAGGAGGTGGGTAAATGTATTCAGTAAAGAGGATATTGCTGCCAAAAAACTGCTGTTGGGGAAAAGGGGGTAGGAAGGACATCGTTGGAAAATGTCGAGAATACCAGTGAAAAATCACAAAGAGGAGCTTCCTGTTTCTCAAGATTCTTTAACTTTATGGTCCGCTAGTTCCTGGGAGAAGCTTCCTGCTTCTCAAGATTGTTCTCTAAATTTTAATCTAACTTTATGGTCAGCTAGTTCCTGGGAGAGAGTTGTCAAACAGGCCGAAGTAATTACCCATTCTATGGTCCTAGGAGAAACTTCCTGAAACATAGAATTCCAGGACTTACCCAGTTTTTTTTTTTTGTTTGTTTGTTTTTCTTTTTCTTTTTTCTACTCTGAACCTCTGTCTACTGGGGGGAGGCAACCTTAAACTTCTACCTTTCATTCCCCACTTTTTCTAGTGGCTAGTTCTAGTCATAGAACTAAATTTCAGTATCTTCATAGTATTGATTTTTCGACCTTGTAAAACATTGCTGATATAACATCAAAATCTGAACAGCATTTACTCTTTCTCTAATGAAGGTAACTAGCTATTTAACACCCATGGACTTATAATCAGAAAGAGAAGCCAAATTAAGAAGCGTTCCATAAGGGAAGATATCAGAATAGTCATCCAAGGAGATCTACTAAACCAGCTCTCGAACCATCCCTGATGATCTCTGTCTCTCTGTCTTTTGTCTAACTTTTAAGTTTACTCATGAAGTCTTTTATTACTCCTGAGTGGTCTACATAGAAGCAACATTCTTCTTTTAGTGTAGCACACAGACCTCCTTCTATAAGGTATATCAGGTCTTATCTTCTTTTATTCTGAAGTACTATCTCTGCGAGGGGGGTTAGGGATTATTGGAGGTCAGCTAAAAACTATTTTTTACTCTTTTTATATCTAAGTCAATGGCAGTTCTGAATTCTCCATAAGCCTTGTGTTGCAGGGCAACAGCAGATGTCCTTGTAGCTGCCCTTGTAGCACCTAGACTCAGCCCTAAGATAGCCCTAAATAATTCTCAACTCTCTTTTGTGTCTTACTAAGTCTTTAGTATGACGATTCCAATCTGGACACTATCTGAACCTACACACAAAGTTCATGTCTGCCTTTTAGAACTTTTAAATGTTTACAGGTTGTGATCCCTGAGGCACAGTCCCAAAAAGTGTTAGGAGTACTAACACATGCAATGTTACATCATTTGAAATAGAAATCAAGCCTATCCCCACACCTATCCGAATGGAACCCAGGGCAATCCTGAAATTCTTGTTTCTACAGCACACTCCTCAAGTAAGCATATAGATTTCCTGTAACAGCTACTAACAAGCATCTCAAGTGGGAGAGTGAGAAAACAAGAAGAGAGTCCATAAAATAGAGGTCCAACGAAGAGGCCAAATAGCATTCAGTCACACAGAAAGACAATCAAAAGATTAACAGACAAAAAAAAAACAAAAATAAACAAAAAAACAACAAAGAAAAAAGTGCACACAAAAACAAAAAACAAACGGTCGCCGCAAGATAGCCACAAAACCAAAATGTTTCATATGTGAGCTTCCATGAGCTCACCAAAGACAGATGAAGGGGAGCGGATTCCACATCACTCTTCCTTCCCAACCAGAATCTTCCCATTGTCAAGGTCAAAAGTAACACAAATCAAAGACCTAAGACACACAGACAAAGACCACTCTGGAAATACAGACAGCCGGAAAGGTGGGTCTTTTCTCCAATCCATGAGAATCACTGAGTCCTCAACAGCACACAGACGGGAATTTCTCAGGCTTCCCTGGGGTCCCTTCTCACCTCCTAGGACATCTTCTAGGGCAGTGCAATGGGTGAGCCCCTGGCACATCTACCGTTCACTTTCGCTCTCCTGCGACAGGAGCCTCCCTCTCAGTCCAAGATGGGAGCAACTGCAAAACCAGAACTCACGAGTAAATACAGACCCAGAGTAGCAAATACATACCCATAGTTTAGCCGGCACAAAACACAAAGACACAAAGACACAGACACTATCTCCTGAATCGGAACTACCTCGGATCCTTTTTCTTACAATACGTCATTTCAACATTTTCCAACCTTGTCCCAACTATAGGAGCTAATTTCTGGTCCTTCAATAATAAGCCAAGTACAAGTTTCTGATTCAAAGACAAAAAATTTAACGAGATTCTTTTTTCTTAATTCTTATTCCTCTTTCCCTGAGAGAAGCCTTAAGATCTTTGATAAAGACAGCTTCCTTAGACAATTTTTTGCCCATTCTCAATTAGACAGAAAACTCTTACCTGCTACACCTGAAAAGCTCTCAGGGAGAACTTTCCCTCGGGATGGAGACCCTCCAACTCCAAAGACCAGACCGAGACACCACAGGATGCAATCAGCAAGAGGATTTGGTTTATTGTCGGGATACACAGGCACAGGCACCTGCGGGCGCTTCAGTCACTCGGGGGACTGGCGCGCCCCACGGAACCAAGGATGGGCTTTTATAGGATTTTGGGGAGCAGAAGCAAGCATACAGAAGCAGATGCATGGTTACAGGGATATAATTGGTGGATTCTAATATGGCAAGGGTTTAGCCCGGGGGCAAGTTTCCTAGCTACCTTCTTGAAACATAACGGCTGACTCGGCCCCCCAAGGGTTCAGCCCAGGGGCAAGTTTCTTAGCTACCTTCTTGGAACATAACGACTGACTCGGCCCCCCACCAGGGTGTGGGACCTCTCCCGGAGCTTTTTTCATTGTCAGGTGCTCAACTGCAGTCGTCCTGTTGCCAGGCCTTCAACCAAACACATCCTGCTTGGCAGCCGCTTTGTACTCAGTGTTTTAACCTTTCTCTGAACCAGTCATCTTAAGTACAGCCTTGCAAAATGGCATTACTGCTGCTAAGCTGGGGTCTTTCATTCCCCCATTTTTTTTTGCTAACTTTGAGTGAAATCTTTCACTCGACTTGGTCAAGAAATTTCTGTCTGGTGGGGGCTTATTCCCCCACTGACTCTAGGCCACAAAAGGACTAGGAGGAGCCACGTAGGAGTTTTAACTTTAAGGGGTTTGGAGTGTGCTGAACTCTCCATGTCTGGGGTGTAGTGATGTGATTAGTCAATTCCTCAGACCGGACTGTCTTGACGTGTGGTGTGTGGATCTAAGCCGAGACTCCGTCTACCTTTAGGGCGGTCGGGGTAGTCAGGAGGATGGTGTAGGGTCCTTTCCACCGTGGCTCGAGATTCTTGGTCTGGTGTCTGTGCACCCACACGGTGTCTCTAATCTGGAACGGGTGTGGCACCACCGGATGTTCAAGCTTGTCCTGGTAAGCAGCGGCCAAAGGTCTCCAGACGTCTCTCTGCACAATCTGTAGGGCCTGTAAATGGGCCCTCAGAGAAGGGCTGTCAGCAAAATCAGCAATGTTTGAATCAAAGAAATGGACAAATGGGGGTGGTGCTCCATATATTATTTCAAAAGGAGTTAGACCATGGGGGCCCGGGGTATTCCGGGCCCGATATAGAACTAGGGGAAGGAGGGCCACCCAATCCTTTGAGCCAGTTGCAAGCGTAAGTTTGGATAAAGTCTCCTTAATTGTTCTATTTATGTGTTCTACCTGACCTGAACTCTGGGGTCTATAGGCACAATGTAATTTTTAATCAATCCCCAACAATTTGGCCACCAACTGACTTACTTGGGAGACGAAAGCGGGCCCGTTGTCCGACCCCAACGCTTGAGGCATGTCATACCTGGGAAAGATTTCCTTGAGGAGCTTCTTGGTGACCATTTTTGTAGTCTCGTGTTTTGTGGGGAAGGCTTTGACCCATCCTGAGAAGGTGTCTACAAACACTAGGAGATACTTGTATCCATATATACCTGGTTTAATTTCAGTAAAATCAATTTCTCAATGGATGTCGGGACGGTGTCCCCTAGGACGAACTCCTTGTCCAATCATGGTCCTTTCCGGGTTAACCTGAGCGCACGCTTTGTAACTCTCAGTCACCTTTTGTATCGCTTTGTCCCGATTCAAAAAAACACAGATTTCTCTCTTCCCGATCTAGTAAGGTTTTTATCTTCTTAAACCCCAAATGGGTTAATTTATGTAGAAAGGAGATCAATTCAAAAGTCATTTTTATTGGCATAATTGTCTTTCTTGAGGGTGGTAGATGGCCCCCATTTTTTCTAGGAGCTCTATGTCCTCATGGGCATAAACCCAACTGGTTTGTCCCACTGGTGGGGGCGTGGGTTGGTCTGGGCTATTTAAGGGCAAGATTTGTTTGTTCATGGCCGCTTCTCACGCCGTGGCATCGGCCAGCCGGTTTCTTCATGCCTCTGGGTTGTGTCCTTTCTGGTGTCCTGGACAATGTATAATACTCAGTCTTTTGGGCAAGAATAGGGCTTCTAAGAGGGCCAGAATTTTAGCCATATTTTTACCCTCAGATGTGAGCAGCCCCCGCCTCCGGTAGATCTCCCCGTGGATGTGTGCCGTGGCAAAGGCATAACGGCTGTCTGTATATATATATTTAGCCTCTTACCTTTTGTCATCTTGAGCGCCTGAGTCAAGGCGATGAGTTCAGCCCGTTGTGCGGAGGTACCAGCAGGCAGGGCTTTCGCCCAAATCACTTTGTCCTCCGTAGTGACCGCAGCTCTAGCCTTTCGCTCTCCCTCTGCCAAGAAGCTGTTATCATCCGTGTACCATGTGTGGTCAGCATTCTGAAGAGGCTGGTCCGATAGGTCCGGCCTGGTTCCATGTACTTCTGTGAGGATTTGTAGGCAGTCATGTTGTTTTGTCTCCTCTGGTAGAGGAAGCAAGGTGGCAGGATTGAGGGCGACTATGGGCCCAAACTGAACCCGTTCTGTATCCAGTAACAAGGCTTGGTGTGAGAATTATAGAGCCAGCGGTCTGGGGGCTGCTTTACCAAGGCCTCCACTGCGTGGGGTGTTAGGATGGTGAGTGGCTGTCCCAAAGTCAATTTTCCAGCATCCTTGATCAGGACAGCAATAGCAGCCACCATCCTTAGGCACGGTGGCCAGCCAGAGGCCACAGGGTCCAATTTCTTAGACAGGTAGGCCACAGGGCGTTTCCAGGGTCCCAACCTTTGTGTTAGGACCCCTTTAGCATACCCCTGTTTCTCATCGATGAACAGTTACTGAGCAAATTGTAAGGGTTTGGAACAGTCGGATGAATATCTTCTATCCTCTTGTTGACCTTTCTCAAGTCTTGTACTGGCCTATAATCTCCAGTGCCGGGTTTCTTAACAGGCAGAAGAGGCGTATTCCAAGGCGACCGGCAGGGGATTAGGATGCCTTGATCTAGAAGCCTCGTAATGTGAGGCCTTATACCTTGATAAGCTTCATGTGACAGGGGGTATTGTTTTATGGAGACTGGAGTTGTAATTAAGGGGGGCTGTTGGAGCGCCAACCCCATCCCACCAGTCTCTGCCCAAGCCAGTGTCCTGTCCCGGTTCATAGGGTTAGAACTTGTAGGGGAGTTCCGTGGGGGCCAGTTATTTGGGCCCCTCTTTCTTCAAAATGAATTTGTGCTTTTAGTTTGGTGAGCAGGTCACGGCCCAGCAGAGGGTACGGGCAGTCCGGAACATGTAAGAAGGAATGGGTCACCTTACCGGTAGCCAGCTGAACCCGGCGGTCCGTAGTCCATCGGTATTGTTTCTCACTAGTAGCTCTTTGTACCCAGGCCGTTCGGTCGCTGAGTTGTCCTGAAGCTTGGGTGAGGACTGAATGCTGGGCTCCTGTGTCTACCAGGAAAGTAACCGGCTGCCCCCCAACTTTAAGCATTACCCTGGGCTCAGGGGGGGGGGGGGCTCCTGGCCCTGAATTCCCTAATCTTTATCTAGAGCCAAGAGGGAGGTTCGTGGTCGAGGCTTTCGGGGTCCGCCAGGCTTCTTGGGGCACTCTCTGGCCCGGTGCCCTTTCTCTTTGTAATAGGCACATTGATCTTTATCTAGCTTCAGCCCCTTTCGAGCTCCCCCCTATCTCCCTTCCTTTCTTGGCCCTGTACTACGGCGGCCAAGATTCGACTCAATTCTCTCTCTTATTAAAAATCTTTTCAGCTTCTTTAAGTAAATCCTGTAATGTATAGCCCTGCAAATTTTCTAACCTCTGTAACTTAGTCCTGATATCTGGAGCAGCCTGCCAGATGAAGGACATAGAGACACTCGTCATTTGTCCTGGGTCATCTGGGTCATAGGGAGTGTACATACGGTAGGCCTCCTTAAGTCTCTCTGGAAAGGCGGAGGGAGTTTCCCCTGCTTCCTGTAATACCTGTTTTACCTGAGCCAAATTAGTAGGGCGTCGTATAGCCCCTCGGAGACCCGCTAGAAGCAACTGGCGATAAAGGCGTAGGTGTCCCTTACCTTCAGCTGTATTAAAATCCCAGTTTGGTCCTCAGGCAGCTGGGTGGGACGCCCATCATCTCCCAGAACATGCTTTCTGGCCTCTAGGAACACTCTTTGGTTTTTTTTTTTTTTTTTCTGAGGTTAAGAGGGCCTGTAAGAGCTGTTGGCAGTCATCCCAAGTAGGCTGGTGGGTAAGTAAAACAGATTCTATTAGGTCGGTGAATGTCACCGGATCTTTGGAGAAAGAAGGGTTGTGTTGTTTCCAATTGTAAATGTCAGCTGCTGAAAACGGCCAGTATTGGGTCTGGCCACCGGTTCCCTGTCTAAGTGGGAAAGCCTGGGAGGTTGTATCTGGCATCACCTCGAGCTTATTGCGCAATCTCCCTGCGACAGGGGAGAAACCCTTATCAGACTGTGGCCCGGCAACTGATCTGGCCGGCGGCTCTGCCTCCTCCGTTTTAGCCGGGCCTGTCAGAGAGAAGATCTATGAGAGGGGAGTTTGGGTCTGCCGGGAGGACAGGTTTCTTAGAGAGAGGAAGACGTGGCCGGCAGACCGGGCGGGGCCGAGGGGACAGGCTGGGGGTTGAGGGGAGGCCAATTCGGGTCCACGAAGGGTTCCGCCCGGGGGGGGGGGATTAAGGCGAGACTCTCTCAAGTGATAATATAAGAAACCTGGTCAGGATGTCCGTGGACGACCCGATCTTTAACCTGTAAAATAATGATCTTATTAAATGTGCCATTCACTGGCCATCCCGCTCCGAAAGTGGGCCACTCGGATGTGCAGAGAGTCTGCCATTTTCCTTTTTTTTTTTTTTAACCTCGACGGACTGGTTGTGTGCCCGGTCGTGGACGTCTTTCTAATGATCAAAAGTGAGACTTAGGGGCGTTGTTAGGGACTGTCCCATGTTAGTTCTAAGGTAGATTAGAACACAGAGAAAACAAACAACACCAACAGTCAAACAAACAACAGACAGGCGTGCTGCACGGCTTTGGTACCAAACTGAAAGCAAAAAGTCAGATGGAGGTGGCAAAGGTCCGGGGCCCTCTGAAAGCCAAAAATACAGACAGAGTGCCGTTAGTCCGGATCTTTCTCCTCTCCCAGATTGGGCCCCGAAAAGTCGGGCCCCAACACCCTTGGAACGTCTTCCAGGGCTGCAGGGCGAGAAGTCCGAGCTCGTCAGCTCCTTCTTCGTCCCGCCCAAATTCCAAACAACCTGGCTGAGCGCTCACAGAACAGACCTGGCTGAGCGCTCACAGAACAGACCTGGCTGAGCGCTCACAGAACAGACCTGGCTGAGCGCTCACAGAACAGACCTGGCTGAGCGCTCACAGAACAGACAGAATAAGGCAGAACGAGACAAAATTAGACAGACAGACAGACGCCGGCCGGCTTACCTCCCAGTGGGTGGTCGGTGGTCCCTGGGTGGAGGATCTCCCTTCCCGGCCAATGCACCAAATGAAAAGCTCTCAGGGAGAACTTTCCCTCGGGATGGAGACCCTCCAACTCCAAAGACCAGACCGAGACACCACAGGATACAATCAGCAAGAGGATTTGGTTTATTGTCGGGATACACAGGCACAGGCACCTGCGGGCGCTTCAGTCACTCGGGGGACTGGCGCGCCCCACGGAACCAAGGATGGGCTTTTATAGGATTTTGGGGAGCAGAAGCAAGCATACAGAAGCAGATGCATGGTTACAGGGATATAATTGGTGGATTCTAATATGGCAAGGGTTTAGCCCGGGGGCAAGTTTCCTAGCTACCTTCTTGAAACATAATGGCTGACTCGGCCCCCCAAGGGTTCAGCCCGGGGGCAAGTTTCTTAGCTACCTTCTTGGAACATAACGACTGACTCGGCCCCCCACCAGGGTGTGGGACCTCTCCCGGAGCTTTTTTCATTGTCAGGTGCTCAACTGCAGTCGTCCTGTTGCCAGGCCTTCAACCAAACACATCCTGCTTGGCAGCCGCTTTGTACTCAGTGTTTTAACCTTTCTCTGAACCAGTCATCTTAAGTACAGCCTTGCAAAATGGCGTTACTGCTGCTAAGCTGGGGTCTTTCACACCTTTCTCTCATGAGGTATGAGAGCACGCAGCTAGGAACAACAGATCAGTGCAGCTACTTTCACTTTATCTGCGTCGGTTTCTGGACAAATACCTGGGGTCCTCAACTTCTTTTTCTGTCCGGTGAGGGTCTGTACTTCGAGCCCCACATTGAGCGCCACTTGCCCCCACTAGCAGGGACCCAGTTTTTTGTGGGGGTCGAGGGGGACCCATACCTGCTGGAGAATGGGCAAGAAAGAGTACCAAGACCAAGCAGTGTCCTTGTCAATGTCTGTTCATTGAGAGGAATGTATAGCATTTAAAGCTCTGAAGCAGGAATTGAAGCTTAGGGCAGGGGAAGTTCTGGAAAGTGCCCAAGGACATAAGGTGAATCATTAAACTGCAAGAAATCCTCCTTTGACAAAGAGGCAACAGTCTTCCGGGTACATGCTCTTTCTTTGAAAAGGTCAAGCCCTTCTCAGGAATCTGCTCAGGGCAGGGAACTAGCTTGCTTATTCCGGCAATCCAGTCCCCGACAAGAGAAAGGACTTCAGGTGTTGAAGTGGTTTGCAACCTCATTGGAAGAACAACAATATCAATCAACCAGATACCCCTTAGCTTCCAGGGATTAAACCACCAACGAAAAACTATACATGGGGGCACCAATGGCTACATGTCACATATGTAGCTGATGATGATGTTGTCTGGCATCAATATAATGAGATGCCTTGATCCTGTGAAGGTAGAGGAATGCCAGGTGGTGAGGTATGATTGGGTAGGTGGGAGAGAGAGAATCCTCATAGAACCAGTGTGAGGGGGGGATGTGAGGAGGAAAACCAGGAAAGAGGATAACATTAGAAATGTAAATAAATAAAATATCCAATAAAAATAAAGATTTAGACAGATGTTGAAAATAGTGAATATATGTGAATGGATGCTCTTTATGATGCTGTTCGAATTATTGGGGACAAGGTTCAGAGTTTAAGAGTAAGAAGCTATTTTGAATGTCAAGCAAAATACCAATGGCTTGTGTCACTTCTAAAATTTAAAATGATAGTCACTATAATTGTGAGAGAGTTCAAAGACACTTGCCAGGTATTTGGCATGATTCTAACACATCTTTGGATGGTTTACCACTGCATCGCAAGAATATAAATTTAAAGAATTTTGTTCACTGTGTTTTAATTCTGTAGATACCGCTTTTAAAATTATTCATGGCTTAAGGTCAGTGTTTCTATCTTGGTCTAATTTCAAGAATAGCTTATATAGTTTGATCATGTTAGCCCTTCCTATTCTGGGAAGAGTTCTATTGCTTCCCTTTGTGATAAAACTTGCCTTTAACAACATCAACATGTTGGAAGCCAAAATGCATGGCTTGAAACTAATCATGGATTCCCAGACAGATTTATTAATTTAACAGTCTAGCAGTCAATAATGGGTAAGATTCTCTTAGTGACTTAAGAACCTAAGACAGAGTAGCATTGATTTTGAAAATGCATATTCTAAGATGAGTAAGGAAGGCATTCTTATAAGAACACACTAAGATGGACGAAGTCCTGTTTATGAAATAAAAAAGGAAGAGGTGTGAAGAAGTCTTGGTGCTGCTTATGAAATTTAGCATGTACTTGTCACTGGGCTCAAGTAAGTATGCTCCAATAAGAATGTTCACATTTGGACTAATACAAAGCTCAAGGTAAACTCACCCTAGGAATGTGTGGCATTCCTTTTATCTTGATCATCCTGATAAGCCACTAGAAACAGTGATGGGGGGCTTTGTTTATTGCTTTATTTGATTTCTTTGTTTATTACCTTTGAAAGATAGAGTTTTAAATTAGCTCAAAACTCAGCAACAGGATCTGACTCAGGAAGACAGATTGTTAAAAGTGCAGGAGAACTGGTTCAGAGACACTGACCTTCCTGCTTATCACCAGACTGAGTAAATGAATAATGGGTTTTGTTCTGCCCCTGTGATATTTGTTCAAATCCCCTCTGTTCCCTCCAGCCATTGTGTCCTGCTGAGTGTATTCCAGGAAACCAGATGGCCAAGCCTAACCAGATGTGTTTCAGATGCAGATGCCTCATCAACTCTGACAAACGTTTACCCTAAAGGACAATCAGGATCTGTTCTCAGGAGAATGCTTGACCTTTCCCCTCATTTAAACGCTAGAATCTTAAGAACAATTCTGTGACTTTGAGAGTTTCCCCTTGTGATATTTTTGGTATTTACTTTTGACATCCCACCCATCTCCTGGAGCTTGTGACGTCTTCCTTTAAAAAGCCCTTCTCCAGCCACTCCAAGTCGACACCTCTGTCTCCTGCATGGGATACGTGATGGACCGCAGATCTCAGTAATAGGTCTCCGTAATAAACCTCGCCTTTGTTTATTACATCCAAAATGGTCTGTCTGTGTCTGGGGCCCGCAATTTCCCGAGACTTAAGTAAGGGTCTCTCTTCGGGAATCTTTTACCTTGTTTGATTTCTTTGTCTTTGACCTAAGAACTGACCCTATTCTTTGTATGTAGCTAGAATGCTATAAAAGTTTACTGGGAAAAACATAAAGCTGCTCAACTTCAGCATTGACTGGAGTCATGTAATAATATTGTCTAATTGTTTGTTTGTTTGTTTGCTTTTCTTTTCTATATTTACTCCCTCCTTTGATACCCTGTTGACTGACTGAGCTGGCTTGGTCAGTTTTCAACACACAAATAACAAAGATAAATTTTGGAAGACTGCAAATTGTTGCATTCATGTCCCAGATGCCGAAGATCTTGTTCTTTAAGATGAAACATAGAAAATAAAAATGAAGAGTGAGTGTGGGACAGTGGGCTATGAAATATACCATGATTCCAGTTAAAAATAGTTCAAAGCTCTGGGGACTCTAAGGGATGTCAAGATTCCCAATTCTCCCAGGAGATCAGGCCCTTCTCACATAGATACAGCCCACCACATCCCCTTTTAGCGAGGTTTGAGATAGATCAGTCATGTAGGTTAACACCCTAAGTCCGTCTTCCACAGGTGAAGATGTAAACACAGGTTATGTAGGTCCAAGACAAATTAGTCACATAGAAACAGGACCATGCCTTCAAATATGTGGATGAGGTATGACCAAGTACTCAGGCCAAACCAATAAGAAGTACTTGCTGTCATACCCTGACCTTGAAACTGTATTTAAGAATCCTATTCAGGGCAGCAGCTCTCTGCTCCCAGACCCGGTGAGAGAGAGACCCAACCGTCTGGTCAGGTGGGCACCCCTGAGGCTGCAGAGCAGAAGAGACCACCAACTCTGCTCACCCCTGCCCACATCCCTGGTCCAAGAGGAAACTGTATGAGGCCTCTGGGCTCCCGTGGGGGAGGGCCCAGGAGCGGCAGGACCCCTGCCTGAGACACCACCGGAACCTGAAAGAAACAGACCTGATAAACAGTTCTCTGCACCCAAATCCCGTGGGAGGGAGAGCTAAACCTTCAGAGAGGCAGACAAGCCTGGGAAACCAGAAGTGACTGCTCCCTGCACACACATCTCGGACGCCAGAGGAAAAAGCCAAAGATCATCTGGAACCCTGGTGCACTGAAGCTCCCGGAAGGGGCGGCACAGGTCTTCCTGGTTGCTGCCGCTGCAGAGAGCCCGTGGGCAGCACCCCACGAGCGAACTTGAGCCTCAGGACCACAGGTAAGACCAAATTTTCTGCTGCAAGAAAGATGCCTGGTGAACTCAAGACACAGGACCACAGGAACAGCTGAAGACCTGTAGAGAGGAAAAACTACACGCCCGAAAGCAGAACACTCTGTCCCCATAACTGACTGAAAGAGAGGAAAACAGGTCTACAGCACTCCTGACACACAGGCTTATAGGACAGTCTAGCCACTGTCAGAAATAGCAGAACAAAGTAACACTAGAGATAATCTGATGGCGAGAGGCAAGCGCAGGAACCCAAGCAACAGAAACCAAGACCACATGGCATCATCGGAGCCCAATTCTCCCATCAAAACAAACATGGAATATCCAAGCACACCAGAAAAGCAAGATCTATTTTCAAAATCATATTTGATCATGATGCTGGAGGACTTCAAGAAAGACATGAAGAACTCCCTTAGAGAACAAGTAGAAGCCTACAGAGAGGAATCGCAAAAATGCCTGAAAGAATCACAAAAATCCCTGAAAGAATTCCAGGAAAACATAAATAAACAAGTAGAAGCCCATAGAGAGGAGACACAAAAATCCCTGAAAGAATTCCAGGAAAACACAATCAAACAGTTGAAGGAATTAAAAATGGAAATAGAAACAATCAAGAAAGAACACATGGAAACGACCCTGGATATAGAAAACCAAGAGAAGAGACAAGGAGCTGTAGATACAAGCTTCACCAACAGAATACAAGAGATGGAAGAGAGAATCTCAGGAGCAGAAGATTCCATAGAAATCATTGACTCCACTGTCAAAGATAATGTAAAGCGGAAAAAGCTACTGGTCCAAAACATACAGGAAATCCAGGACTCAATGAGAAGATCAAACCTAAGGATAATAGGTATAGAAGAGAGTGAAGACTCCCAGCTCAAAGGACTAGTAAATATCTTCAACAAAATCATAGAAGAAAACTTCCCTAACCTAAAAAAAGAGATACCCATGACATACAAGAAGCCTACAGAACTCAAATTGATTGGACCAGAAAAGAAACACCTCCCGTCACATAATTGTCAAAACACCAAACGCACAAAATAAAGAAAGAATATTAAAAGCAGTAAGGGAAAAAGGTCAAGTAACATATAAAGGGAGACCTATCAGAATCACACCAGATTTCTTGCCAGAAACTATGAAGGCCAGAAGATCCTGGACTGATGTCATACAGACCCTAAGAGAACACAAATGCCAGCCCAGGTTACTGTATCGAGCAAAACTCTCAATTAACATTGATGGAGAAACCAAGATATTCCATGACAAAACCAAATTTACACAATATCTTTCTACAAATCCAGCACTACAAAGGATAATGAATGGTAAAGCCCAACATAAGGAGGCAAGCTATACCCTAGAAGAAGCAAGAAACTAATCGTCTTGGCAACAAAACAAAGAGAATGAAAGCACACAAACATAACCTCACATCCAAATATGAATATAAAGGGAAGCAATAATCACTATTCCTTAATATCTCTCAATATCAATGGCCTCAACTCCGCAATAAAAAGACATAGATTAACAAACTGGATACACAACGAGGACCCTGCATTCTGCTGCCTATAGGAAACACACCACAGAGACAAAGACAGACACTACCTCAGAGTGAAAGGCTGGAAAACAACTTTCCAAGCAAATGGTCAGAAGAAGCAAGCTGGAGTAGCCATTCTAATATCAAATAAAATCAATTTCCAACTAAAAGTCATCAAAAAAGATAAGGAAGGACACTTCATATTCATCAAAGGAAAAATCCACCAAGATGAAGTCTCAATCCTAAATATCTATGCCCCAAATACAAGGGCACCTACATACGTAAAAGAAACCTTACTAAAGCTCAAAACACACATTGCACCTCACACAATAATAGTGGGAGATTTCAACACACCACTCTCATCAATGGACAGATCATGGAAACAGAAATTAAACAGTGATGTCGACAAACTAAGAGAAGTCATGAGCCAAATGGACTTAACGGATACTTATAGAACATTCTATCCTAAAGCAAAAGGACCTTCTTCTCAGCTCCTCATGGTACTTTCTCCAAAATTGACCATATAATTGGTCAAAATCGGGCCTCAACAGGTACAGAAAGATAGAAATAATCCCATGCGTGCTATCAGACCACCACGGCCTAAAACTGGTCTTCAATAACAATAATGGAAGAATGCCCACATATACGTGGAAATTGAACAATGCTCTACTCAATGATAACCTGGTCAAGGAAGAAAAAGAAAGAAATTAAAAACTTTTTAGAATTTAATGAAAATGAAGATACAACATACTCAGACTTATGGGACACAATGAAAGCTGTGCTAAGAGGAAAACTCATAGCGCTGAGTGCCTGCAGAAAGAAACAGGAAAGAGCATATGTCAGCAGCTTGACAGCACACCTAAAAGCTCTAGAACAAAAGAAGCAAATACACCCAGGAGGAGTAGAAGGCAGGAAATAATCAAACTCAGAGCTGAAATCAACCAAGTAGAAATAAAAGGACCATAGAAAGAATCAACAGAACCAAAAGTTGGTTCTTTGAGAAAATCAACAAGATAGATAAACCCTTAGCTAGACTAACGAGAGGACACAGAGAGTGCGTCCAAATTAACAAAATCAGAAATGAAAAGGGAGACATAACTACAGATTCAGAGGAAATTCAAAAAATCATCAGATCTTACTATAAAAACATACATTCAACAAAATTTGAAAATCTTCAGGAAATGGACAATTTCCTAGACAGATACCAGGTATCGAAATTAAATCAGGAACAGATAAACCAGTTAAACAACCCCATAACTCCTAAGGAAATAGAAGCAGTCATTAAAGGTCTCCCAACCAAAAAGAGCCCAGGTCCAGACGGGTTTAGTGCAGAATTCTATCAAACCTTCATAGAAGACCTCATACCAATATTATCCAAACTATTCCACAAATTGAAAAAGATGGAGCACTACCGAATTCCTTCTACGAAGCCACAATTACTCTTATACCTAAACCACACAAAGACACAACAAAGAAAGAGAACTTCAGACCAATTTCCCTTATCAATATCGACGCAAAAATACTCAATAAAATTCTGGCAAACCGAATTCAAGAGCACATCAAAACAATCATCCACCATGGTCAAGTAGGCTTCATCCCAGGCATGCAGGGATGGTTTTATATATGGAAAACCATCAACGTGATCCATTATATAAACAAACTGAAAGAACAAAACCTCATGATCATTTCATTAGATGCTGAGAAAGCATTTGACAAAATTCAACACCCCTTCATGATAAAAGTCCTGGAAAGAATAGGAATTCAAGGCCCATACCTAAACATAGTAAAAGCCATATACAGCAAACCAGTTGCTAACATTAAACTAAATGGAGAGAAACTTGAAGCAATCCAACTAAAATCAGGGACTAGACAAGGCTGCCCACTCTCTCCCTACTTATTCAATATAGTTCTTGAAGTTCTAGCCAGAGCAATCAGACAACAAAAGGAGATCAAGGGGATACAGATCGGAAAAGAAGAGGTCAAAATATCACTATTTGCAGATGACATGATAGTATATTTAAGTGATCCCAAAAGTTCCACCAGAGAACTACTAAAGCTGATAAACAACTTCAGCAAAGTGGCTGGGTATAAAATTAACTCAAATAAATCAGTTGCCTTCCTCTATACAAAAGAGAAAGAAGCCGAGAAAGAAATTAGGGAAACGACACCCTTCATAATAGACCCAAATAATATAAAGTACCTCGGTGTGACTTTAACCAAGCAAGTAAAAATCTTTACAATAAGAACTTCAAGACACTGAGGAAAGAAATTGAAGAAGACCTCAGAAGATGGAAAGATCTCCCATGCTCATGGATTGGCAGGATTAATATAGTAAAAATGGCCATTTTACCAAAAGCAATCTACAGATTCAATGCAATCCCCATCAAAATACCAATCCAATTCTTCAAAGAGTTAGACAGAACAATTTGCAAATTCATCTGGAATAAAAAATAACCCAGGATAGCTAAAGCTATCCTCAACAATAAAAGGACTTCAGGGGGAATCACTATCCCTGAACTCAAGCAGTATTACAGAGCAATAGTGATAAAAACTGCATGTTATTGGTACAGAGACAGACAGACAGTCCAATGGAATAGAATTGAAGACCCAGAAATGAACCCACACACCTATGGTCACTTGATTTTTGACAAAGCAGCCAAAACCATCCAATGGAAAAAAGATAGCATTTTCAGCAAATGGTGCTGGTTCAACTGGAGGTCAACATGTAGAAGAATGCAGATCGATCCATGCTTATCACCCTGTACAAAGCTTAAGTCCAAGTGGATCAAGGACACCCACATCAAACCAGACACACTCAAAGTAATAGAAGAAAAACTAGGGAAGCATCTGGAACACATAGGCACTGGAAAAAATTTCCTGAACAAAACACCAATGGCTTATGCTCTAAGATCAAGAATCGACAAATGGGATCTCATAAAACTGCAAAGCTTCTGTAAGGCAAAGGACACTGTGGTTAGGACAAAACGGCAACCAACAGATTGGGAAAAGATCTTTACCAATCCTACAACAGATAGAGGCCTTATATCCAAAATATACAAAGAATTCAAGAAGTTAGACCGCAGGGAAACAAATAACCCTATTAAAAAATGGGGTTCAGAGCTAAACAAAGAATTCACAGCTGAGGAATGCCGAATGGCTGAGAAACACCTAAAGAAATGTTCAACATCTTTAGTCATAAGGGAAATGCAAATCAAAACAACCCTGAGATTTCACCTCACACCAGTGAGAATGGCTAAGATCAAAAACTCAGGTGACAGCAGATGCTGGCGAGGATGTGGAGAAAGAGGAACACTCCTCCATTGTTGGTGGGATTGCAGACTGGTAAAACCACTCTGGAAATCAGTCCGGAGGTTCCTCAGAAAATTGGACATTGAACTGCCTGAGTATCCAGCTATACCTCTCTTGGGCATATACCCAAAAGATGCCTCAACATATAAAAGAGACACGTGCTCCACTATGTTCATCGCAGCCTTATTTATAATAGCCAGAAACTGGAAAGAACCCAGATGCCCTTCAACAGAGGAATGGATACAGAAAATGTGGTACATCTACACAATGGAATATTACTCAGCTATTAAAAACAACGAGTTTATGAAATTCGTAGGCAAATGGTTGGAACTGGAAAATATCATCCTGAGTGAGCTAACCCAGTCACAGAAAGACATACATGGTATGCACTCATTGATAAGTGGCTATTAGCCCAAATGCTTGAATTACCCTATATCCCTAGAACAAACGAAATTCAAGACGGATGATCAAAATGTGAATGCTTCACTCCTTCTTTAAATGAGGAAAAAGAATACCCTTGGCAGGGAAGGGAGAGGCAAAGATTAAAACAGAGACTGAAGGAACACCCATCCAGAGCCTGCCCCACATGTGGCCCATACATATACAGCCACCCAATTAGACAAGATGGATGAAGCAAAGAAGTGCAGACTGACAGGAGCCGGATGTAGATCGCTCCTGAGAGACACAGCCAGAATACAGCAAATACAGAGGCGAATGCCAGCAGCAATCCACTGAACTGAGAATAGGTCCCCTGTTGAAGGAATCAGAGAAAGAACTGGAAGAGCTTGAAGGGGCTCGAGACCCCAAAAGTACAGCAATGCCAAGCAATGCCAGAGCTTCCAGGGACTAAGCCACTACCTAAAGACTATACATGGACTGACCCTGGACTCTGACCCCATAGGTAGCAATGAATATCCTAGTAAGAGCACCAGTGGAAGGGGAAGCCCTGGGTCCTGCTAAGACTGAACCCCCAGTGAACTAGTCTATGGGGGGAGGGCGGCAATGGGGGGAGGGTTGGGAGGGGAACACCCATAAGGAAGGGGAGGGGGGAGGGGGATGTTTGCCCGGAAACCGGGAAAGGGAATAACACTCGAAATGTATATAAGAAATACTCAAGTTAATAAAAAAAAATACAAAAAAAAAAAAAAAGAATCCTATTCAGAAGGATTAAAGGTGCGCGCAGGTATGACTCCATAGTCTGAGAGCTTCTGTCATAATAAGTCTAACACTGCCACTTGGGGAAGAGATCTGCTTTCCCAAAATTGCTGCCAGAAGCTCCCCTGCACCCCTCACTGGCTAGTCAGTGCGCTGCTGATTTAGCAGGTGTGGGGCATAAGGGGGTAAGTGGTGGGGGGGATGGGGTTAGGAGGTGGGGGTCCAAAATCCTGCAGCAGGCAGAAATGGAGGTAGGGCAGTACCAGCAGCATAGGCGACAGAAATAGTTCCCCCTCCTTGCCCGTAACTTTAACCCATGAACCTAGCCAGACCAGAGAGTGCCATGGAAAATGTCCAGTATAAAGACCCACATCTGGCAACCAGATGGGCCTTGAAAAGCAACACAATTGTGTAGACAGATCCTGTGGGAAGGAAGTTCCTCTCCCCCAACTCTGAAGAGTAGCAACCTATTCTTTCCTGCTGTGCTTTCAGACAGCACTGTGGAATGGATTTGGACAAAGTGAAGTGACAACTGAAGTCTCATGGCCAAAGCTATGCACTTGGGTTGACTGAAGGTCCCTCTAGCCCCTGTCTAAATCCCAATAGCCCACAGAGGGCATTGGCAAAGACTATCCAACCTCTCCATAAAACAGAAAGAAAACCTGGTAACGCAACAGCCACTTAAAAGCAACAGGGCAGCTGCCAGTTCATATATCTGCAGGAGGGTTTAGCATTTTGGACCTCTGTGGAATTCCCCAAAGCTGATAGGCCAAGGGAACGTTCTCACTGGACAAAGTGTTTCTCCTCTTTTCTGTAATGGGCAATTTACTATCACAGAACAAATTTCCCCAGGCCAGGGAGATATGTGCCTTACTAAAATCCCACAGAATAGAAATAGCCAATAAAACAAAATTCCTTATTTTGGGAGGAAGTTCTTCTGATAACACCACGCATGTCCAATGACAATATTTATAGCAGAGCCTCATGGACTGGAGTAGCCTCTCTCATCAAAATCAGAAGAAAACCCCAAGAAGGAAAACCACCTTCCCATGAATTTTGATGATCTTAGCCAAAATTTAGTAATTCATAGGACTGTGTAAAATAGGACAGTCTGATAACAACACAGCTCCTGAGACCACTTAGTCAGATGAACTCAAATATCAAGGTCTTATAAAACATTTATGGTTCAGAGGAGACAGAAAACAAACCATCTTCTTCTCCTGCTGTCTCTCTCCCTCCCATAGAAAGCAATACATTAAGAAACAAAACAACAGAAAACAAAAAAAACAAAAACAAACAAACAAAAGCAAACAAAGGAGCTTCCAACTTCTTCTCTCCTTACTCCACTTCCCACAATCCAACTAAGTAGAGAAACCTTACAAGCCTTAGCGGTAGTTCTTACCACTCAACAAGAAAGAGACCATATTTGACAAGACTTGAGGGCAATTAACAAAATCATACAAGTCTGGGGCTCCCCACAAAAAGGGTTACCACACATCTCAGCAATCCCTGACAATGTTCTCCTATTAGCAATAGACAGATCTTCATTATAATGAGGTACCTAAAAGCCTAGAAGCTTATCCAGCTAGCCTTTCTTCCCAGATATTCCTCCCTGCAAAAGATTTTGCTTTAAAAAAAGTGGATATTTTTTATTTACATTTCAAATATTATTCCCTTTACCAGTTTCCCAGGCATAAGCCTCCTATCCCACCCTCTCCCCTTCTTATATAAGGGTGTTCCCCCTCCAAACACACCCTCTTTAGCGCCTCCCCTCTGATATTCCCCTACTCTGGGAGGTGCAGTCTACTAGGACCAAGGGCTTCTGTTCCCGTTGGTGGCCAACAATGTTATCCTCTGCTACATATGCAGCTGGAGATGTGGGTCTGGTCATGTATCCTCTTTGGGTAGTGGTTTAGTCCCTGGGAGCTCTGGTTAGTTTGTATTATTGTTCTTATTGGGTTGCAAGCCCATTCAGCTCCTTCAATCCTTTCTCTAATTTCTCCAATGGGGACTCCATTCTCATTTCAATGGTTTGTTGCTAGCATTCGCTTCTGGTATTTTGTGCTCTGATTTGTGCTCTGGCTGTGCCACCTCATGAGACAACTATTTCAGGCTCCTGTCATCATGCACTTCTTGGCATCACCAATATTTCTTGGTTTGGTGCTGTATTTATATGGACTGGATCCCCAGGTGGGGCAAAGCGTTTTTAATCTGCCCTGAGAAGAAAATATAGTTTTATTCATCCACTTTCCTCCATGACAATTAATGCCTTAAAAACAAGGAGTCTCTTTCCATCCAGATGGACCTGCTGTTTTGTTAGACCCTCCTTGGTCCCCTAAATGTTTACCCCTGCTGAGCCTTGCTGATGCATGTGAAAGACGTTGTTCTTTAGAGAGGAACATTCTGGCCTTTCTGTTTAGCCCTGGGCCTAACACCTGGGAAGTAACACCTTTGATGTCAGTTCTTGGTTTCAGTTTCTGTTTTCTTGCTGAGAACATAATTATTCCAGTGTGTTTCCTGGGATTTTCCACCTAGTGAATTTGGGGTATATACACTGTTCAGAATTGAGAGTTTATCTTAATAGACTTTTCCTTTGATAAGTATGAAGTATACTTACTTAACTTTTTTGAAAATTTTTAATTGAGAGTTGATTTTATTTGATATTAGAATGACTACTCCAGCTTGTTTCCTGCGAGCATTTGCTTGAAAAAAAATTGGATCATTTTACTCTGAGGTACTGTCTGTCCTTTTTAATGAGGTGCATTTCTTGTAATCAGCAAAATGCTGGATCCCGTTTACATGTTAGTTTATGCCTGGAGCAAAGCATGCTCAGTCTCAGGAATTCTTCTCAGGGATGCTCTGCTCATTACATGGCCCCTATCTCCAGGAAAATTAAGACAGTTGGAGCCCCTGGCCTTGGTACTGTTAAGTCTGAATTCCCCATCCGGCTCACTTTGGGAGGGGGCGGCGTCCGCTCAACTCGGGAGCAATAGGCGCCCTCTCAATTTGGAAGGGACCATGGTGCTCGCTCAACTCGGGAGAGTGCGTGGCTTGCGCAATTGGAGTTCAAGAGAGGGCTGGGCGGGAGTGAGCAGTGCCCAAGTATGACTAGAGACCACGTGTCAGATGCAAAGGCAACAAGCTGTATTCGGGCAGAGCTGTGGACCAATACGTACCTGGATGCAGGGCGGAGGAGCTCGTTTTCTCGGAACTCAGCCCTGGAGGACAGCTATGTAATCTCATGGCCTCAGAGTTCCTGGATCACAAACCTCCCAGGGCAGGAGTTATGTCAGAATTAATTTGTACAGGCTGAAAGCTAGGTTCAGGTCTTGAGCGGGTGGGTGAAAGGGACGAGTTTTTGAACAACATTTCAGTACACCTAGTCAGTTTTCTGTTCTTATCAGTGTATACCTGAAATTTATGGTTTAGGCTTATAGGGAGGGGGGTGGCAAAGATGGATTGTCCTGAATAGCCTTCTCGCCTGCTTGTCCTTATAAACCGCTGTTCTTTAAAATAAACTTTGAGAGATTGATCAGAACACAGACATTCTCTCCTTCTTTGTGCCTCTTGTCCCCCATTTTTTGTCCCCTCCCATGTCTACTCTGAACCCCTGCTGGATGGGGCAAGTCTATGGCTTTTATTGGGGAATTTAGTACATTGTTGTTTAGAGATATTAAGGAAGAGCGTTTGGTGTTTCAGTTATTTTTGTTGTTAGAGGTGAAATGATGTTTGTATGGCTATCTTCTTTTGGGATTGTTGCAAGAAGATTACTCTCTTGCTTTTTCTGGGGTGTAATTTCATACCTTCTTTTGGACATTTCCATCTAATACTCTTTGTAAGACTACATTTGGGGAAAGATGTTGTGTAAATCTGGTATTGTCATGGAATATCTTGGTTTCTCTGTCTATGGTAATTGAGAGTTTTGCTGAATATAATATCATGGGCTGACACTTGTGTTCTCTTAGGGGCTGTATAACATGTGTCCAGGATCTTCTAGTTTTCATGTTTTCTGTTGATAAGTCTAGTATAATTCTAATAGGTCTGCCTTTATATGTTACTTGATGTTTTCCCCTTACTGCTTCGAAAAATGGTCATATCCTACTATAAAAGTCTATACTCAACAAAACTGGAAAATCAGGAGGAAATAGACAATTTTCTAGAAGACACCAGGTACCAAATTTAAATCAGCATCAGATAAACCATCTAAACATTCTGATAACATATAGAGAAATAGAAGCACAAATTAAAATTCTCCTAACCAGAAAAAGCAAACGACCAGATGGTTTTAGTGCCGAATTAAATCAGACCTTCAAAGAAGACCTAATACCAATACTCTAAATTATTCTACAAAATAGAAACAGAAGAAACACTACTGAATTAGTTTTTGATGTCTCTATTATGCTTACACATAAAACATACAATGATCTTAAGAAGAAAAAGAACTTCAGAACAATTATCCTTATGAACACATCAAAATGATCATTCACCATGATTAAGTAGGCTTCATTCCAGGGATGCAGGGATGGTTCAATATATGGAAATCCATCAAAATAATCCACTATATAAATAAGCTCAAAGGGAAAAAAAAAACATGATCATCTCATTAGATCCTCAGAAAGCATTTGACAAAATTCAACACCCTTCATGATAAAAGTCTTGGAAAATCAGAAATTCAAGACACATACCTAAAAATAGTAAAAAATGATCAACAGCAAACCAGTAGCCAACATTAAACTAAGTGGACAGAAACTTGAAGCAATTTCTTTAAAATCAGGGACTAGATGAGACTTCCATCTCTCTCCCTATCTATTCAATATAGTACTTGAAGTCATAGCCAGACCAATTAAATAACTAAAAGAGATTAAAAGTATTCAAATTTAAAAGAAAGAATCAAAACATTACTATTTGCAGATGTTATGTTAGTATACTTGAATGACCCCAAAAATTCCACCAGAGAACTCCTAAAGCTGATATACAACTTCAGTAAAGTGGCTGGATATTACTTTAACTCAAAAATAAATCAGCAGTTTTCCTCTATATCAGCTTTAGGAGTTCTCTGGTGGAATTTTTGGGGTCATTTCCCTAATTTCTTTCTTGGCTTGTTTTACTTTTTTGGAGAGGATGGCTACTAATTTATTTGATTTAATTTTATTCCCAGCAACTTTGCTGAAGGTGTTTATCAGGTTCAGTAGTGGCCTGGCATAACTTTTGGGAATACTTAAATATACTATCATATCATCTGCAAATAGTGATATTTTGACTTCGTCTTTTCCAATCTGTATCCCCTTGATCTCCTTTTCTTGTCTCATTTCTCTGACTAGAACTTCAAAAACTATATTGAATAATTAGGGAGCGAGTGGACAGCCTTGTTTAGTCCCTGATTTTAGTGGGAATGCTTCAAGATTCTCTCCATTTAGTTTAATGTTAGCGACTGGTTTGCTGTATATGGCTTATACTATGTTTAGGTATGGGCCTTGAATTCCTATTCTTTCCAGGATTTTTATCTTGAAGGGGTGTTGAATTTTGTCAAATGCTTTCTCTCCATCTAATGGAATGATCATGTGGTTTTGTTCTTTCCCTTTGTTTATAAAATGGATCACGTTGATGGTTTTCCATATATTAAACCATCCCTGCATGCCTGGGATGAAGCCTACTTGAGCATATTGGGTGATTGTTTGGATGTCCTCTTGGATTCGGTTTGCCAGAATTTTATTGAGTATTTTTGTGTCGATATTCATAAGGGAAATTGTTCTGACATTCTCATTTTTTGTTGGGTCTTTGTGTGGTTTAGGTATAAGAGTATTTGTGGCTTTATAAAAGGAATTCAGTAGTGTTCCATCTGTGCCAGTTTTGTGGAATAGTTTGGATAGTATTGGTATGAGGTCTTCTATGAAGGTTTGATAGAGTACTGCACTAAACCCATCTGAACCTTGGCTCTTTTTGGTTGGAAGACCTTTAATGACTGCTTCTATTTCATTAGCAGTTATGGGGTTTTTTAAATTGTTTATCTGGTCCTGATTTAACTTCGGTACCTGGTATCTGTCTTGGAAATTGACCATTTCCTGCAGATTTTCACGTTTGTTGAATATAGGCTTTTGTAGTAAGATGTGATGATTTTTTGAATTTCCTCTGATTCTGTATTTATGTCTCCCTTTTCATTTCTGAATTTTGTTAATTTGTAAACACTCTCTGTGTCCTCTCATTAGTCTGGCTATGGGTTTATCTATCTGGTTGATTTTCTCAAAGAACCAACTTTTGTTCTGTTGATTCTTTCTATGGTCTTTTTTGTTTCTATTTGGTTGATTTCAGGTCTCAGTTTGATTATTTCCTGCCTTCTACTCCACCTGGGTATATTTGCTTCTTTTTTTTCTAGAGCTTTTTCATGTGCTGTCAAGCTGCTGATATATGCTTTCTCCTGTTTCTTTCTGCAGGCACTCAGAGCTATGAGTTTTCCTCTTATCACAGCTTTCATTGTGTCCCATAAGTTTGGGTATATTTTACCTTCATTTTCATGTTCATTAAATTCTAAGAAGTCTTTAATTTCTTTCTTTATTTCTTCCTTAACCAGGTTATCATTGAATAGAACATTATTCAACTTCCACGTATATGTGGGCAGTCTTTTCTTTTTGTCATTGAAGAACAGCTTTAGCCTGTGGTGGTCTGATAGGATGCATGGATTATTTCTATCTTTCTGCATCTGTCGAGGTCTTTTTTATGACTGACTATAAGGTCAATTTTGGAGAAATTACTATGAGGTGGTGAGAAGAAAGTATATCTTTTTGTTTTAGGATGAATGTTCTATAAATATCTGTTAAATCCACTTGGTTCATGACTTCTCTTAGTCTGTCTATGTCTCTGTTTAATTTCTGTTTCCATGATGTGTCCATTGATGAGAGTTGGGTGTTGAAATTTCCTACTATTATTATGTGAGGTGCAGTGAATGCTTTGAACTTTATTAAGGTTTTGTTTATATATATATAGGTGCCCTTGTATTTGGCGCATAGATATTAAGGATTGAAAGTTTATCCAGGTGGATTTTTCCTTTCTTGAATATGAAGTGTACTTCCTAATCTTTGTTGATGTCTTTTGGTTGAAAATCGGTTTTATTTGTTATTAAAATTGCTACTCCAGCTTGCTTCTTCAGACCATTTGTTTTGAAAGTTGTTTTCCAGTCTTTTACTCTGAGGTAGTGTCAGTCTTTGTCTCTGTGGTATGTTTCCTGTAGGAGGCAGGATGTAGGATCCTCATTACATATCAAGTTTGTTAATCTTTTTCTTTTTATTGGGGAATTGAGTCCATTGATATTGAGTGATGTTAAGGAATAGTGATTGTTTCTTCCTGTTATATTCGCGTTTGGTGTGAGATTATGTTTTTGCTTGTCTTCTCTTTTTTCGTTGCAAAACGATTCTTCTGGTTGATTTTATTGCTTTTTCTTACAAAGCTTGGTTCCTTTGGTTGAGCCTTACCATTTATTATCCTTTGTAGGGCTGGATTTGAAGAAAGATATAGTGGAAATATGGTTTTGTCACAGAATATCTTGGTTTCGCCATCTATGTTAATTGAGAGTTGTGCTGGATACAGTAACACGAGTTGGCATTTGTGTTTATTTAGGGTCTATATGACATTTGTCTAGGACCTTCTGGCTTTCATAGTCTCTGTTGAGAAGTCTGGTGTAATTCTGATAGGTGTGGCTTTATATATTACTTGACCTTTTTACTTATTGCTTTTAATATTCTTTTTTTGTTCTGTGCATTTGGTGTTTTGATTTTATGTTACAAGAGGAGTTTGTTTTCTGTTCCAATCTTTTTTTAGTTCTGTAGACTTCTTTTATGTTTATGGGCATCTCTCTCTCTTTTTTTTTTTTTTTTTTGGTTAGGGAAATTTTCTTCTATGATTTTGTTGAAGATATTTACTGGTCCTTTGAGTTGGGAGTCTTCCCTCTCTTCTATACCTATTATCCTTAGGTTTGATCTTCTCATTGTGTCCTGGATTTCCTGTATGTTTTGGGCCAGTAGTTTTTTCTGCTTTACATTATCTTTCACAGTTGTGTTGATGATTTCTATGGAATCTTCTGATCCTGAGTTCTCTTCTACCTCCTGTATTCTTTTGGGGATGCTTGTATCTACAGTTCTTTGTCTCTTCCTTTGGTTTTTTATATCCAGGTTTGTCTCCCTTTGTGCTTTTTTCACTGCTTCTATTTCCATTTTAAATTCTTTCACCTGTTCGATTTTCTTTCAGGGATTTTTGTGTTTCCTCTCTAAAGGCTTCTGCTTGTTTATTTGTGTTTTCCTGCATTTCTCTAAGAGAGTTCTTTATATCTTTTTGAAGTCCTCCATCATAATGATCAAATGTGTTTTTAAATCTAGATCTTGCTTTTATGGTCTGTTTGGATATTCAGTGTCAACATTGTTGGGAGGATTGGGCTCCAATGATGCCATGTAGTCTTGGTTTCTGTTGCTTGGATACCTGCTGGATACCTGGTCTTGACTTTTGCCATCAAGTTGTCTATGGTGTTACTTTGTTCTGCTCTTTCTGACAGTGGCTAGACTGTCCTATAAGCCTGTGTGTCAGGAGTGCTGTAGACCTGTTTTTCCTGTTTTCTTTCAGCCAGTTATGGGAACACAATGTCTGCTTTCAGGCCTGTAGTCTTTCCTTTCTACTGGTCTTCAACTGTTCCTGTGGGCATGTGTCCTGAGTCCAGTAGGGTGGTGACATGGAGCAGAAAAGTTGGTCTTTTCTCTGGCCTCGGGACTGAAGTCACTCCTTGGAGCTAGTTTTCAGCTCTCTGTGAGGGCAGCAACCAGAAGGGCCTGCCCCCCCCCTCTATTGGGTCCCTGTGCACAGGGGGCCCAGATATGTGCTAGTCGTCCTCCTCTAGAATACAAAATGTGGGCAGAGAGTAGTCTCCTCTCGCTTCCCAGGCATGTCTACCCCTCTGAATGTCTAGCTTTCCTTCCCCTGGGATTTGGGTGCAGGGAACTGTTTGAACCGGTCACTTCAGATCTGGGCAGTGTCTGGACCACAGTGTTCCTGCAGCTTCAGTGCCCTTATCTTCCTGTTCCCAGAGGCTCTATACAGTTTACTCTCGGGTCAGGGATGTGGGCAAGAATGGCCAGTACTGGAGGTCTCTCCTGCCCTGCAGTCTTAGGAGTGCCCACCTGTCCTGTAAATGAGTTTTCTTTTCCATGGGTTTTGGGAGCAGGGAGCTGTGAGCCACAATCAGCCAGGTTCGGGCCCCAGCTAGAAATCAGAAGTGCCCAGACCCAGAGGAATTTTGCCTTTGCACTTCCTGAGTCCACCAGGCATATCACTTGCAGCAGAAATGTTGGTCTTACCTCTGGTATTGACCCTGAAGTCGCTCCTCAGACCTGGGTTTCAGCCCTACATGAGGGCAGTAACCAGGAGGACCTCTAAACAAAAAATTTTCAAGTGACGAATACTGAATGCCTGAAAAGTAACTTAAGGCATGTTCAACATCCATAGTCATCAGGTAAATGCAGATCAAAACAACCCAGAGAGTTCATCTCACATCACTTAGAATGGCTAAGGTCAAAAACTCATGTTACAGTATATGTTGGGAATGATGTAGATAGAATATAGGAACACTGCTCCATTCTTGGTGGGATTGCAAGCTGTTACAACTACTCTGGTTGTTCCTCAGAAAATTGAACATGTACTACCTGAGTATCCATTTATACATTCCTGGGCATATACCCAAAAGATGCTCCAACATATAACAAAATCACATGATCCACTGAGTTCATAGCAGCCTCATTTATATTTGTGAGAATCTGGAAAGATCCCAGATGTCCCTCATTTGAGGAATTTATACAGAAAACATGATATTTTTACACAATGGATTAATACACAGCAATTAAAAACATTGACTACATGTAATTCTTAGGCAAATGGGTAGAACTAGAAAATATCATCCTGATAGGGTTAATCTAGTTTAAAAGAACCCACAAGGTATACACTCACTGGTTAGTGGATATTAGACCAAAAGCTTGGAATACCTAAGAAAAAATTCACAGATCATATGAATTTCAAGAAGAAGGAAGACCAAAACGTGTGTGCTTCAATCCTTCTTAGAAGGGAGAACAAAATACTCATGGGAGGATATACAAGGACAGAGAGTGGAGCAGGGGCTGAATAAACAGTCATGCAGAGACTGATCCACCTGGAAATCCATTCCATATTTAACCCCCTACCCCAGGCACTATTATTAATGCCAAGAAGTGCTTGCTGACAGAAGCCTGATATACCTATCATCTGAAAGGCTTTGCCAGAATCTGACAAATACCGAGGTGAATGCTCGTAGCCAATCATTTGACTGAGTGCTGAGGCCTCAATGCAGGAGTTAGAGGAAGGACTGAACGACATGAAGGGATTTGCAAACCATAGAAAACACAACAATATCAAACAAACAAACATGACCAGAGCTCCCAGCTAATAAACCACCAACCAAAGAGTACACATGGAGGGGACCCATGGCTCCAAGTGCATATGTAGCAAAGGATGGATAAAACAGAGTTCTTATTTATTAATGGTGGTCAAATATGAGATCAGAAACAGGTTTCTGTGTTTTAATGTACTACTCCTCATTAAATCTAGGATCTCACGTATGCCAGGCAAGCACTATGTTACTTCCTAAGCTATAAAAATACTAGATTAACCTTTTTGAATACATACCCCAGTGCAGTAATTATGACCTGTTTAGCATGGATGCTGAGAGCACAATTCTGGTACCCTACATTATTATCAAGTTCTCTTAACTATTTAGCATCTCTCAAACCCAGAGCAATTCTCTACTTTACAGATTAAGCTGTTTGTTTGTATATTTTCTAATCCCCCTTTTAAGAATTCATATTTCTTCTCCATACAGTTGAGCATCAATTTTAATTTCTACATGTTTTCCTTAGAGACTACAGAATATAACATTTCAATTGTCATCAATCGGCAAGGTGATTAATATAAGCTGTTTAATGATGCTCATACATTAAAAATTAGCCAAGATTCTTTCATTTGCCTGTTGCTTTACTGAGCAGCCAACTGTGTGATCTTCTTTGGGTCAGATAGTTTTTCACAGAATCTTTTGAAACTGATTTCTATACCTTTCCAGTCTACCAATTATTATAATCCTATTGAACTCCTACAGTTGGGTCATCATGATAATTGAAATGTGCTATGATTCGAGCAGTTGCAGACATTAAAGAATTAAGTGAAAAAAGAGACCACATCACCAGTCAGTCTCCTACAATTTAAAGGCTCTGTTTCACAGCAGATAGCCAGACCCATGGTGGATTTTTATCTGGGGATATCCTCAGATATTGGTCATGTGGTAGTTGCCACACGAGCCTGGAAGTTCATTAGTTATTGTAAAAACAACACTGGGGATAACAGTTCTGGGCCTAAGGGGAAGCCTTAAACAGGACACATTACTTCCATTGGAAGCTGAAAACCACTGACCAGCTCTTATTCTGTGAATACTAAATTTTGATAATCTCTGTACTAACTAGGATTTTCCAAAGATGCTTCTTCAAAAGAGAAAGCATTCAGGATGAGAGTTAATCAACATGATTCACTCCATTATTTAATACTGCTCACAAGAGAAAAAGGAGTAGCAAATAAATATCCCTTGTAGGTAGGATAGAAAGGCAACCTAGTCAAAAAACAAGACATTTGGAATGTACTCACTGATATGAGGGTATTAGCCCAAAGGATCTGATTACCCATGATATAACCCAAAGACCATATGAAGCTCAATGATAAGGAAGAGCAATGTCTTAAATAGAATGGAGAACAAAATAATCACAGGAGGTAGTGGGAGAGAAAAATGAGGGGCAGAACCGGTGTGGGAGGAGACAGGAGAGAAATACAGAGGATCAAGAAATTGAACAGAGGTATGTAGCAGTGGGGGATAGGGAACTATGGGTAGCCACTAGAACGTACCAGATGACAGGGAAACAAGAGGTTCCAAAGACCCAATGGGGATGACAGCTGAAATAACCAGAAATTATATCCTGTGGAAGTTGCCCCCAGTTGAAGGATGCTGTCACTCATCCATCTCAAAAAAAAAAAAAAAAAAAAAAAAAAACCTCATAATTGCTCCTGTCTAAAGGAAATGCTGACACAAAGAGGGGAAGAATTAGAGAAAGGACTGAAGGAGCTGAAGTGTTTGGCAATCCCATAGGAAGAACAACAATATCAAGCCCCGAGGTCCCAGGGACTAAACCACCCAGTCAACCAAAGAGTACACATAGGGGGCCCATGGCTCGAGGTACATGTATAGGAGAGAATGTCATTGTCTGGCATCAGCAGGAACAGAATCCTTGGTCCTGTAAAGACTTCTTTTCCAGGGCAGGGGAATGATAGGGTGTTGAAGTGGAAGAGGGAGGGTGGGTGGGGGATCATCCTCAGAAGATCTGGGGGAGGGAGCTGGGAGATGGAGAACTTGGAAGAGGAATAATATTTGAAATATAAATACATAAATTATCCAATAAAATATGTGATGGTCTGATTGGCCAATTGGTGGAATAATCAAAAAGAAACTTGGGGATGGAAGATTGAATTGATATGTAAATAAAAACCTGGACTTCAGTCTTCAAGAGTGTGGTTCACTGTGATCTTCAGAAAGATATCTCAAGCAGAACAGAGTGGTCAGCTTCTACTAATGATTTGATTTTGACTCATTCCTTTCAATGTTCCCAAATACTCCTTACTTGCAATCCCTCTCCAAGAGGAGGCTAGTCTTTAGCATATTCCTTTAATTTTTTTTTTCTTGCAACTTAAGGAGATAGAGAGAGGTCTGTTTCAAATGTGGCTAACCTAGTCAGCTCTTTGGCATATTTGTACTCTGCATTGGTAGTCACATGGGCCGCTAAGAGAGGCTCCTCTTTCAGCCTCACTCATTTGCATTCTTTCCACATCTTATTTACCTGAGCAGAGAATATAGCTCAATGGCCTAAGCAGACACTGTCCTTTGCTTTAGTGCAGATTTTCCATTGAGGACTGAGAAAGAAAGACAGAGAAGTGAATCACACAGGCAACACACATAATGCTGACAAAAATAAATATATTCTAAGGATACTGTGATTCTCTGTTTAGCTACCAGGAACAATGGAACCAAAGTAATTAGAATTTCCCTAGGTTTTCCCCTCTGGAAGGAAGAATGGCTAAAGTGACAAGAATGGCCAGTAGAGGGGCTTATCTACTTTAGAAAGGTTTGTAACTTATTGGACTACCTTACTTACAAACTGCAGCAGAACTAAGATGTGGCAGAATGAAACCTTGACTGGGACTACTCAGCTTCTATTTAAATTTGAACTCATGTTAGGATTATGCAGAGAATCTTGGGGAATGGAGGATCACTGGAGCTCTCCTTCCTCTCCAAATGTGCACAAATTGAGTACATTCCTTTTTCGGATGTCATTATTTTTTGGTTTAATTGGCCAATTGAGAACAAGTGACTAAAACTGGTTTGCTAGTTGGCCATTAGGATTTAGGTTCTCATTCTAGGAACTCCAGTAATAGTGGCAGACAGCTAATAGTGCTTTTGGCTCCTGATTTTGTATCTGTTCTCAGAAAAGACTTTGAATATTGTTTGAACTAAAATCTCTATCTATTATCCTTGGAGGTTATAGGAAAAAACAAAGGTGAACGTTTTAGGCTTTGACATATTACAGATTCTGATTATGAACTTGAATATGCTAAGCTTCCATTGTACAAGTTACACTCTCTCTCCCTCTCCCTCTCTCTCTCTCTCTCTCTCTCTCTCTCTCTCTCTCTCTCTCTCTCTCTCTCTCTGGTTCATGCACCCTCCCATAGACCTACAATCACACACACACACACACACACACACACACACACACACAAACACACACCATACAGCTAAAACCAACACAGCACAAACACAGTATGCTGTTCCCATGACTTGCTTCTCACCAGGGTCACAGCTTTCAAGACTTTTGATTTTTCCTGTTCATGTGTCTGCTCTTCAGGGTCTTGTGAGTGTATCTTAGTCACTTTGTATTGCTGTAATGGTATGCCATGAGTAAGGCAACTTACAGAAGAAAGAGTTTATTTGGAGATTACACTTCCAGAGGATGAATCCATGGATGTCAGGTTGGGAAGCAAAGCATTGGTTAGGCAGGCATTGCACCAGTAACTGAAAGTTTACCTGTTAAGATGACAACTAAAAAGCAGGGAAAGAGATGTAGAGAGAGCTAACTAGGGATGGCTTGGAATTTTGAATTCTCAAAACACATGTCTAGTGATATACCTCCTGTAGTAATACCATATCTTTCTTATAGTTTCCAAAAATGTCCTACCCCGTGGTACCTAAGCATTCAAACCCATGAACAAACAGAGGTCATTCTCATTCAAACCACCAGTGGTGGATATGCAACTTGACAATTCTGTAGCCTGAGACATCCATTATGAAAATAGGCTTTCTCATTCATCAAAAGTTGGATAACCTTAAAGATGGTATCTTTGTGCTGGATAGATACATGGATTAGTACCTATGCTGGCAAAAGCAAGGCCATATAATCTTTATAAAGAATATTAAACTCCTAGAAATTTTGGTATGTGGAGCAGGAGTTATTTCTAGAAAGGACTGAGTAATCACAGCTGTATGCACCCAAACAGGATTTAAAGACCAATCATTTGTCATAGTAACTGCTGCTGGACCAGCTCATGTCCCAGAAACATGAAACAATAACAGAGGTCACTAAAATAGAATATAAAGAAAAGAAGGTAGTAATAAACGCTAAACCATTAAAACCTGGCTTCCTCTCCAGGGTGTTGTTGTAAAAATATAAAAATAAAACGGTAATGTTGGTCTTTTACTCCACTGGGACTACAAATCTGTGCCCCAAGATATCTGCTAGATATCTTGGCGGAAACATCCCAGCCGCACACTTTCCTACACTCAAATCCTCATATAAAAGAACACACAATACAATAATCTTAGATCCAATAGGTAAGATATAATTGCCCACTTAAAGATAGAAAGCCCGGTACCATCCATCCCTTAGGAACATTGATAACAACCTGTAAATACACAGAGCAGAATCTTAACTTCACCTGCCATGGCTTCTCCCCTCTCTCTCTCTCTCCTGTCTCTTCCTCTCTCCCCTAGTCTCCTCCTCTTCCTTCAAACTTCTCTCCTGCCCATCCTTCCTTTCCTCCAATGACAGGCCTCCTTCAATCCTGTACTTGCCCCTCACCAGTACTTTACAAATTCAATGGAGAGGTGGTTCTGGTGAAGTCACCTGAGTTCTGAGTCCTTGACTAGGCAGTTGTCCTTGGGGCAGTGGAATTAGCATCAAAATACAGTAACTTCAGGGGCAAACCACAACCATGTGCATCATGATGTTACCATTTTTGCTAGTGAGTCTCCAACTTCTATGGATCTTAAATATACAAGCTACCTAAGTATAAACACTACTAAGAGTTTTAGCTCTGAGTAAAATTGGCTTCCAAAAAAGTGTGCCCCTGTGTTTGCAGTACCTAATGTGGAGGAGGCATCAAAAGAAGACAACAGAAAGAGGACAAATGCAAGTCCTATGATGCCAGAATCAGGATCTCTGTTGCATTATCTGTCCCCTCTAATAAAGAAGTATTTTTCCCCAAACTTTTTGCTATTCTTTTTATTACTCTGTAATATCTGAATTTTTTCTTTGAGATCATAGAAGCTAAACCACTACTGGTGTCTATATTAGAAGAAACTCAAGACAGTGTCTTTATTAGAGTGATTGTTACTGTGAAAAAAACATAACAAAGCAAAAAATACTTCGGAAGAAAGAGTTTATATCTACTTATAAAACTCACCCCATCAAAGTAATAGCAGAAAAATCACAAAGGAGAGAAACCTTGAGTCAGAAGCTGGTACAGAGACCAGGGAGGAGTTCTACTTATAGGCTTACTGTTCATGGCTTGTTCAGTCTACTTTCTTATAATACCCAGGAAGGACTACAAACTCGGGTTGCACTGCTCACAGTGAGTTACAGTTACTACACATTAATCATCAATCAAGACAATGTTCTATGGTGCAGTTTGGTGGGCACATTTTCTTAATTGAAATTTTCTCTTCTCAAATGATTCTATCCTATGACAAGTTGACATAAAAATAAGCTAGCACAACTAGGATGCCTTAGTCTAAAACAGAACAATTTAAAGGTGCTTGGTCTAGGAAGGTGGCTCAGCAGCCAAAAGCACCACAAGAAGGTTAATAAATTGTAATTCCCAGAACATAATTAAAACTAAAGATGAGGAGAGAGGAGGGAGAGAAAAGTGGAGAAGCCATGGCAGGACAATGGAGGCCGAAGTAAAGATCTCACTCTGTGTTTTTACAGGTTGTTATCAATGTTCCTAAGGGATGGATGGTACTGGGTTTGTATGTTTAAGTGGGCAATTATATCTTATCAATTGGGTCTAAGATGTCACACATGTGTTGTGTGTTCTTTTATGTGATAGTTGGAGTTTAGGAAAGTGTGTGGTGGCAGGAGTCACTGGGTGGCTGAGGAGTTGGGATGTGTTTCTGCCAAGATATCTAGCAGATACCTTGGGGCACTGTGGTGCTAGACCTAGCGAGGTAAAAGACAACTATACTTTTTATATTTTTTTATATTTTTACAACAACAGTTGGTTAACCATTTTAATGGTCAAGAATCCACTAGTAATCCTAAGAGGTGAGAGAAAGTATTTATTTTCTAAGAGGAGACCAGCGCCATGTTATGTCATGTGATATCTCAAGCACAGGTAATTTAACAAAGAAACAGGAAAGTAACCTGGGCTGTCAGGTTGTAAGTCCCAGGCTGTGTGATAAGTAATGGCATCTCAGAGAGAGATTAAAAGTTGCTTTTTAAAGAAAGTGGTTTAGAAAATCTTTCGGGATACTCATATTCTTTTTAATGTGGGCTCCACAGGAATTTTGGGTTGAAATCCTATTTAGAAAAGCTACTTCTTAATTACATGTATTACTAAAAGGTGATTAAGTTTGTTCATAGAAAGTAGAGAGTAAAGAGATTACCTGAATCAGGTGGAGATTTCATCCATGGTTCAGAACTTAGATAGGGAAAAATTGGTCACTAACTCCAAGTAGAGTGTTGTGATAAATGTGTGTGACAAAAGGGAGAGTGAATGCAGACATATATTATCAAAGTTATTAAGGTTAAATAAAAATCTGTGGCTCCGCGTAGAGAGGTTGACAGATTGAGATATTTTGGGCTAAAGTCTGGTTTAATATGTTACTTATTGATATTGGAATTGATACAAAGTATTTGGATTGTTTTATGAATTACCCCGCTAAAGGCCACATGGCTCGTTGATCCCGGCTAGCCAGGGTTTGTGGTTACTTTTGATATTTACCATAACAGGAAGCTCATATTCTCTTAACATGGGCTCCACGGGAATTTTGGGTTAATTTCCTGATATCACAGAGTACAAAAGCCTATCAGTCTCATTGTTTAGCTTCCTTCCTTTTTAAAAAATTGTTTAGTCTTCATGATGAGTGTGACTTTGAGCTTTATTGTTATATTATTACTCTGGGAGAGAGTGCAAGATACAAGATTTTCTGGTTTCAAACAAAGGAACACAGTATTTTGGGGGAAAGATTTTGTCTTTGTGTTTTTAAAAAAGTGTGATTAGGCTCTGGAAACCACACAGAGTCATACTGATCAAATTTGATAGCTTTAGGTCGTCTGAAAAAAATAATTCAGGAGAATCAAACAAAAAGAGATTTCGATTCTAAACTTTTGTCTTGAGAGTTGTATTTGACAGAGTGTGCCTACTTAGATTCCTGTTCTCAAGGACTTTCAGCTGGGTCCAGTCAGAACAAATTGGCTACAGAACTTGCTTCATTCTTCCTACGCCCTACCCCCAAAGATTTCTCAATGCCCATGTACAGCTTTAAGAAGTTGTAGAGGAGTCATCGCCCCAATTCCCTGAACTTTGGGGGGCTGAAAGTGGTTATTCTAAAGTTGTTTTTATGAGGAATTTATAATTGACTGTAATTAACAGGGAGGAATTAACTAGATGGAGTTATACAGTCGTAATGTCATTTGTTAACTTAGTTAATATCATACCTTTGCTTTGATATAGAATTTATTTGTTAAAAGAGTTTTAAAGTGTGAGAGTACTTTCAAGACAATATTAAGACATAAAGACAACAACAGTACAGATTGTCTTATATAGGTAGATGGTTTTCAAAAACGTCAGAAATCCACAAAATTTGAGATTTAATGTTATTTATCTTTTGTTGAGAGATATCTGCTCCTAACTGTTCCCCTTTGGTGGATTTAAGGAAGAATTTGAGCATCTCTACCTCCAGGTAAGGCAATACTTTGTTGCTAGGCAGCCAGTACACAAAACTGCCTGTTTCATCTGCAGACTAATACTGTCCAGAAAAGAAAAATTATGCAGAATAGTTGACTGAAAATCTCTGCCAAGACAGGGTGATCAGCCCTTCAAAATCTGAATTTCAAGAGTATGTCAGTTTATTTTAGGCCAGAAGGCTGAAGACTTGCGCTCACATGGGGATTGTGCAAGTGGAGATTTGTCTCAAGAACCTCTCAGTTCTGCAAGCAGTGTTAGACTTTCTTTGTGTATACATATTTGGTCATTCTCAGATTTCTGACTAGGTTGAAGATTGAATACAGTCTGCTAGCCTATCAGGCTATTTAACTCTGGATATACATATTGCATTGGATAGTTATCAGATAGTATACAAACTAGCAAAGATATAATATAGATTTTAAGCCTTTCTTAAGCTAAAATCAATAACTAAATGTTCTGTTTAACTGATACAGTGATAGACTGGTGTTGAGTATGTCATATGTTTTATAAATTATAGAATGGTAATAATTGTACTCATTTTATATGTAGTGAAAAGGCTTTTTAACTGGACAAAAAGGGGGGAAATGTTGTGGTTTGCCCTGGAGTTTTCTGCATTTTGATGCTAATTCCACTGCCCCAAGGACAGCTTCCTAGTCAGGTAATCAGGAATCAGGTGACTTCACCAGAACCTTCTCCTCATTAAATTTGTAAAGTAGAGGTGAGGGGCAGGTACAGGATAGAAGGAGGCCTGTCATTGGAGGAGAAGGGAGAATGGGCGGGAGAGAAGTTTGAAGGAAGAGGAGGAGACTGGAACAGAAAAGAAGAGAGGAGGGAGAGAGAAGGTGATTAGCTGTGTCAGGACAACGGAAGCTGGGGGTTGGGGATTTAGCTCAGTGGTAGAGCGCTTGCCTAGGAAGCGCAAGGCCCTGGGTTCGGTCCCCAGCTCCAAAAAAAAAAAAAGAACCGAAAAGAAGGACAACGGAAGCTGATGTAAAGATCTCATAAAGATCTCACTCTGTGTATGTACAGGTTGCTATATTGATAACTATTTTGTTCCTAAGGGATGGATGGTACCAGGCTTTGTATGTTTAAGTAGGCAATAATATCTCATCAATTGCATCAAAAAAAAAAACAAAAAACAAAAAACTAAAGATGAGGTCTGCAGAGATGGTTCCTTGGTTAAGAGCACTGACTGCTCTTCTTGAGATACTGAGTTCAAATTCCAGCAAGCACATCGTGGCTCACAACCATCTGTAATGAGATCTGATGCCCTGGTCTGTCTGAAGACAGCTACTGTGTACTTATATATAATAAATAAATAAACTTTAAAAATATGAAAATAAAGATGAGCAGAGCCATATGAACCTATAACTCTGGTACTGGTGGGTCAAAGAAAGGAGGATTACTGGGACTTACTGGCTGCCAACTTAATTCTAGAGTCAATAAAATCCCCTGTATCAGGTGATTGATGGAAAAGGACATGTGACATCCTCTAATATATGATCATGTGCTCAGAGTTGTATTACCTACACATACAAATGCATAACACACACACACACACACACACACACACACACACACACGAAACACAAATTATAGATGTTTATAAAACTTCTCACAGTCATCGATTTCAACACAAGAAGCCATGTTTTCCTACAGTCCTTGTCCCTCATATAAATGTCTCCTGTCATTTTAGTCTCAACATTCATAACCTGCATGAGAATTGCAGTCCTTAACTGTTTATTAATTGCATTTTCCCTCATTTACAAAGGAAAGTCATGTAATACTTGTTAGCTGGTCGAGTCTCCCCTCATTTTCACTTAAAATTTCTCTTTTGGAGGCTAAGAAACTTAACTCACATCTCAGTGTTTCGAGGTAATAGCTCATAAATAGCTAATTATTCCTCTACTGCCTATCTCATTCACCAAACTCTTTTCTCCAGAAGCCCAAGCCCTGGCTGTAACCTGTATCTAGTTCAATATTATTATTATTAGGACCCACGATGGAGGTTGATGCAAAACTGCTGGTATAGTTTACCTCTGGGTTCTTGGAGGTAAAGAAGATAGATTCAGCTTCTTCTACTCTTATTTAATACTCTCATATGTAAATCAAAGCCACTGTCTCTGCCATATGCTCACCTATACACTTAGTAAAGTCTGTATCAGGAATTATTCTAACAGCTCAATAAAACACACTTGGAAGACAGTATCAATATTCATAAAAAAAAATTGTCCCTTCTGTCTCTGACCCTCAGAAAAGAGGGACGACACAGCATTCTTCTCAAAGCAGTTTACTCAGGAATCTTACAGCATGCAAGCAGGAATCTTTCTTTTCTTTTCTTCTCTCTCACCCTTTTGAACCCTGATCACACTCCCTTATATCCTCCCTCAACGCTGCCTCATCAGTCTAGTCTGTGTAATCTCAGTTCATAGGTCCACGTCACATGGCCTGATATTGTGTCATGATGCGCCTGTGCAGCTCTCAAAATGGACGTGGCTAGTTTCAGGTGTGTGAGGATGTCAGGTGCTAGTCATGAGACTTAGCTGCAGTCCCGGGCACCATATTAGGACTGGCGCCACACCCGCTCCCCACATTTCCCCCTTCTTTATGTTTTTGGCAGAGACAATGCCTGTCTTAGGTTACCCCCTATAGCAATGCCTCTTACCCGTCATCGGGAGACAAACAGCTTAGGTTGGTCCCTGTCTTAGGTTGGTGATATGCCCAGGGAGCCTTACCCGTCATTGACTACTTCTCTATCATGCCAAGCCACACTTGAGGAGACTGTTGCGTCTCCACCACTGCAAAAGCCTGTATCATTAAGGTTTTTGTTCTGCACTGATGAAACTGTATACGGCACATGCACCAAAAGGCCAGGACGTTAATAAGAATCAGTCATAGGGCAAGTCCAGCAAGTCCACCCCATTCTTTCAGCTGTGAGGCAGTGGCGGCAATCCAATCAGCCAGTCCTCCAGCTAAGGACACGTCCACTCGGGTGTAATTGATATGGATGATGGATTGTCTCAATTCCTGAAGTAGTCCATCAAAATGTTGAGACCAAATTCCTGTAAGATACTGAGAAATATTATGGGATAACTGAGCAGCACAAGTGACATTCACAAATGGTATGGAGGTGACACACAGTCCTTAATATTTCTACTCACAACCCAATTGCATTAAGTCCATCATAATATCCACGTGCTCCTGGAGCAAATCGACCCTTTGATACAGCAGCAAAATTCCCGCTTTCAACTGACTATTAATATTACCCTGAACATCCAAAGCTTCTGCAACACCTGTGGATAAATTATTTACAGCTGCCGCAGACTGTTCTATGGAGGTAAGGGTTATGGCTGCAGTAATGGCTCCAGCAGCAGAAACTGCTATAGCAGTCACAATGGCTGCAGTAATGCCAAAATCCCTTTTGGGCCTAAACAAAGTCATAGAAGATGGAGCCTGAACAGGCCAGGGTACAAAGCGAGTCATCCTAGTCACTACAGCCAAAGAATATGCAGATGCATTCCAACACATGCTATAATAACAATTGCCATTACTACAATTTAAAATCTTATCATCATAACTACCATTATAAATAATAAACACAAGAGGAGACCACATACAGACAGGCATTGCCTCAAATGTAATATTTTGCCCTCCAACACATTGAGACACAGAGGTCTCAAACCCTATAGACCCATTCCAATGAAAGCTTGGATTACCCCAACCCCCTCCCATCAGCATACTCAGAGCAGAAAGATCTGTACAACTGCCATTCACCCCATAAAACAATCACACATCCAAAGGATTACTGCCTACTACCTGAGCTGGATATTGATAAGTCCAATTATATCCTGAAAATGAGCTATTATGGCCTATGCTAATATAAGGAGAAAAGGTAAAATAATTCTTTACAGCCCAAGCCACCTTTCTTGCCTGACACCCAGTCCAAGGTGGAAGGGAATCACGTGTACCCTTACAAAAGGTAGCCCATCTAGGTTGAGAAGGTATGCTAGCATTGCCTTTGGAAATCATGGCAGGCCACACTCCTTGAATCCATGTGGCATTAGCTCTGGTAGTAATATTAATTGGCATATCAAACCATGCTGCTGAATGAAAATATAATTGAATGCAATAACTATTCTGGGAAATATCAGATATCATCTGAAAGCATAGCAACCCTTCTAACTAAAGTCGCATCAAATCATTTATGGGTGCTATATCTCCATCCCAGAGTAGGAAGGGTAGCTTTAGCAAAGCATTAGAGGAAAAAAATTGGGGGAACATTTGCGCCGAATGCGCCAGCGGCAGGGGCTTGGGAAACATGGATAAAAGCCCCCAGTGGAGGTCTTTGGCAATCTCCGCAGGAAGCGTCGCCAACACTAGGAAAATCCCTAGTATCCTCCTTCCGTTCATGTTATACCGCTCTGGTCAGCCTCTCCGGTATCCACAGCCGCTGCCGATGATCCTGGGGAAATATGCAAACAGACCCTCTCATCCAAACCAAGACTGGATCAGGGCCCTGCCAAGTACCAGTTAGGAAGTCCTTCCACATGACTATGCCTTTTGAAGAAGCATCAGGGTTGCCGTGATGCTCAGCTGCGACCGGCCCATGTTTTTCCTCATTCAAAAAATACAAGGTAAAAAGGGCAATGGCTAGTCTTTCCATAGGGGTGGAGCCAGCAGAGGCAATTACCCCCTTTTGTTTAATTAAGTATTCCTTTAGGGTGCAATGGGCTCGTTCAATAATGCCCTGCCCCTGAGAGTTGTAGGGCAATCCATGTGTCAATCGAGCACCCATCATTTTATAAATGGAAGCAAAAGAAGCAGAAGTATAGGCCGGCCCATTATCAGTTTCCAATTCTTTAGGCTGCCCCCAGGCACCCCAAGCTTCAAAGCAATGTACAATCATGTAATGTGCCTTCTCTCCTTTTTGTAAGAGGCAAAAACAACTCCAGAAAATGTATCAATGAAAATATGAAGATATTTTAACTTTCAAAATTCTGGAAATTGGGTAACATCCATTTGCCATAGGTGTAGAGGGTGCAACCCATGTGGATTGACCCCCAACCCCAATCTGAGGCAATAACGGGGCACATTTTTGGCACATTTTTACAATATCTCTCGCCTCTGCATGAGAAATTTTAAATCAGGAAGACAAGGTCTTGGAGTTAACATGAAAGTGTGAATGAAAGTCTCGGGCCAATGTAACAGGTGAAGCAATGAAGAAGGTTATGCGTGCCCTAGAGGCTATATCTACAATATCATTCCCCTCAGCCAGGGGTCCAGGCAATCTGGTATGAGCACGAGTGTGTTGTACAAAAAAGGGTGAGGAACTCTTTAAAATTAAATGATGTAAAGTAACAACTAAATTTCCAATGGTAGATTTTAAATTAACTTTGCCCACCACTTCCAAACAGAGTAACATATTAACAACATATTGGCTATCAGAAATCAAATTAAAAGGACCTGGATATAATTCAAACACCTTAATCACAATTTGTAACTCAATAACTTGAGGTGAAGCAGGGGGAAATTGTATGGTAACTGGTGAATACCCTGCCACCAAATATGCTCCCTGTCCTGTCTTGGAGCCATCTATAAAGATAAGCGGAGCATCCTATAAAGGATTTTTTGAAGTAATATGAGGAAAAATCACAGGATGAGCTGTAAGCAATTGTAGGGTTGGATCTTTGGGAAAGTGATTATCAAAGTTGCCCTGAAAACTGCACTTCAAAATAGTCCAATCATCTATTGAGGCTGACAACACTTCCAGCTGCTTTACATTACAGGGAACTATCAAATCCTTTGGCGGGATGCCTAATTACTGTATACACCGATGAATGCCAAGCAAGGCTAACTGAGCCATTGAGGTTGGATAATGAACAAGTGTTTAGGCTGGGGATATCTATGGATGTATCTAGAGCAAGGGAGCTCCCTGCCGTAAATCTCCCTTGTCCTAAGAACATATCTTGATCCCAGGCAGGCTGCCCATTATGAGCGTTGAACTTTGCCTGCTCAGTGGCAAACTCAATATAATATGCCTTCCAGTCCCAGTACTGACCTGATGTGAGACAGGCGCGAGCCAGATTTTGCCAATCACTAGGAGTCATGCAAAAGCAGTGTAAGGATTCTAGATGTGCCACTACATAATCGACAATAACCCTGTATGCGCGGATGCCCTCAGCCAGCCTTGGGATGATCTTCCAGTCCAACAGCTTATGTGTGCAATTGCCCTATGCATCCTGAAATACAGTGAAGCATTGGGCTCGCAGTTCTCTCCAGGTTTCCGGGTGTAAGCTGCGTCCCTCTGCCCCACCCAGAGTGTACAGAGGCAAATGAGGTGGCCCCGGAGCAGATGGTCCTACCTTTAGTTTCACTTTCTCTAAGCTGTCAGCGATGCTTTCCAGATCATCTTCCGACATTTCCCCCTCGCTAGAATTTCCTTCGGTCTCTGGTTTTTGAGAATGTTCCTCCCTAACCTGATTTAGTGCCTCATTTCCCTTTTGGAGCTCTGCGCCACACCTTTCCTCATCCCCTATGTAAGTTTTCACTAATTTCCACACTGGCAGTACTCCTTTTGGTAAAACCCTTGCTCCTCTGCAAACCTCAAATCTTTTTCTAATTTCTCCCAATTGGGCATTGTAAGATGTCCTGTCTCCAGAAACCATGGAGCAACCGGGTCCACTGATTTTAAAAAAGTCTCTACTGTTTCTTTCTTTAACCTGATTCCTTTCACTTTTAACAAATCCTTGAGGGCTTGGAGAACTGTCTGAGCTGATGTTGAGTTCCCTATTGTGCATGGTGCAAGTTGTCCCAAAACCGGGAACCTTATAGTCTCAATCTGAGAACTTTTTTCATCCCACTTACCTGGGAACTTTAGGGCTAGCTACCCTGACCGTGATGAGTTCTGAAGGAAGGAGGAGGGTCCCCGTAAGGGCCACCACTTGTCCTTTCTGTCTCCGACCCGCAGAAAAGAGGGACGACACAGTGTTCTTCTCAAAGCGGTTTATTCAGGAACCTTACACCATGCAAGCAGGAATCTTTCTTTTCTTTTCTTCTCTCTCCCCCTTTTCAGCCCCTGAGCACACTCCATTATATCCTACCTCAACTCTGCCTCCTCAGTCCAGTCTGCGTAATCTCAGTTCATAGGTCCACGTCACTTGGCCTGATCTTGCGTCATGGTGCACCTGCACAGCTCTCACAATGGATGTGGCTAGTTTCAGGTGTGTGAGGAAGTCAGGTGCTAGTCATGAGACTTAGCTGCAGTCCCGGGCACCATATTAGGACTGCCACCTCACACACTGCCCACAAAGAATGAAATTTAGAAATCAAGAGTCACTTAGGGATTTCAGATAGCAGAAGCCCAGTATACGATTGTGATACCTCAAATGAAGATATCATAACCCCAAGTTCTACAACACTGGAGGGAGAAACATGTAAGAAAAGAGAACAGAAGAATCAGTTTTTCAGAGAAAGGTACAGGGATGCCAGTGTTTTTCTATAGACCCATAATTTCTGTCAGTGCAGCCTTTCTGACAACTGTGAAAGCCAAGGATACCTGGTGTTTATGAAGATTTATAAAATCTAGAGAGGAAAAACATGCTGAGAAGCATTTTCACCTAGAAAAGTGTTTCATGGCTGCATTAGTCCCTTCCTTCCACACATTGGCATTACAAATCACTTCACACATTTTACTAAGAGAAGTTTGTTTTGGCTTAGTTTGGGGGAACAATAGATCATATCAGGGGAGGTACAGCAAAAGGTTGAGCCAAGAGGTCATAATGTTATCTTCAGTCAGAAGCAGAGAAATGCATGATACTGAGCAGCTCCTTTCTCCTTTTCATTTCTTCCATGTACTGGTGCTGCTCATATCTAAGACAGATATTACTTAATCAACTCAACTAGAAAGTCCCTCACAGACATGCTCATATGTTTGGTTTCTATATGATGACAGATAAAACCTTATTAAAAACCAATATTAGGGCGAGATAGATGGCTCGGTAATTAAGAGCACCAACTGCTCTTGCAGAAGAACCGATCAATTCCTAGCAGTGACACAGCTGCTCACACTTGTTTATAACTCCAGTTCCAGAGGATCTGACACTGTCACATAGACACATATGCAGGCAGAATGTTGAAGAATGTGAAATAAAATTAATTTAAAATAAAACAAATCAATATTAATCATTACAGTGATTAGGTATATTTATGAAATTGTAGGCTGCTTTCCAGTGACTACTCCTCTTACCTCTTACAATTTATAATAATATGAAATATAAACTTGTAGAACACAGAGAGAGACAGAGACAGAGACAGAGAGATATAGAAAGACAGAGAAGGAGAGAAACACACAGAAAGAAATCCTGCAACAAAATCAAATCATTTAACCCTTGTTACTTTGACATTTCTCAAATGTATTTGAAAAAGGAAACATTTTTTATAGTCTATGGTTAACATCTAGCAGAGACAGCACGCTGGATTCCAACTATCTAGGGAAAGAATTTTGGTTGAACCCATATTATGATGTGTGTGCACAATAGACAAATGTGTTTTCTCTTCTGACTCAATATTTCTAAATGACCCACCGACTGGCTAGGTTGTTTGACAGTGTACAATCCCAGTCTTTATTATAGAAGAACTTAATCTGAACGTTGAAGCTTCTGGGTATCAAATTGTATAATTCAAAACTATTTTGTAATTACTTTTAAGCATTCCAGTATATGGAATAGGTAACCAAAGTATGGGGATGAAATTTTAAGATTACTCTATGTGTAGCATTGAAGTATGTGATAGGTTAATTATCTATGCGAAACATTCACTTGTGATGGTAAAAAGACCCAGGTGAGGGGATATGGAGATGATTCAGTGATCTAACATGAAGATCTCCAATAATCATTCAAAGTATAAACTGAATAATGCATCGCCACTGTAATCCTTGGGCTAGAAAGTAGAGATAGTATGCCTGGTGCTTTATTGCCATCTAATTTCCTTTATTTAGAGCACTACACATTCAGTGAGAAAACTGTTTTGAAAAGTATAAAGTAAGAGTGTTAGAGGAAGATATAGGTCAACCTCTGGACCTCAAAAAAACAAACAAACAAACAAACAAAAGCAACTCACACACACACACACACACAGACACACACAAACAAACACACACACATACACACACACACACACACACACACACAGCAGAGGTGTACGAGGCACCAGGATTATTATCTGTGCAAAGAAATATCACAAACAATTGGCATATGATACAAGATTCACAGTATAAAAGATGATTCTGAAAATTACAATTTTACCTGCACTCAATATTTTTGGGGGATGGGCAATATGTTTTTCTCATCTTTATAAAATTGTAAAATCTTAAAAATGCTCTGAATTCAACCTGGGATCAAATTAAGGATAGTTCTAGAGTTTCTAAGTCAGATGACCTCAAAATTTAAATTCATTAAAATTGAATACATTTTTAAACATCAGTTTCTAGTTTCAATAATCATATCTCAAGTTCATAACCATCGCTGATGACTGTAATCACTTCAATATAAAAGAGAACACTTCCTTTGTCACAAAACATTCCAATGAATGTAGTATATATCCACATTCCTTGAGTCTTCAAAACAAACATTGCATTGCAACTTCACCAATTACATGTACTTTGTACTTATTACACTCACAGTTCCTGATAAAAAACCTGATGAAAGCTATGTAAGGAAGAAAGGTTTATCTAGCTTCCTGTTCAAAAAGATAGATTTTATCATGCCAGTGAAGACATGACAGCAGGTAGGGAGAGCCTGACAGCACACATTGGAGACCAGCTGGATACATGACACCCTTAGCCGGTGTAAAATGAACAGGAAATGGGCTTGGCTATCAAAATGCATGGGCCACTCCCAGTGATCCACTTCCTCCAACTAGTCTTTACCTGCTTAAAAAAAATCACAGGGGCTTTCTAAATTGGTGGAGAACCAATGTTCAAACACATGATCCTGTGGGGCTGTGGGGAGCAGTTTCCATTTAAACCACAAGAAGAGTGATTATGATCTAGCTGTCGTTGGATGTACAGGAACACAGGTATGCAACTGATCCTGTTCTCCTGTTTCCTGTTTCATGAGTTTACCTGAGAATCAGCTAACATTATTTCAAAAATCCATTAGGAGCAAGATTTTTTTAAGATCCTCTGCCCATCACCTCCATTTAAGGATCCATGATTTGCTAAAGAATTATACCCTGAACTCAAATAGTATTCAAAAACAGAGCATTTTATTCTGTAGAAATCTAGCATGCTGGTGTCTTCCATTTACCAAGAAGGAGACATGCAATTGAGTTTGCAGGTCAAATTTAAAACAAACTAGGGGAATCTGAAGGAGGTGTAGGTGACCTTTATCTTAATATGTTGGCTCTATATCTAGCGACATTCCAGAACCATTGCTGGGTGATGGGGAGGTAGGCTGGAATCTGTTGCTGGGAAAACCTGGAAAATATTGCTGACCCATTGCCCTTGCCTCAGGCCAGGTGGCAGGGCAGCTTCTGATTGGCTGACTGAAGTCTAGGGTTTTTCTAGTAACCGATTTGACTGGATTTGCCCAGTTCTTTGGAAAAAGAGATGGAGGCCTATTCTTGTTTGAAGCTTGTCATTGAGTCAGTCTGTCTCAGTCCTTTTGTCCAGACGCATATCTCTATGTGACACATCCTTCCTCTCTCATCAGCATTGTCCCAGGTACAATGTAGCTTTGCACAGATACTATCCTATGTACCTATATTCAAAAGACCAATTCAGTGTGTAGCTTAACTTTCAAGGAAAATATTATTTTAAAAGATTCAGTTTCTCAAGAACCTCTTAAATTTCTAATGAAAATACTTCCTACTATATAAGTTTAAAAGTCATTAAAAATCTATCAATGTCAGTTCCTTTCCTAATAAACTGAGACAAGTTTATGTTTACGTTCCAATATGTAACTCCATAGGTTTGAGCCAGATAATTATTAGAGAATAGTCTTACCATGAAATCTGTCTCATTGCTTTATTTTATTACATGTGTGTTCCTACTTAGACTGAAATTAAAAAAAAAGATTAAAAAATTGAAAAATAATACTCTCACATCTCTTTTATATTTTGACCATTATTTTTCATCTTTTATAGTGATATAAAAGGGAACATGGATATGAAATTGTCAGTCAAGTGCTTGCTATGCAATCATGAGGAGCTGGATTTAAATCCTTAGCCCTCTTGTAAAAGTTGGACATGGTCACTCGCATCTATAATGTCAATACTGAAGAAGAGGCAGTGGATACCTGGGCTTCCTAGGAAGACAGTGTATACAAACCTATATGCTTCAAATAATATTAGTAAGAAATCCTGTCTCAAAAAACAAACAAACAAACAAACAAAAAAACCCAGAAAAACAATTAAGGGAGAAACTTGGTATTGACCTTGGGCCTATATCTATGTACATATATGTACATATTTGTACATGGATATCCACACATGTGACTATGCCTGTGTGTGCATGTGCATACACACACACACACACACACACACACACACACACAGAGAGAGAGAGAGAGAGAGAGAGAGAGAGAGAGAGAGAAACATTCACACACAGACACATACACCAGATGCTAGACCACATTTGGCAGAAGCTTTTTAGGGAATAAAATAATGGAGTCTGACATAGTCAATAAATAAATAAATAAATAAATAAATAAATAAACAAATAAATAAATAAGTGATTATTTTAATCATTGCCTATTACTTTTGATAAAGATGAGGAAAAATGTATATACAATTCTACTCTTAGTTTCTGTGCTAAAGAGAAATTTGTATTCTTTGGTAATTTCACTTTCACACAAGAGTTGACATGGGTACAAACCTGGTATCACACTTGAGGCCACTGCTTATGTCATTCCTCCAGGCATACAGAGCCAACCTCACACCTGCCAACCTGCATCAAGGAGATATTCAGATTCCTACATTCCTCTCCACTTCTGATTATGGGGAGAGCACTCACATTGTCAAACCTCCCTAAGGACACCTTATCTATTTCTTTTTTCTCTTGTGCTGCCTTCTCTCCACAAACACCGTCCATGGCAGACTTCCCCATTTTTTATTCTTAAAGCACAAAACGGACCCGCGGATCCCGGCACGCAGCAGCTCTCTGCTCCCAGACCCGGTGAGAGAGAGACCCAACCACCTGGTCAGGTGGGCACTCCTGAGGCTGCAGAGCGGAAGAGACCACCAACACTGCTCACCCCTGCCCGCATCCCTGGCCCAAGAGGAAACTGTATAAGGCCTCTGGGCTCCCGTGGGGGAGGGCCCAGGAGCGGCAGGACCCCTGCCAGAGACACCGCCGGACCCTGAAGGAAACAGACCGGATAAACAGTTCTCTGCACCCATTTCCCGTGGGAGGGAGAGCTAAACCTTCAGAGAGGCAGACAAGCCTGGGAAACCAGAAGAGACTGCTCCCTGCACACACATCTCAGACGCCAGAGGAAAAAGCCAAAGACCATCTGGAACCCTGGTGAACTGAAGCTCCCGGAAGGGGCGGCACAGGTCTTCCTGGTTGCTGCCGCTGCAGAGAGCCCCTGGGCAGCACCCCACGAGCAAACCTGAGCCTCGGGACCACAGGTAAGACCAAATTTTCTGCTGCAAGAAAGCTGCCTGGTAAACTCAAGACACAGGCCCACAGGAACAGCTGAAGACCTGTAGAGAGGAAAAACTACACGCCCGAAAGCAGAACACTCTGTCCCCATAAATGACTGAAAGAGAGGAAAACAGGTCTACAGCACTCCTGACACACAGGCTTATAGGACAGTCTAGCCACTGTCAGAAATAGCAGAACAAAGTAACACTAGAGATAATCTGATGGCGAGAGGCAAGCGCAGGAACCCAAGCAACAGAAACCAAGACTACATGCCATCATCAGAGCCCAATTCTCCCACCAAAACAAACATGGAATATCCAAACACACCAGAAAAGCAAGATCTAGTTTCAAAATCATATTTGATAATGATGCTGGAGGACTTCAAGAAAGACATGAACACATTTAGGGAAGCACAGGAAAACATTAATAAAAAAGTAAAAGCCTACAGAGAGGAATCGCAAAAATCCCTGAAAGAATTCCAGGAAAACACAATCAAACAGTTGAAGGAATTAAAAATGGAAATAGAAGCAATCAAGAAAGAACACATGGAAACAACCCTGGATATAGAAAACCAAAAGAAGAGACAAGGAGCTGTAGATACAAGCTTCACCAACAGAATACAAGAGATGGAAGAGAGAATCTCAGGAGCAGAAGATTCCATAGAAATCATTGATTCAACTGTCAAAGATAATGTACAGCGGAAAAAGCTACTGGTCCAAAACATACAGGAAATCCAGGACTCAATGAGAAGATCAAACCTAAGGATAATAGGTATAGAAGAGAGTGAAGACTCCCAGCTCAAAGGACCAGTAAATATCTTCAACAAAATCATAGAAGAAAACTTCCCTAACCTAAAAAAAGATATACCCATAAACATACAAGAAGCCTACAGAACTCCAAATAGATTGGACCAGAAAAGAAACACCTCCTGTCACATAATTGTCAAAACACCAAACGCACAAAATAAAGAAAGAATATTAAAAGCAGTAAGGGAAAAAGGTCAAGTAACATATAAAGGGAGACCTATCAGTATCACACCAGACTTCTCGCCAGAAACTATGAAGGCCAGAAGATCCTGGACTGATGTTATACAGACCCTAAGAGAACACAAATGCCAGCCCAGGTTACTGTATCCAGCAAAACTCTCAATTAACGTTGATGGAGAAACCAAGATATTCCATAACAAAACCAAATTTACACAATATCTTTCTACAAATCCAGCACTACAAAGGATAATAAATGGTAAAGCCCAACATAAGGAGGCAAGCTATACCCTAGAAGAAGCAAGAAACTAATCGTCTTGGCAACAAAACAAAGAGAATGAAAGCACACAAACATAACCTCACTTCCAAATATGAATATAATGGGAAGCAATAATCACTATTCCTTAATATGTCTCAATATCAATGGCCTCAACTCCCCAATAAAAAGAAATAGATTAACAAACTGAATATGCAACGAGGACCCTGCATTCTGCTGCCTACAGGAAACACACCTCAGAGACAAAGACAGACACTACCTCAGAGTGAAAGGCTGGAAAACAACTTTCCAAGTAAATGGTCAGAAGAAGCAAGCTGGAGTAGCCATTCTAATATCAAATAAAATCAATTTCCAACTAAAAGTCATCAAAAAAGATAAGGAAGGACACTTCATATTCATCAAAGGAAAAATCCACCAAGATGAACTCTCAATCCTAAATATCTATGCCCCAAATACAAGGGCACCTACATACGTAAAAGAAACCTTACTAAAGCTCAAAACACACATTGCACCTCACACAATAATAGTGGGAGATTTCAACACCCCACTCTCACCAATGGACAGATCATGGAAACAGAAATTAAACAGTGATGTCGACAGACTAAGAGAAGTCATGAGCCAAATGGACTTAACGGATATTTATAGAACATTCTATCCTAAAGCAAAAGGATATACCTTCTTCTCAGCTCCTCATGGTACTTTCTCCAAAATTGACCATATAATTGGTCAAAAAACGGGCCTCAACAGGTACAGAAAGATAGAAATAATCCCATGCGTGCTATCGGACCACCACGGCCTAAATCTGGTCTTCAATAACAATAAGGGAAGAATGCCCACATATACGTGGAAATTGAACAGTGCACTACTCAATGATAACCTGGTCAAGGAAGAAATAAAGAAAGAAATTAAAAACTTTTCAGAATTTAATGAAAATGAAGATACAACATACTCAAACTTATGGGACACAATGAAAGCTGTGCTAAGAGGAAAACTCATAGCGCTGAGTGCCTGCAGAAAGAAACAGGAAAGAGCATATGTCAGCAGCTTGACAGCACACCTAAAAGATCTAGAACAAAAAGAAGCAAATACACCCAGGAGGAGTAGAAGGCCGGAAATAATCAAACTCAGAGCTGAAGTCAACCAAGTAGAAACAAAAAGGACCATAGAAAGAATCAACAGAACCAAAAGTTGGTTCTTTGAGAAAATAAACAAGATAGATAAACCCTTAGCCAGACTAACGAGAGGACACAGAGAGTGTATCCAAATTAACAAAATCAGAAATGAAAAGGGAGACATAACTACAGATTGGGAGGAAATTCAAAAAATCATCAGATCTTACTATAAAAACCTATATTCAACAAAATTTGAAAATCTTCAGGAAATGGACAATTTCCTATACAGATACCAGGTATCAAAGTTAAATCAGGAACAGATAAACCAGTTAAACAACCCCATAACTCCTAAGGAAATAGAAGCAGTCATTAAAGGTCTCCCAACCAAAAAGAGCCCAGGTCCAGACGGGTTTAGTGCAGAATTCTATCAAATCTTCATAGAAGACCTCATACCAATATTATCCAAACTATTCCACAAATTGAAAAAGATGGAGCACTACCGAATTCCTTCTACGAAGCCACAATTACTCTTATACCTAAACCACACAAAGACACAACAAAGAAAGAGAACTTCAGACCAATTTCCCTTATGAATATCGACGCAAAAATACTCAATAAAATTCTGGCAAACCGAATTCAAGAGCACATCAAAACAATCATCCACCATGATCAAGTAGGTTTCATCCCAGGCATGCAGGGATGGTTTAATATATGGAAAACCATCAACGTGATCCATTATATAAACAAACTGAAAGAACAGAACCACATGATCATTTCATTAGATGCTGAGAAAGCATTTGACAAAATTCAACACCCCTTCATGATAAAAGTCCTGGAAAGAATAGGAATTCAAGGCCCATACCTAAACATAGTAAAAGCCATATACAGCAAACCAGTTGCTAACATTAAACTAAATGGAGAGAAACTTGAAGCAATCCCACTAAAATCAGGGACTAGACAAGGCTGCCCACTCTCTCCCTACTTATTCAATATAGTTCTTGAAGTTCTAGCCAGAGCAATCAGACAACAAAAGGAGATCAAAGGGATACAGATCGGAAAAGAAGAGGTCAAAATATCACTATTTGTAGATGACATGATAGTATATTTAAGTGATCCCAAAAGTTCCACCAGAGAACTACTAAAGCTGATAAACAACTTCAGCAAAGTGGCTGGGTATAAAATTAACTCAAATAAATCAGTTGCCTTCCTCTATACAAAAGAGAAACAAGCCGAGAAAGTAATTAGGGAAACGACACCCTTCATAATAAACCCAAATAATATAAAGTACCTCGGTGTGACTTTAACCAAGCAAGTAAAAGATCTGTACAATAAGAACTTCAAGACACTGAGGAAAGAAATTGAAGAAGACCTCAGAAGATGGAAAGATCTCCCATGCTCATGGATTGGCAGGATTAATATAGTAAAAATGGCCATTTTACCAAAAGCAATCTACAGATTCAATGCAATCCCCATCAAAATACCAATCCAATTCTTCAAAGAGTTAGACAGAACAATTTGCAAATTCATCTGGAATAACAAAAAACCCAGGATAGCTAAAGCTATCCTCAACAATTAAAGGACTTCAGGGGGAATCACTATCCCTGAACTCAAGCAGTATTACAGAGCAATAGTGATAAAAACTGTATGGTATTGGTACAGAGACAGACAGATAGACCAATGGAATAGAATTGAAGACCCTGAAATGAACCCACACACCTATGGTCACTTCATTTTTGACAAAGGAGCCAAAACCATCCAATGGAAAAAAGATAGCATTTTCAGCACATGGTGCTGGTTCAACTGGAGGTCAACATGAAGAAGAATGCAGATCGATCCATGCTTATCACCCTGTACAAAGCTTAAGTCCAAGTGGATCAAGGACCTCCACATCAAACCAGACACACTCAAACTAATAGAAGAAAAACTAGGGAAGCATCTGGAAAACATGGGCACTGGAAAAAATTTCCTGAACAAAACACCAATGGATTATGCTCTAAGATCAAGAATCGACAAATGGGATCTCATAAAACTGCAAAGCTTCTGTAAGGCAAAGGACACTGTGGTTAGGACAAAACGGCAACCAACAGATTGGGAAAAGATCTTTACCAATCCTACAACAGATAGAGGCCTTATATCCAAAATATACAAAGAACTCGAGAAGTTAGACCGCAGGGAGACAAATAACCCTATTAAAAAATGGGGTTCGGAGCTAAACAAAGAATTCACAGCTGAGGAATGCCGAATGGCTGAGAAACACCTAAAGAAATGTTCAACATCTTTAGTCATAAGGGAAATGCAAATCAAAACAACCCTGAGATTTCACCTCACACCAGTGAGAATGGCTAAGATCAAAAACTCAGGTGACAGCAGATGCTGGCGAGGATGTGGAGAAAGAGGAACACTCCTCCATTGTTGGTGGGATTGCAGACTGGTAAAACCACTCTGGAAATCAGTCCGGAGGTTCCTCAGAAAATTGGACATTGAACTGCCTGAGGATCCAGCTATAACTCTCTTGGGCATATACCCAAAAGATGCCTCAACATATAAAAGAGACACGTGCTCCACTATGTTCATCGCAGCCTTATTTATAATAGCCAGAAAATGGAAAGAACCCAGATGCCCTTCAACAGAGGAATGGATGCAGAAAATGTGGTACATCTACACAATGGAATATTACTCAGCTATCAAAAACAACGAGTTTATGAAATTCGTAGGCAAATGGTTGGAACTGGAAAATATCATCCTGAGTGAGCTAACCCAATCACAGAAAGACCTACATGGTATTCACTCATTGATAAGTGGCTATTAGCCCAAATGCTTGAATTACCCTAGATCCCTAGAACAAACGAAACTCAAGACGGATGATCAAAATGTGAATGCTTCACTCCTTCTTTAAATGAGGAAAAAGAATACCCTTGGCAGGGAAGGGAGAGGCAAAGATTAAAACAGAGACTGAAGGAACACCCATTCAGAGCCTGCCCCACATGTGGCCCATACATATACAGCCACGCAATTAGACAAGATGGATGAAGCAAAGAAGTGCAGACCGACAGGAGCCGGATGTAGTTCGCTCCTGAGAGACACAGCCAGAATACAGCAAATACAGAGGCGAATGCCAGCAGCAAACCACTGAACTGAGAATAGGACCCCCGTTGAAGGAATCAGAGAAAGAACTGGAAGAGCTTGAAGGGGCTCGAGACCCCATATGTACAACAATGCCAAGCAACCAGAGCTTCCAGGGACTAAGCCACTACCTAAAGACTATACATGGACTGACCCTGGACTCTGACCCCATAGGTAGCAATGAATATCCTAGTAAGAGCACCAGTGGAAGGGGAAGCCCTGGGTCCTGCTAAGACTGATCCCCCAGTGAACTAGTCTATGGGGGGAGTGCGGCAATGGGGGGAGAGTTGGGAGGGGAACACCCATAAGGAAGGGGAGGGGGGAGGGGATGTTTGCCCGGAAACCGGGAAAGGGAATAACACTCGAAATGTATATAAGAAATACTCAAGTTAATAAAAAAAAAAAAAAAAAAAAGCACAAAACGGGGATAAACGGGGATAAGGAAATTGTGCTCCTGTCCTTCCTTCCACTATATTATTTACAGTTTAGAGACATTGCTGTGGTTTTCATGTCTAATTTTATGATCATTTTGCTAAACAAAATTTTTCTCACTAGCTAGTGGTTACAGAGGAGCACTGAACATCCCTTGTGTCAAACCGGGCTTGGTTTTTAAGGGATAATGTGATATGGTTTCCTACCCCTGGAACAGAGCCAGCAGAACATGAGCCTCCATGAGTGTTGATGGTTGATATGGGCAGGCTTGTTTTTTATAAAAGTGTACACATTTTCATGTTTATCCTTACAGGAATGACCTCTTATCATAGGTTAGTAAATCCATGATAAACGAAAGATTACAAGTCTGGGATGTGAGGCTGTAACTATATCGCAGCAAAATGCAAGAACACTGAATTTTAGTACAGCCCTTAAGATTGTAGGAAACATGCTGAAAACATGAGTTTGAACATATATAATACCACAACTATGTAATATAAGGATGTAATATGAATCATATAAGGAGCTTCACAGATCTAAAGGAACTGAACAAGACTCACTATAAGCCAATATGTCAGAAAGATATAATTATATCCTGATTATAAAGCAAGATCCCACCAACATAAGAATTTTTCTGTTTTGTAATTGATCTTTGTTTGTTTGCTTATGCTTAAAATAGCAAGTAGACTTCTGAGTTCAAGTTCAGCCTAGGACAGAACTAATTTTAATTACGGGTATTGTCAGTGTGGTAATTTTAGGGTAGATTTCCAGACTGGGGTCATGGGATAGTGATTTATGGAACAATCAAAAGGGAACCTGGGTAAATAGGTAATTGATAAGTTAAATAATAGAATGTTTTTTTTTCTACAGGAAATGACCTATCCAGTTTTTAGAATTGCAAGAGAAAGTTGTCTCAAGCAGAGAGTTGTTTGGAGATCTTCAGAGAGAGTCAAAACGTTGTCTTGAGAAAAACATAGATGGTTAGCTTGGAACCATGTTTTTACTTCAAGTCATTTGTTCCCCCACTCTCAAACACCATTTCTCTCAAAATTCCCATACAAAGGTTTTTTTGTGGATAACAAATTTATTCTTCATCTTGAGCAAATACTACTTCAAAAACCAAAGAATAATATTTACTTGTATAAACTTCATGTGTGGTTCATCTGCAACTACTGAGAGCAAAATCTGTTAATGTCAGAACTGTTCAAATTATGACTATGGCAAAGCACCTGTTCCCAGCAGAATGCCATATTTGATACCATGAAATTTTCCCAAGAATGCAGAATACATGTACTAATTACATCTAGGCAGTAAAGGATAACCAGTCAAACAAGAAAAGAGCTACTTGGACTATGATATGGGGATTAAGGATAGATGGGGATTTGGTATAGTTTTAGTTCTTTCAGACAAACTCGGTTTGATTCTAAAATCCTCCCATGTGCTAGGAAAGCACTCTACAGCAACCAAACAGGTAAGCTCAGGTACAATGAGAGAACTTGCTAAAAGAACAGAGGGGAAAATGACTGAGAAAGACAAAAGTTGTGAGCCTTTGTCCTCCAGAATATACTCATACCTGTGCATCCAATCACATATTGGCACATACAAACATAGTCACAACCAACACACACAATTAATATCAACCACCTTTGTTTGCATTACAATAACAAATGTACTTTTAAGAAAATGAGGCCATGGTTTGGGAATGAATGGTGTCTAAGAGAATCATTCTATCCTATGTTTCATCCCTTTCTAAAGCATGAGTTCTTAATTTAACACCACATCCTTTAGAAATTTCATTCTGCAAATTTACTACGCTTAGAGAAATAAGTAGATTTTGAGTGTGTGTGTATGTATGTGTGTATTTCTCAGTGTGTCTTTATATTTGTCATTGCATGATTACACACATGTATGTTAAAGCTGGAGAACAAGCTTGGTTATCATTCCTCAGGTTGTCATTGTACTTTATTTTTTGAGATAAAGTCTTTCAGTCTTACCCCTAACTTAGCAAATCAGCTAGGCTGCTTGGTCAATAAATTGGAGGCCTCCACCTATACTGAACTGGGATCTTAAGCATATCACCACATTGGCTCTAAGAGGATTCTGGGATTGAAACTCATGTCTCATGCTTATACTGCCAAACATCTTTCTAACTGAGCTCTTTCCTATCTCCATTCATTGAAAGGTTAATGCCTATAACATCTTATACTTAGAACCTCTTCTTATGTGTCATAAGAATGTGCTGCTTTTTTCTCACACTTGACTTCTTGTGGTTCTAAAATGCTCAAGACATTGGGGACTTGTTTAACCTCACTGAAAACAATAGTAATTTGTGTTACTCTTATTTCTTGTTCAAACCACTGTGTGTGAACTGGTTGTCATTCTTCCTCTGCCAATGTGAAAGTCTTCATACACATTCTCCAGAGTTTCAGCTACCATGAGCAAGCCTGGTAACTGGAATAACCTTCATAATGTATGTTTCTTTTGTTATTTTCAGACACTTGGGGACTTACCAAATTGCCATCTGAAATATCCAACATCTATTCTGGTGTTGACTTTGAACACACGGGCATGATCATTTCTCATGTTTGGTAAATGTAAATATGGATGTAAATTATGTAAGTGTAGGAAGAATTAATAGAGGCTTTTTACCATAATAAGCAGTGTAGGTTTTGGTGTAGAAGCAGAAAAAGAAGGAGAAAACACTAAAGTTTCTGTATATACTCATATTTTTAGGAAACATAATGTAATAATTGTCTCCTAATATCTAATACCTGCCAAAAACATCTTAAGAATGAAAGGATTTACTTTGGCTTACCGTTTAAGGCTAGAATTTACCATAAGAAGGAAGGCAAGGCAGCAGATACATGAGATGGATCATCACATTTAATGTGACCTCAGAAGACCAAAATGAATGAAGGATAGTGTTCTGATCTCTGTGTCGTTTTTCATTCAGTTCATGACCCTAGCTCATGAGATGATGCTACGCATATTCAGAATGGCTCCTCCCACCTCAATTAGCTAAATTTAAAACTTCACTTGAGGACATTCCAAAGGCTTGTCTTTTAGGTATTTTAGTTTCTTTCAAGTTGGAAAGTATTAGGACACATAGAAAATTTACTTTAAGCTAAAACATTCATTAGAAAGTTAGCAAGATAAAACAACTCTCTATTCAGGCTACTCAGGCTTAAAAAGCAAATCAAAACAAAGAAACAAACAAATAAAACAAACAAGCAATCAAGTAAACAAACAAACAAAAAAATCCACCCAGGTAGAATACTGTCAAGAGCCCTCTGACAGAGCTCTTTATTTTCTCAGAAGTTCATGGATAGTGAATAACACTGACTTTGTAAAAACTGTTTCTACAGTTCTTTGTGGGACACCAACATCTGCTCTTCCTGATGCCAGTATATACCAGCCTTTATCTCAGACCGTCTTCTTTTTTTTTAATTTTATTTAATACTTAATAATAATTCTTTGGTTTCCGGGCAAACATCACCATCCCTCCTCCCCTTCCTTATGGGTGTTCCCCTCCCAACCCTCCCCCCATTGCCGCCCTCCCCCCAACAGTCTAGTTCACTGGGGGTTCAGTCTTAGCAGGACCCAGGGCTTCCCCTTCCACTGGTGCTCTTACTAGGATATTCATTGCTACATATGAGGTCAGAGTCCAGGGTCAGTCCATGTATAGTCTTTAGGTAGTGGCTTAGTCCCTGGAAGCTCTGGTTGCTTGGCATTGTTGTACATATGGGGTCTCGAGCCCCTTCAAGCTCTTCCAGTTCTTTCTCTGATTCCTTCAACGGGGGTCCTATTCTCAGTTCAGTGGTTTGCTGCTGGCATTCGCCTCTGTATTTGCTGTATTCTGGCTGTGTCTCTCAGGAGCGATCTACATCCGGCTCCTGTCAGTCTGCACTTCTTTGCTTCATCCATCTTGTCTAATTGGGTGGCTGTATATGTATGGGCCACATGTGGGGCAGGCTCTGAATGGGTTTTCCTTCAATCTCTGTTTTAATCTTTGCCTCTCTCTTCCCTGCCAAGGGTATTCTTGTTCCCCTTTTAAAGAAGGAGTGAAGCATTCACATTTAGATCATCTGTCTTGAGTTTCATATGTTCTAGGCATCTAGGGTAATTCAAGCATTTGGGCTAATAGCCACTTATCAGTGAGTGCATACCATGTATGTCTTTCTGTGATTGGGTTAGCTCACTCAGGATGATATTTTCCTATTCCAACCATTTGCCTACGAATTTCATAAAGTCGTTGTTTTTGATACCTGAGTAATATTCCATTGTGTAGATGTACCACATTTTCTGTATCCATTCCTCTGTTGAAGGGCATCTGGGTTCTTTCCAGCTTCTGGCTATTATAAATAAGGCTGCGATGAACATAGTGGAGCACGTGTCTTTTTTGTATGTTGGGGCATCTTTTGGGTATAAGCCCAAGAGAGGTATAGCTGGATCCTCAGGCAGTTCAATGTCCAATTTTCTGAGGAACCTCCAGACTGATTTCCAGAATGGTTGTACCAGTCTGCAAACCCACCAACAATGGAGGAGTGTTCCTCTTTCTCCACATCCTCGCCAGCATCTGCTGTCACCTGAGTTTTTGATCTTAGCCATTCTCACTGGTGTGAGGTGAAATCTCAGGGTTTTTTTGATTTGCATTTCCCTTATGACTAAAGATGTTGAACATTTCTTTAGGTGTTTCTCAGCCATTCGGCATTCCTCAGCTGTGAATTCTTTGTTTAGCTCTGAACCCCATTTTTAATAGGGTTATTTGTCTCCCTGCGGTCTAACTTCTTGAGTTCTTTGTATATTTTGGATATAAGGTCTCTGTCTGTTGTAGGATTGGTAAAGATCTTTTCCCAATCTGTTGGTTGCCGATTTGTCCTAACCACAGTGTCCTTAGCCTTACAGAAGCTTTGCAGTTTTATGAGATCCCATTTGTCGATTCTTGATCTTAGAGCATAAGCCATTGGTGTTTTGTTCAGGAAATTTTTTCCAGTGCCCCTGTGTTCCAGATGCTTCCCTAGTTTTTCTTCTATTAGTTTGAGTGTGTCTGGTTTGATGTGGAGGTCCTTGATCCACTTGGACCTAAGCTTTGTACAGGGTGATAAGCATGGATCAATCTGCATTCTTCTTCATGTTGACCTCCAGTTGAACCAGCACCATTTGCTGAAAATGCTATCTTTTTTCCATTGGATGGTTTTGGCTGCTTTGTCAAAAATCAAGTGACCATAGGTGTGTGGGTTCATTTCTGGGTCTTCAATTCTATTCCATTGGTCTGTCTGTCTGTCTCTGTACCAATACCATGCAGTTTGTATCACTATTGCTCTGTAATACTGCTTGAGTTCAGGGATAGTGATTCCCCCTGAAGTCCTTTTATTGTTGAGGATAGTTTTAGCTATCCTGGGTTTTTTGTTATTCCAGATGAATTTGCAAATTTTTCTTCAGACCGTCTTCTAATGCTTAAGTATCTATATCATGTTTCCTGTCCAATATGGGAACATAGAATTGCTTCCATGATTATTCAGTCAAATACTGTTTTCTCAGGGGATGGTGTCTCATCCTTTAAATCCTAGAATTTCGTAGGCCAAGGTGGAAGGATTACTATGAATTCAATTTCAAGACTAACTCAATTAGAGAGTGACATCTGGGCCAGCCTGCACAAATAGTGATGTCCTATCTCAAAAGGAAAGGGAAAGAGAAGTAAAAGAAATAGGAAGGATAAGGAGGAGGTTGATCCAGAGATGAAAAAAGAAGAAAACATTAATAGTCATCATCTCTGTTCTTTAACACCTTTGACAGGGGTCATTGACTATGGTCAGCACTTAGCTACATTCTCAAATATTAACACAGCACTTGGGCAACAGAGGTGTTACAAACACTACACATGTATGCATGTGTGTTCCATTTTAGTGAAATCACTCCTAGGACAAAAAAATGAGATATGGGACAAGAAAATTGTATTTTATGACATATTTGGATGCAGGAAAGTGAATGTACTGTTTTGTATGTGATTCATCCAGTGGAAAAAAAATCCTTTTGCATTTTCAAAAGGATTAGAAAGAAATATTCTTAGGATAAAATAGCAGAGGCTAAAGGACAATAACCCCTGATTTCTTAATTGATTTCGCAATTCAACAAGATGCCCATTTTCATATGTTCAGGACTGGGATTGGATGACATCTAAGGACCTCCCTTAATTGCATTGATATATGACAGTAGTCCACAGGGAATGGAACTTATGCTATCCAAAATTTTCCCTGTCATTACAGACAGCAGCACAGAAATTAATGTCTATTGGTCTTAGTACAGGTTTATCATTATCAATTTTGTGTGGGGGGTGTTATGTGCATGTATATACATGTATATACACATGTAAACAAGTATAGGGCAGAGGGAGAGTGTCAGCTATTATATTATTGTATTATTCTCCACCATATCGTTTTGAGTCTTGTTCTTTTCCTTTAATCTGGAGATAATAATGATTTTTTTTGGTTGCTGTTGTTCTAACTAAGCTGGCAGCTGGAAAGCTCCATCTGTAGCTCAAAAAGATTTAGGTTTACAGGTGATTATGTGTTATAACATTTAGCATGTTGCTTATATGTTGGGATCTAAACTCAGATCCTCATGCTTGTGAAACAAGCACTCTTAGCCAATGAGACATTTCTCTAGCCACAAATGATGTTTCAAGAGCAGACTTGCCACAGCTCAAAAGATGCAGAGCCTACCAGTTTGCAGACATCATTTCAAAGGGCTTGCAAGACCCCACTGAGAAGCCACTTAAGAATTTTTGGAACATTGTACCTTTTCCTTTAAAACTGCCATGACTTTCCATATTTGAGTTCACTCACATTCATCCTTGAAAACAAAGAAAAGGAGAGAAAGAAAGAAAGAAATAAAGAAAGAAAGAAAGAAAGAAAGAAAGAAAGAAAGAAAGAAAGAAAGGAAGAAAGAAAGAAAGAAAGAAGAAAGGGGGAAGAAAGGATGAAGAAAGAAAGAAAGGATAGAAGGATGGAAGGAAGAAATAAAGAAAGATAATGAATGAAAGAAGGAAAGAAAAAAAGAAAGAAAGAAAGAAAGAAAGAAACAAACAAACAAACAAAAAAGAAAAATCAGGATGCTTAGATGGGCCTCATATCCCTGAGAAGTATAAAATAAAAAAAAAGCATGTAGAAGGCAAAGATACAGGTCTTCTTATCTGCTGTCCAAGAGGAGACACAGGCCTCCATGGTCTGCTCTTGTTTTTCAGAAGCACATAGAGAATCATAGCCAGTTTTTCACTGCTGTTCCTCTTAGACAAGTTTTACTAGCAGGCTAGCTCATTGACATTGATTAACATTTGAAAAACCTAACAACACAGGAGTTTCTTAGACCTCCACGTCTAAGATGAATAGGGAGTACCAGAGACCCCTATGTTTGCTACCCAAAGCACTGAGACTTGTTCTCCCTCACCTCTGACTAATTGCTTCTTTATTTTATGCATCTATACCACATATTTTCTTTTTCATGCTTCTATTGCTGCTACTAGTTTACTTGCATATGCACTTTAATTATGACGTTTCTTTTTATTACAGAAACTGAAAGAAAGCTAAAAATTCAGGAATATCTGCCTTTGTTAACCTCTTCCCATGCTTCCCAGATTTCAACCAAATGTAAATTAGATCAGAGGGAGACCAATCAGAGCTTTGGACACAGGTTTCTTCTTTTTTTTAGAGAAAGTAATTGTTTCAAGTGAAACATACCAATTACCCATTAAAAAAATTACATTTCTCATTATACAATTAAAGAAAACTTGATTTTCTATAATATATTCAAGACTACAATTACACAAAAGGAATGGTGCTTGGTAGATGGTAATGACTTTCATGTAATAAAAAATGACAGCCTCCTTGATCGTATATTAATATATTAAAGATATTCCAATTGACAAATATCACTGTATTGATTTGTAGTACATATAATGCTGCAACAGATGATGACTTTGGAAGTTTCTCCACTGCCAGGAGTATAATATACTACTTGGGGTAGTAGTATCCATTTAATGTAATAGTTTTGATTGGAGACCTCCATATAAGTACATTTTAATGAATCACACATTTTATTACCCACTTTCCCAGTTGTCCAAATGGGAAAAAAAGGGAGGGGTAGAAGGATGAAGAATACAGAGTGAGATGTTGGTCGTTGCATGTGTAATGGTATCAGAATTGTGTGTTGATGTTCCATCTCACGATAGTCTGTCATCATCCCCAACATTGGTAGAGTCCATGTTCTACATGGATGACTTCTCATGTTTCCCAATAAAGTTACCTGATGCTTTTCATCATTTCTTCCTAGACTGGGATACTCATTTCTTGAACGTTCCTTGCTGTGTTGATATTTTTCTTAATTCATGTTTCTAGTTAAATCTTATGGTATTCGTTCTCATTGCTCACATAGAACATGAAACCAAAATCTTCTAGTACAAAGGCCTTCTTTGTAATGTGGCCTTCCAGGTTCACATTCCCAGTTATGTGGAAGCCATGTGACTTCCCTGAATGACCCATGTGCTGAACTATAGCAAATCACCTGTAGTATAGCATGACCACTGAACCCAAGATATGATAGATTACAAGAAAAGTCATTTTGTTTCTCTGGAAATATACATTGCTAAGAATCTATTGTATGCTGTTAGCTATAAAATGCCCTCCAATGCTAGAGATTTTATATGCAAAGTCAAAGTATTTTGACTTGGTAACACTTACAAGACATGTTTTGTGTCCTGGCCATTCTGTGGCACTACCAACTTCTGTCTACTTTTCCCTTAGCTAAGCATGATTTTGGCTAATCCTTCAATATGTACATCAATCACCTACTTAAATTTCTTCCATCTCATTCCTCATTCTCATAGTGGCATAACTACTGGTATAAATAGTAGCACATGTTTCACAAATCAAGAAATATGTCACTTTATATGATTATATTATTGTACCCAAGGATCCCTAACACCTACACAAAATGATGCACTTAACAATCCTATTAACCCAGTGGCTAATTGATATCTTAAGGGGGTGGAAGAAATTAAGAAAAAAAAAAGAAAAAAAGCAGGTATGTATTACAGATGGAGCGTATCAAAATTCTGCTGAAATTCAGCATCCATTCTCTTTGGTTTTCTGTCTTTAAGTCTAGAAACTTCTGCCATAACAGGAATCAAATCCCAAGAGAGATGCAGCTAGAAACTGAGAGTCATGCTGAATTTCCGGTTTGTAGACTAAAAGTACTGATTCTCACTGGCATACTGTCTGGTTTATTTGAAGACAAATCATTGGTGGAATTGATTTCAGCTAAGTTCAACCATCTCCAATTGAGGGCAACCATGTTAAGCACAACCAAATCCTTAACTATAGATTTCTTTAAGCTTTCGATATTAAAGAAAAAAATATCAGACAAAGAATGAAATGGTGTAGAGAGAGTAAATCCTCCCTCCTTTATGCTTTTCATTTAACTTCAATGCATTTATGCATGGAATTTCAGTCCTTTCACAAATTTGTATTTTAATTTAATTGCATATCCCATTTACTGCAAGTCAACATGGAGAGGGACTCAACTAATTTAACCTGTTTTTATCTGGGCCTGAAATTCTTCAGAAGTATTTTTCATTAGGTAAGTCACTAAAATTCCCCAGATATCCTTGCTAAACTGAAATGAGGTCAATGGACTGCTCACCAATAAAGATGAGATTCATGCAGCCTTGGAAAGCCTTAATGGGGTTTAAGCATTGGGAATCAGTGAGATTGTCAGGGCACCCTGTGGGACAGAGAAAAAAGATGAACACTGAAATGACCTGTTATTGTTGTGGCAACCTATTGATGGAAGACCGTGAGGTCTAGTTATTTGTGTACTTTTTTATTCAAACCACGGTATACTTTTGTTTTAATCCTAGTTCAGGAGGAGGTTCAAAAATGGTGTAAAATGGGGATGTTCAGTCACTATGAATGAAAAAGTTGCCAAAGGAAAATATTGTTGATATGACTCACTGTGTGTGTGTGTGTGTGTGTGTGTGTGTGTGTGTGTGTGTGTGTGTGTGTGTGTTTCTACCATTTCCTATTTTATTCCTTGAGATAAGAACTGTTTGTGACCTGGAGATTCAAAAATTTGTCTAGTCTAGTTGCTTCTGAGCTCTGGGGCTCTGCCTTCATTTTACTTTGTTTGACACTGCGTCTTTACCTGGGAGCTTGTTTACTACAATAGTTGTCAGTGAGCCTCAGGAGCCTGCTTATTTCAGCACTGCCAACACTGAAACTCAAGAGGTCCTACACTTGCCCAGTACACGGGTACTGGGAATCCAATCTCATTTTCTCATGTTTTCATGGTAAGAATTTTTCAACAGAGTCAGCTACAAACCCATGCATGTGGGCACAAACACACCCCGTTACTGCTGGAAACCTATTCGTTTTTCCTTTGAACTATCCATACTATCCATATGTTGTAAGTGCTTGGGAATGTTGCCTGTGTCTGAAAACAGATCTAAATTCAGAATGTAATTGTGAATTATATTTTCTAAGGAATTTATGCTTTGTACGGATGACAGCTGAGTAATTGTGTAGTTAAATGTGGAACATTAACAAGTCTAGCTTCGAAGAAAATTATACTCAGAAAATAAGCAGGATTTTTTACATTTTTATGCAAAGCAAATCCAGACATTAAAAGAGTGATAGACTTAAGTGAACATAGTTATAGGCTATAATTGCACATGGGAAAGGTTAGCACCACATCTCATAAAGAGTGTTGTTTTTAAAAAGCATAAATGTATTGCAACAGGTTAGCATCACTTGTGGCCAAGCAAACCTACTCCTCTTTAAGAGAGGTGAAGAAGAGCTGGTAGGTGAATATGTATGTTCTTCCAAACACCATCTCAGTGGTTTTAATAGGTTCACAGCATATAGGAATATGAGAATTAAAACAGGGCAATATGCCATAAATAAAGGGGAATTATCCCAGACATCTTTAATAGACCAAAGGCTAAAGCCCAGCATCTGGTTAATAGCTCATAGATACACTGAAGAGATGCTACAAATTCTTATCAATGCTCTAAACAGAATTTATAAAAGTTGACTATTACTGCTTAAGTTCAGTTTCCACATTTTTATTGTTTACAATGTATGTGGAGAGTTTGTACAAATACTGCTTATATCATAAATAAATGTTTTTTTCTAAGTCTAGGACTTTGGAAATCCACTAAGAATTTGAGAATATTTGAGACAAGAAGAGCTATTATGCCTCTGTGATGCTTCAGAGGATTGTAGTAACATGATTTCTCAAAGCCATTTTGCCCGGGAATAAATTCCTGACCATCATTCTTTATTTGCTGATGATATACCATATGTAATGTAGAATGCACAGCTCAGGGTTGAGACCACTGTTCAGCTTCTGTTCCCATTCATTTTCTATCAGTATGGGACTGTAGTAAACATAGAATGAATTCACTCCATATACTTACTGCCTGTACAGCTACCCACAGATTATTATAATTTATTTGAAAGATGGTATATCTAAGCACAGGCACACAAATGTCATAGCCAATGCATGGAGATTAGAAGTCAACTACAGCAGTTGTTGCTTTCTACCTTGTCTGATGATGGATATTCTGTTTTCCACAGAATATTTATGGTTCACTAGCATGAGCAGCAAGAATATAACTGTCACATGCTACAGAGTATGTTTTTCTGAGGGGTTAGTTGTCTAAATCTAGTTCTGTATGCTTACACATCATGAGTGAGTTTTATGACTGAGCCATATCTCCAACCTACAGATTATTTTGTCTCAACAAATAGCACCCTTATTATGAATTATATAGACACATTATTACCTATGTGTATATGCTACGCCTGGGTCTATAATGGTCAAACTCTATGCTTTTTCCTCATGCTAAAATCCAACCTCACTGATCTTGTTTCACACAGCTCCCTTCCAAAGAGACACTGAATAAGTATTCTGGACATGTATTCTGTGTGTGTTTGTGTGTGTGTGTGTGTGTGTGTGTGTGTGTGTGTGTGTGTGTGTGTGTGTGTGTGTGTGTTTCAAGCCTGTCAAACATTTCCTTGGGAAGAAGGCATGATTCATAGATTTGGAGCTAAGGGCCAACAATGTTTTGAGTAGAGCTCAAGGTACAGTGCATGATTACTATGTGGCAGGTCTTTTGTAACTACAGTGTGTGTTATGATTATCTTTGTTATTATGTATTACCAAAAGAGTGCAGCCATGCATGTGCCACTATGCATGTATATAAGTCACATGTCAGAATTGTGGAGCCCATTCTCTTCTTTCACTACAGGCACCAAGGATAGAACTCATGTCCTCAGTTTTAGAGAAAAGTCCTTTTGTTATCTCTTCAGTGAATGCTATTATGCAATGCTTGTCTTCAATTACCTCATGGGAAAGAAATGTTATCCCAAGGGCAAGGCTAGCTCATGGTCATATATATATAAGATCTGAACCAGGTTATGCTACTCTTTATACTGAGGAAACATGAGCAGTGTGCATGGGGTTGTTTGTGCATGTGGTGCCATTCATAGAGACTAGTGCCTTTTACATGCTGCAGAAGACCCCCAGGACTAAACTTCCACAAATATGCATTCTGCTCTTGTTTATATCTTTCATCTCCATTGCTCTAATTTTCAGCTTAGTGTCTCTTTTCCAGTGTGACACCAAAGAACTTAGAAGAGCTGCACGAATAAGTTTTGCTAAATTATGTAACCCAGCTCTAGTTGCCCTAGTTCATTCTGCCACAGATAGCTTACATTTGCAAGGTTGTTTGATGTTTTGCTTTCCCACAGTTTGGTGCTTCCATTCATCTGCATGTGTGCATGCACAGTTATGGAGAGGGTTGTCTAATTGACAAAGCATGGGTTGGAATAGATTCCTTGCCCCTTTATGCGAAATTTCAAAGGCAGGAATCTTACCTCCAGAGTAGTAACTATTTCCAGAATAAATCTATAGCCCAGAGGTTTCCAAAGCTGGGGAAGCAGCATCATTATCCAGTGTGACTAATACAATTTCTCCTGGCATTGATGCTGACAGAATGCCATTGGCCATCATTCAAGCTTCTGCCTGAAAGAGAAACAGGAAGTGCTGTTTCATGAGGCTCATATTTTTCTTCTGCCTTACATTTTATTATCTTTCCTTAAAGTATTTTGAATAGTTTTATCTTAGAAAAAGAGGTGGGCAAAACAAATATATGGACTATCTGTGCCAAATAAAGAAATGCTATATATTAACTGATATAGTCATGGGTGGCTGCAGAGGAAAAAGCTGGAAAAAAAGCTTTTAAGTTCCTCAAAGTGATAGAAGCAATTGCATCTCCATACAGAAACAGCATAGGTTATTTTAGTCCTCTGACTCATCTAAAGTTTGTGTACTGCTGTTAGTGAAACTATTACAAGCTAGTATTTCGGTCTTGGACATGGATACTGGGCTAATAAGGTAAATATTCTGTCAGGGTTTTCCAAGGAATGAACATGTGATCATATTGTATTGTACACATATATGAAATCATCAGAGAATAAATAAGCAAAGAAACAAATGAATGAGTAATCTAATAATTAATTGTGCTAACACAAGTCACTTCATAAAACAATAAAATATATACAACCTTACCAGACACACTATATGTTAAGTCAGTATGAAATAGATTATTATTGTGACTGTATTGATTAGAAAGTTCTTGAGGTCATTACCTGAAGCTCTATTAGATGGCCCTATACTTTCATCCAAATGGTGCTGTTTTACTCTGGTGTCAGGTTTTCCTGCTCAGTGTGTGACAGGCTAAGTCCAAACTTTCTACTGAGTCATGTGAAAATATTTTGCCTGTGTTTCTATGCATTCTGTGGATCCTTGCTCTCTTTTGATTAGGGTCACTCTGCCAATGTGGCAGCCATTGAGGCTTTGCTGCCCAGCAACACATAGAACAACAACATAGCACCCATCGGCATCAGTGCTTAGTAAGGTGCTTAGTAAGGAGAGAGAGAGAGAGAGAGAGAGAGAGAGAGAGAGAGAGAGAGAGAGAGAGAGAGAGAGAGAGAGAGAGCCATTTCAGAAAGGAAAGGAAGGGCCAGGTGCACAAAGCATCAGTATGCTGGTCCTGGATGATAAACTTGAGAAGAGATGCACCTTTGTCACAGGGTTGAAGGTGAGGGTAAAATGGAAACAAACACACGTAGCTCAATGATTGGATCATGTTATTGGTAGCAATAACTCTAATTTTTAGCATGATAACTTCCACACATGCTGAGTAACGTAGTGCAAGGGGTGACACCTAAACAAGAACTGGAAGCTTCATTTATTATAGGACCATGATTTGCAAATCCATGGGAAAATTCAACGTTTAAATTTTACATTCCCACAGCATGGAGAATATCATTCTATTAGAGTGTCACTGCCAAATACTATGTTCAGCCTCTCCAAGATCATCCTGTTTAAGGTGCAAGTTTGTGTTCTGAAAGAACATAATTCCATGCTTTTGTGCCCCAGGACTAAGAATTATATGAGGGACGCATGGTTATAACTAGGAGCAGTTTGTGGAGAAAGGAGAAACATTCCTGAGGATGAGAGTGGACAAGCATATGCAACAGAAAAGTACACGTGTGTTCAAGAGCCCTGGGCCAGGGGACACATGCCTCTTTATAGAATAAATCTACAGCACCTGCTTCTGTCTCCTTTGTGTGACATAAAGTTTTGTTACTCACACACTCGACTTATATGAAAATCAGGCAAAGAAAGGGTTCCAGGCCTAATTTGGCAACTAGCTCTATTCATATAATAATGTCAATGTTGCTGTCTCCAGTGTGCATTCTTTTGCCACAATCCAAAACTGGAAACCTGGTAAACAGTTTTAGTAGAATACGATACTGGGCAAGCCATGTTCTGTGTGTATTGTGAGAAAACAAAAACAGCCAAATGTGGTTTTGTATTTTGGAAGCCACAGAAGACTACTGGGAGAAAGTTGAGTAGATCAAACACATAGAAACCATAGATTTTACTTTGCCGATTTATACATAGTGGTAAACTTGTTTAAAACACATGTTTAATGCATACATGCACGTACACACACATACAATTTTGCTATCATTTTTCACTTTCTATTTCTTTTCATGATCTTACATTGGAGTATCATTTGTCACCACCAGATCAATTTGAAGCCCTGAATTTCTTAGTCAAGTTCCACATTTTAGAACTTTTCTTTCTCCGGTTGTTTCATGGTCTCCTTTTAATTGCTACCTGACACAGCTGTTATTAAGACATTCTACTTCCTGAAGTCAGGATAAACTAGAGGGTTTATAGATAAGAGGAATATCTAAGGCATGCATTAACTTTAAGGAAATTGATCTTCATGTTTTGCACAATACCAAAAGTAATCTGAGATTTGGGTAGAGGATAAAGCGAAAAATGTTTCATTCTGGTTCTGTAGCTATTTAGTGCACCAAGACAGAATTCTGCACTTTTACAAGCTATATTTCTATTGCTTATTTGATGAAGCCTATGGAAGCCTAGCCTACAAAATCACAATGAGAATTGTAGAATTATAGATACCTGTACATGAATACACATTTAATATCATCCCATCTCATTATGAATCCAGAGAAAATGTCCCATGGAAAAGATTGTGTATGAAAGATGAAGAGGGAATAAAGACTGATGTGGATAAATTAATAGAGAGTTTGAAGTAGGGAAGTCTTAAAACCCTTTTCAAAGCTCTGAGAATATGTACATGTATTGAGCTATATATGGAACATATGTATCAATCTGCTTCACAGCCCCCATGGCTTAGCAGAGATGTACTAGAGGGAGTGGAAAGAAAGAGCTGAAGAATTATGAACTGGGATCAAAAGATTTTAGGGTCTAATTCACATAAGACTATTTTTCTTTCTGAAAGCAATTTCACTAAGACTAAAGAAACAAACAACTTTCAATAAGTTCCTAAAACTTGTAAGGTTCACAAAGCCCTTCTTCAAGATTGTATAAGCAATAATGGCTACTGGGGAGAGATGATTTCCTGCTCTATCCAGGTGCCTACAAGTTGTGCAGTGAGCACCTGGAATACATCTTTAGTGATTTGTCACCTAGGCTGGGTTAGGATTTTGGTAAGGCAAAAGCAAAGTAACGAAGAAGCATACTTGCTCCTGTAATTAATTCATTACCCGTGCATCATATGTATTCCTGGTGTATGGGTTTTTCAAAGTGGGCACCAGTAAATCTATTTTTTGAATTTTTCTCAATGACCTCTTTGGGATGAATGTATATTTGTATCTCTCTCGAAAAGTCATACAAAAAATAGTGACCCAAGTTCAAACCTCTGGATAATAGTGATATGATTATTTGCTGGCCTGCATATTAACTGCCCCAATATTAGGTGCTATGTGTCCAGTCACACTGAAACTGCTAATTCCTTTAGAAAAATGATTATCTTCCTGTGAGTTGTGACCCCTTTGAGGGTGTCAAATGACTCTTTCACAGAGTTCCAAAGCCAAACATCCTGCATGTAAGTTATTTATATTATGATTCATGACAGTAGAAAAATTACATTTTCAAAGTACCAACAAAGAAATAGTTTTATGGTTACCACATGAGGAACTATATTAATAATCACAACATTGAGAAGATTGAAAACCATTACTGATGTTTTCCATGTTTGCCACTTGATCTGCAGTGGCTCCACTATCCCTTGAACTTTCTGACTCTTTCAGCAATGAGATGTTTGCTCTTTTGAATACAGACTCAAACTGGTGAGATGATAAAAGCTTTTCTTCTTACACTGCCAATACTTATTAACAGAGTCATTTTGCTCATCCAAGAAACATCAAAGGCCAAATATTTGCAATTCTATTTTTGCCCATGAATTGCTACAACCATTGAGAAGCAGAAGTCCAAGAGAAGTTTTGAAGAAGAATTAAGTTCATCCCATGAATACTTAATCTTTTCTCCAGGAACCAGGGAGATGCTTAACATCCTCAATGTGACTAGATAAGCAGATTTCAGATGGTAATAACAGCTTGTCATTTCTACTGATGCCATTAAACAAAAAGAAATAAAACACACATAAGATTTTCAGCATTGGATATTATTACAATTCTGCTATGACTGCTTATTTGGATTTTAATTTGCAGATAGGATCTGGTTGTGAATATTTAGAAACTTTACTTATCGTGTAAAATTTTGATCAATTCTCTGTCAAGATATAAGATAACAAAAGAAAATATAGCATAAAATAAGATGCATCAATGTTAGAGATGAGCTCTTATTTTTAATAGTTATTGGTTTATGGTTTGTAAAGACTGTGTTTGTGTGTATGTGTGTGTGTGGAGAGAGAGAGAGAGAGAGAGAGAGAGAGAGAGAGAGAAAGAGAGAGAGAGAGAGAGAGCTGTTGTATGCAGGTATAGAACAGAAAGCAACTTTTAGGAGTCAGTGCTCTCCTTCCACATTTTATTCACGGTAGGTTCCATCTTTTTTTTTTCTTTATTGTTTCTACCTCTGCCTATGATGTCTACTCCAACTGAGCTGGCTCATAAGCTTCCATGTAGTTCCATTTTTTTTTCTAATTTGTCTGCAGGATTGCTGATACTACAGATGTGTGACCATCCATTTGGTTTTTACATGGATCTCCCAAGGAAGGGGAATTGAATTGTGCATGTGACCTTCTGGGCATGAAGGGATGGGAACAAAATTAATCAGTTTGGGAGAGATGGAGGGTTAACATGCAGGGAGAGTCACCTGGAACTGGAGAACATTTGGGTAGTTATATGGAATCCTAGTGCAGTGGAAACTCCCTGGAATCTATGATGATGTCCCTAGTGAGAACTTCTAGTAATAGGGGATACAGAATATGAACCTCCTCCTTTTGTCAACAGTTAAGTCTCCCAGTGGCAGGTCTGCAATGCACTTAGTTGAGTTGTTGAACAAGGGTTTCTTGTAGAAATCGCTAAAAACGGTGGGAAAATCTAAACCCACGCTGAACTCTTTAAACTGAAACTGATAACAAGGCCTCATTGCTGAAGAAAATATCCAGAAAGCTCATTGAACTTGGAGAGGTTGTTATGGTTTCCATATGGAACCTTCACCCCTTCTTCGGTACAGTATTTAGGACCTCATTGAACTGATTATGGGCATATGTAGGAAATAAAAATTTTGGTTCATTATCAAAATGAAAATACTTTAAATCATCTTAGGTCCAGATACAAATGAACAGAAAGCACTGGGAGACTGTATGTTTTGATATTTTAAAACCTAAATTAACACGGACTTTTAAATGCTTCAAATCCCCTACTAGCACACTGTCCAAAGGTAGCTGTAAACAGATGGTAAATAGGAAAAGTGTGTATGTGTAGTAGTAGTTCTTTTTTTGATTGTTTCATTAGGATTTTATTTATTTATATTTTTAAACTTTTTTACTGGATATTTTTATTTATATTTCAAATGTTATCCCCTTTCCCAGTTTCCCATTCATAAACTCCAACCTAATCCCCTCCCCCTTCTAATATGAGGGTGTTCCCACACCCATATACCTACCAAACTTCCCACGTCCCCTATATTGGGGATGCAGCTTGGCAGGAACAAGGGCTTCTTTCCCATTGGTACCCAAAGAAGGCCATCCTGTGCTTCACATGGATATTGCTGCATATGTAACAAATTTAGAGCGTAAGTCATTAAAGTTCTGTTCAGGAAATTTTGCAGAGTGCCCATGTATTTAGCTCTTTCCCCCCTTTTTCTTCTATTAATTTTAGTGTATCTGGTTTAATGTGGAGGTCCTTGATCTACTTGGACTTGACCATTGTACAGGGCAATAAGAATGGATTGATTTGCATTTTTCTACATGCTGACCTGCAGTTGAAACAGCACCATTTGTGAATATGCTATTTCTAGTCCTTTGTCAAAGATCAAGTGACCATAGGTCTGTGGGTTCATTTCTGGATCTTCAATTTTATTCCTCTGTTCTACCTGCCTCTCTCAGTACCAGTACCACCATACAGTTTTTATAAGTATTGCTCTGTAATATAGCTTGAGGTCAGGGATGGTGATTTCCCCCAGAAGTTCTTTTACTGTTTTCACTATCTTGGGTTTTTTATTATTCTAAATGAATTTACTAATTGCTCTTTCTAACTCTATGAAGAATTGGGTTGGAATTTTTATGGGGACTGCATTGAATCTGTAGATTGCTTTTGGCAAAATAGCCAGTTTTACCATATTAATCCTGCCAATACATGAATATGGGAGATCTTTACATTTTCTGAGATCTTCAATTTCTTTCTTCAGAAACTTGAAGTTCTTATTTTACAGATTTTTCATTTGTTTGTTTAGAGTCACACCAAGGTATTTTATATTATTTTTTGACTATTTTGAAGGGTGTCATTTTCCTAATTTCTTTCACAACCTATTTATCCTTTGAGTAAAGGAAGGCTACTGATTTGTTTTTTGTTAACTATATATCCAGCCACTTTGCTGAAGCTGTTTAACAGGCTTAGGAGTTCTCTGGTGGGACTTTTGGGTTCACTTAAGTATACTATCACATCATCTGCAAATAGGGATATTTTTACTTTTTCCTTTTCAATTTGTATCCCTTTAAGCTCCCTTTGCTGTATGATTGCTCTGGCTATGACTTCTAGTACTGTATTGAATATGTAGTAAAAGAGCAGACTTGTCTACTTCTTGATTTTTGTTGAGCTGCTTAAAGGTTCTCTCCATTTAGTAAGGTGTTGGCTACTGGTTGGCTGTATACTGCTTTTACTCTGTTTGGGTATGGGCCTTGAGTTCCTGATCTTTAAAACACTTTTAATATGAAGGGTGTTGAATTTCGTCCAATGCTTTTCAGTATCTAATGAGATGATCATGTGTTTTTTTTTAAATTTGTTTACATAGTGGATTTCATTTATAGATTTCCATTTATTGAACCATCCCTGAATTCCTTGGATGAAGCCTACTTGATCATGATGGATGATCATTTTGATGTGTTCTTAGATTCAGTTTGCAAGAATTTTTTTAAGTATTTTTGCAGCAATATTCATAAGGGACATTCGTCTGATGTTCTCATTTATGAGTTTATGTGCAGTTTAGGCATAAGAGTAATTTTGGCTTCATAAAAGGAATTGGGCAGTGCTTCTTCTGTTTCTATTGTCAAGAAAATTTGGACAGTATTGGTATTAGGTCTTCTATGAAAGTCTGATAGAATTCTGTACTAAACCCTTCTGTTCCTGGTCCCTTTTTTTTTTTTTTTTTTTTTTTTGCTGCGAGACTTTTAATAACTGCCTCTATTTCTTTAGCAGTTATGGGACCCTTTAATTAGTTTTTCTGATCATGAGTTAACATTTATCTGGCATTTGTCTAGAAAATTGTCCATTTCAAGATTTTCCAGTTTTGTTAAATGTAGGTTTTTGCACTAGAATCTGATGCTTTTTAATTTCCTCAAATTCACTTCTTATATTTCTCTTTTCATTTCTGATTTTGTTATTTGGATATTGTCTCCATGTCATCTGATTAGTATGGCTAAGAGTTTATCCATCTTATCGATTTTCTCGAAGAACCTGCTCCTGGTTTTGTTGATTTTTAGTATAGTTCTTTTTGCCTCTACTTGGTTGATTTCAGACTTGAGTTTGATTATTCCCTGCCTTCTACTCTTCTTGGGTGTATTTGCTTCTTTTTGTTCCTGAGCTTTTTGGTCTGCTGTCAAGTTGCAGGTGTATGCTTGCTCCAGTGTCCATTTGGAAGTACTCAGAGCTATGAGTTTTTCTCTTAGCATTGCTTTCATTGTGTCCCATATGTTTTGGTTGCTTTTCCTTCATTTTCATTAAATTCTAAAAAGACTTGAATTTCTTTCCTTATTTCTTTCTAGACAAATTTATCATTTAGCACAGCATTCTTCAGATTCCATGTGTATGTTGATTTTCTGTCATTTTTGTTATTGAAGACCACCTTAGTCCATGGTGATCTGATAGGGTGCATGAGATTATTTCAATCTTCTTGTATCTATTGAGGCCCATTTTATGACTAACTACATGGTCAATTTTAGAGAAGATACCATAAGTCATTGAGAAGAATATATATTCTTTTGTTTTAGGATGGAGTGTTATACAGATATAAATTCAATCCATTTGGTTCATGAATTCTATTAGTTTCACTGTGTTCCTGTTTATTTTCTCTTTCCAGGATCTGTCCATTGATGGGAGTACAGTGTTGAAGTCTCCTTCTATTATTGTGTGAGATGAAATAAGAGCTTTGAGCTTTAGTAAGATTTCTTTTATTAATGTAGGTTTCCTTTCATTTGGAACATAGTTATTAAGGATTGAGAGTTCATCTTGGTGAACTTTTTTCTTTGATGAATATGAAGTGTCCTTCCTTATCTTTTTTGATAGCTTTTCATAGAATGTCGATTTTTTTCAAAATTGCAATGGCTATTCCAGCTTATGTCTTGGGACAATTTCCTTGGACAATTGTTTTCCAGCATTTTACTCTGAGGTAGTATCTGTCTCTGTCACGGAGCTGTGTTTGCTGTGTGTATCAAAATGCTATATCCTCTTTATGTATCTATTGTGTTAGTCTATGTCTTTTTATTGGAAAATATATACCACTAATATTGAGATATTAAGGAATAGTGATTGCTGTTTCCTCATATTTTTGTTGTTTGACGTGAATTTATGTTTGTGTGGCTCTCTTCATTTGGGTTTGTTTAGAGATGATTAATTTCTTGCTTTTTCTAGGGCATACTTTCCCTCTTTGTGTAGGAGATTTCCATCCATTATCCTTTGTAGGACTGGATTTGTGGAAAGATATTGGGAAACTTTTTTTTTCATGGAATATCTTTGTGTTTCCATCTTTGTTAATTCAGAGGTTTTCTGAGTCTAGTAGCTTGGGCTGGCATTTTTGTTCTCTTAGGGTCTATATGACATCTTCCCAGGATCTTCTGACTTTCATAGTCTCTGATGAGAAGTTTGGTGTAATACTGATAGGTCTGCCTCTGTTTCTTGACCTATACCCTCACTACTTTTAATATCCTTTCTTTGTTTTGTGCATTTGGTGTTTTGATTAATATGTGATGGAGGGAATATCTTTTCTCGTCTAATCTATTTGGAGCTCTATAGATTTCTTCTATGGTTATGGGCATCTCTTTCTTTAGGTTAGGGAAGTTTTCTTCGATAGTTTTTTGAAAATATTTAGTGGCCCTTTGAGTTGGGATTTTTTGTTCTCTTCTACACCTATAATCTTTAGGTTTGATCTTATCGTCGTGTCCAGGGTTTCCTGGATGTTTTGGATTAAGAATGTTTTGTGTTTTACATTTTCTTTGATGGTTGTGTTGATGTTTCTATGGTAGCTTCTGCCCCTGAGATTATCTCTTCTATCTCTTGTATTCTCTTGGTAATGTTTGTGCCTCTGACTCCTGATTTCTTTCCTAGGTTTTCTATCTCCAGGGTTGTCTCCCTTTATGATTTCTTATTGTGTATATATTTCTATCTTTAAATCCTGGATAGTTTTGTTCAATTTCTTCACCTGTTTGTCTTTTATTGTAATTCTTTAAGGGAAATTGTGTTTCTTCTTTAAGGGCTGATTATGCCAAATAGTCTTGGTTTCTGTTACTTAGGTTCCTTAGCTTGCTTTTTGCCATCTCGTTATGTCTGGTGTTAGATGGTCTTGCTGTCTCTGACAGTAGCTTGATCATCCAATAAGACTGTGTGTCAGCACTCCTGGAGGATGGCTTTATCCCAGCAGGATCTGGGTATGGAGAGCTGCGTCACGAGGTCTGTTCTAGGTGCAGGCAGAAACTGGAAGGATCCTCTCCCTGTCTGTTCCTAGGTTCCTGTGTCCAGAGGGTTCCAGGTGTGTTCCTTTTGGTCTAGGAACATGAGCAGGAATGGTGGTATCCCCTGAGGTCTCAGGATTGCCTGTACTTCTGAGAGTCCTGTTCTCTCCCCCCAGGGATCTGGTCATAGAGAGTTGTGGGACTGGGTCACCTCACAGTGTAGGTAGAAACCAGGAGTGATATAGTTCACAGGGGTAACATCAATCTCCATTTTTCAGGATACCAGTCATTCTGTTCAGTATGGTTAGAATACCAAAAATCTTGTTCAAATGTCACCAAATATGACTATGGAAAGCTCCAGTAGAAATTACCAATACTCTACTAAATCTATTCCAGTTATCAGTAGCAATGAGTACCAGCTGGAATGTCAGAAATTTTCTGTCACACCTCTCTTAAACTGAAGATAATCAAAGACATGGGACCACCAAAGAATTGCACAGCTTGTTATCCAATAACCCTGCTGCTGTCTGTTGAGTACTATTTATACTCTTTCTAAATCACATGTGCTCCCACAATTGTGTCTTACCTCACCGAAACAACACATGAGTTGGCCTCTGCAAACTACCATGTGAGTGTACATCCAGTGACACAACTAGAAACTTTCATTTCAAGAGATGATAAACTAGCAACCACTACTCAAACTCTATCAGCCTGATGACCCTGGTTATTGTACATAGTTACTAACAGCCAAGGTTACTAAGCAGACTACATCCAGACAATCTCTAAAATAAGTGGGTTATAGAACATGGAGATGAACTTAAGTACAGGATTGTACAGAAAGAATTACTCAGCCAATGAGACAGAAAGGGAGGAAAAAGAGGAAGGGAAGATCTTGAGTTCTGTTTCTAAATGTTGCCTGATTTTCTTAGTGTGCCTGTCATTCTGAGCTGATAATAAATGTTGCAAAATAATAAGATGAATCACTCTGTTTTCCTTATAGCAAGTCTCTTGTACTTTTACGAAGTGAGTATCAATATTTCTCACAGCACGGACACACAGATGATAATATTAAGGAGTCTCCTAGGAGACTTTGATGTTTGAGGTATTCCAAAAACCATTTGAGTCCCTTTGTTCTTTTTCTGTTCTGTGCACAAGGTTAACTGGCATACCACTACTGACAGTTTATTATTTTACCCACAATGACAGTGACCTGGAACAAAACTGATCACTACTTATTGGAATGAATAATATTTCTCTGTCTCAAAATTGGCTTTTACTGTCTCATTATTGTACAATCAATTCAATGTAATCTGTGGGATTTTTTCATTAATGACTCATTGGCAAATTTTCTAAAATAGGATGAATATGCAAATCATTGTCCTGAGAATCCCTCAGTAAGGGTAAGTGGTATATTTCCTGTAGCTGACCTTGCAGGCCAAAGCAAGTCCTCCCAAGTCACTTTTTTTCCTTAAGCAGCTCCAGAATTCCAATGAGACTCCATTCTTACTGACCCAATAATTGCTGACCCAGTTGTCAAACTTATTTTCTGAGAAATACAGAGTTCTCACAGCAAATTCTTTCATATTTCATGAGTTTTGGAAGATTGTCAACAAGCCAGCTAAAAGCGGGGCTTTTCGGACTCAGTCAATTTGAATTCCCAAGTGGTATAAAAGTACAACTCTGGTAAGGGCCTGGAAGTAGGATGTTTGTGTCTCAGAACCAGAAAGCTGAAGTTTAGCTCTGACAGGAAAAAATAATTATTCACCTTGAGACAATTAGTGGCACTTGGACTCTTTAGCTATTAAGAGTAAATAAGATTTTCAGTATTAGTATACTTTAAATCTTTTGTCATATTATACTATATTAAAATAAAAACTTTATTTAGAGAATGTACTAGCACTGAAAACCTGAAGTCTTTGGTTTGTTATCCATAAACCAAAATTATTTTTTTACAGTTTCCTTGAACTATGACTAATCCCCCCACTTATTCTATGACTTGTCCAGGCATAATCAACAACTCTGATTACCTGAGATGTACCCTCAGTACAAAGAATGTTTGCACAGTAAATTTTCAAAGCTTAAAGACAACCCTTCTAAGAAAATTTCAGGACTTCCTTTATTTGATGAGCAGGTGACATAAATAGAAAATGGATCAAGACAGCTTGAAAGGAAAAGTTAAAAGAACTAAAAGCCAAACTCCAGACTGCAATCCTAACACAAGCACCTATGGTTTGAATTCTTATAGTCAGGCATTCATCCACCCATCAATCCACCAATCTATCCATCTGTCTACTCACCCTCCCACATATTTTATTTTCATCCTCCCTCATTGTCCCTCCTTCTCTCTGTGCCTCCCTCCTTGACTCCTTCTCTTTCTTTTATCCTGCTTCCCTCTTACTGTACTATTTCTAATTTTTTCAGAAAAGGACAAGGTTGTCCTCAAACATCCTGTGTAACTGTAAACCTGTTTCATCTTCTAAATCTCTTGCTTCCACCTCCTAAGTATAGGAATTCCAGGTATGCACCACCAAGTCTCATATATACCATCTGATGATTGGACACTGGGAATCATCTTGCTAGCTTCTTTAAATGAGAATTTTCTGCATACTTTTGATCACAGATCCATAGATCTGTGGATACATTTAAAATTTTCAGTGTCATTAATCTTCTCACAAATTATAAAGATCATAGAAAATCATTAGAGAACTTCCATAGTAAATTGTTTCCTTTTATTTATCCCTGAATTCACAGTATGTATTGTATTTATTGTCTCTTATTTTCAGTGTGTGTGTGTGTGTGTGTGTGTGTGTGTGTGTATCAGTGTGTTCACACAAGAGCATTTGGATGCCAAAGGACAATCAATGTGGCTTTTTTTTGAAGGAAACATTTATTCTGACAGTAGACTAGTATGCCCCAGGGGAACTTTTTGTCTATGTCCCTCAGGACATATACCATCATACCCAGTTTATTTTAGACAAAGTTTCCCCTCATATGAGTTCTAAGTACTGGGTTCTTATACCTGCATTGCAAGTGCATTACCAATTAAACCATTTCTCCAATTATATCTTGGGTATATTCTAAATTCATTTTGGTCTCATATCTCTATTGCAAATTTGACAAATATGATGAATGAAGACATCTAGAGAATCACACACAACACTGTGGATAAAAATGAATCAACATGATGGAATGGTATGTAATAAAGAGAAGTGTTAATATGCTTCATACAATTCATTTCTCCAAAGGGTCTGATGGGAGTAAAGCAATATGATATAAATAACTAGGCAGGGGCAAAAGAAACGGAGTAGTAAATTGTTAGACAAACTGGGAGATAAGGCTTCAAATAAAAAGAACATAGTTAGTCATGAGAGGTGGGCACTCATTTAGGCATGGACAAAGGTCTCATCAAGAGGGCAACATCTTGCAAGCATTTTTAACAAATCATGGGAAGGAAAGGAATGCTTGTGGCAAAGGCTGAGAATAGAGAAGAAGCCCATTAAAATAGAATCATACATATTTTTGTTGTGCCTTTTGTTTGCACCATTCTCAGTGGACTCCTCAGGTGCAGGACAATCCAGGAAGGCCATTCACTTGACATTTAAACAGCAGCCTCAAAATTGGAGCAGAAAGCTGCTAGTTTTCCCTTTAACGACAGTGGGTATGCAAAGATTGCCATGTTGGACTCAATGCAGTGATAGGCTACCGTGGCTTCCTACCCTTCCCTAGCTTTACCTCCATGAACTAGGTTCCTTCAAACCCCCAGTTATAATGTGTTTGATTTTGGCTTTTGGCAGTTATGAATATGTAGGTGTGTAAGTGTGTGTGTGTGTGTGTGTGTGTGTGTGTGTGTGTGTACATGTTTGTGTGAATAAAGGGGCATCTGGGTGCACAGTGTATGTGGAGGTTAGAAAATATAACCTTGGGTTTTGGATTTAGAAACAAAGTCTCTCACTCAACTGGAATTCAAAAAGAAGGTTAGTACACAGGCTGCCAGGTAGTCCCCAGGGCTCTGCCTGACTCTACCTGCCAATCCATAGAATTACAGATGTGAACAAACCAGCTCACCGTTTTTCTAAACATGGGATCTGGGAATGAAACTCAGGTCCTCCCGTTTTCAGGGAATGCTTACTATGTTCTTTCCCTATTCATTGGCATTCCACTGACATCTTCTGGGAGCTTCTGGCAGTCTACATTTCTATAGAACTAGAGTGGTCTCCTGTACCTTCATAACCAAAAGACAGCAGCAAAGTATACTGGACTAGTATATTAATGCTTGACAATTATTCAGTTTCTCAATTGATTAGAAACACTATAAAATGATCATGGATTAAACCAGAAGTCTTAAGGGATTCTATGCACTAAACTTCTGTTACCTAGAAATATGCACATTTATCTTCTCAGGACTTTTAATCATTTTTAAAAATAAAGACCCCCTATGCTGAATTAATATTAGAATACATTTGAATTTACTTTTTCTTATCTCCTGAGTGAAGTACATGCAATGAGCTGTTGAGACTGTCCAGCTCTGTCTAGTAAGTGCTAAATTTACAAAGTGGGATCTGGGGCCTCCAAGTATCACATCTTCCCTGTTGTCCTGTCTTCCACGCCTCCAAGACTTTCCTGGCTGTGCACAATGCCTCCCATCATTGTCATGATAAAATTGTACTGATATTAGTACTCAAAAGTGAAATTTACAACTTTGTAATCTCTGCTGCTGTGAAAAATGACTTTGGATAATAACAACAATAGGAAAGAAGGCAGGTGAAGCAGAGATGATTATAAGGAATTTGTTTGGTAAAAGAAAGCATGAATTTGGCTAAGAAGGTGATGAATTGTGAATGATATATCTTGGCAGTAATTAATGAGGTAGGAGAAAGGTCTTATGTAAAGGGAGGAATCTGTGGTATAAAAAGAGAGTTGTAGTTATTATTGAGTCTGAGGAGCCTGTCACATCATTATAAGTTATCAGAATTTACAATGCTTTAAAAAAAATTGATTAGACTTCCACAGAAAAGAAATTCAAATAGAAACTCCAGATAAAATTTAATAAGTCCCAAAGTCTCCAGATGACTTGATGGAAGATATCAAAATAGTATAGAACCAGGAATATGAAATCTCAACCACCTTCTACTGAATTAGCAACAAGTTGTGTACCTGAATAGAATTAAGGAAAGAATGAGGGAAACTATAACCTAAATATCCCAAGAATAGGCACATAATAGTTCCATAAGACATAGAGTTTGAGACAATTGGCTTAAATTCTGTCTCTTTATCACAACTATAAATAAACAACTGAAATTCACTTGTGGTCAAAATAGGTATTTTTATATTGTCTTCCTTTGAGACAGAGGATCTGCTGCATAATAGGTTTGAACTGGCTATGTAGTTGTAATTGACCTTGAACTTCTGATCATTCTGCCTTTACATTCTTTTTTTTTTTTATTAACTTGAGTATTTCTTATATACATTTCAAGTGTTATTCCCTTTCCGCGGGTTTGGGACTTCCGATGGAATGTTTTATATTCAAACCACAGCATCAACCATGGGCCAAATAGATGTATGGATTTGCTTCCCATTGACTTGAGTGATGTAATTCATAAAGGCTAAAAGAATTAAATTAGTGAACACATATGGTCCCCACCAAAGCTTTCCATTGTTTTTGTATTTTTGTAGCTTCACCTGTATGGGGGATAAGGAATGACATAGTAACTGTTGACAAGTATGTTCCAGGTCTGTTTTCATATTTACACTGAAGCTGCATCAGCTTCATATATGCCACTGAGCCATATGCTGTATACTTCAGAAGATTGAAATACCTACGTAGACAAACTCATCTTTTCACACTCCACTAGAGCAAGAGAATGCCTTTGCTTTTCTGAGAAAAAAATAAAGCTTTCTTCCCTGTAAATCAGAGAGCTACTGTTTGAAAGTTGACAGCAGAACTTGTCTTTCTGTTATTAAATCTATGGTAAGATGTAAAATTTCTATGAGGACAAAGCTCACAGCTAGGGGGGGTAGCTAATGTATGTGTCTAAGGTAAGACCCCTGTACAAAATAGTTAATGAAACCAAAAAAAGAGAAGGCTACATAAGCTTGTGAACCAATTCACATGTACATATTCATGATAATGGTTCTGTAATATGATGTTGCTATAAATTTATTCCCGAACTTACCCATATTAAATGTATCATATATGAATATGTGTATGTATAATAATGGAAATCTGTTTATCATATATATCTATCTAATATTTATCCTCTATCAATTATTGTGAATCTTCCTGTCAGTGCACGGTACAGTGCATGAGACAAACTCTTGTAGAATTATGACAAATACCTTCTGAGTAGACAATAGAATGATATCCACATCTGTTCTTTCATACTTTGAGCTCCTACTTTCTCATAAAACAACTTATGTGATTAGTATACTCTAGAGTGTCAACTACTGGCATAATGCGGAAACTCATTTACAGAACTTTAAATCTTTTGTTGGCATTTGGGAAACCATGTCTTATTATGTAACCAGGTTTGACTCAGACTTTTAGTCCTTCTACTTTAGCTTCCAGTTTTAATATGTGATATAGGAAAGGCCTGTACACTGGTTTCAATGAGAGTTCAAGGGACAGGAAATCTAAGACACACTCTTAAGGTTGATTCAATATTAAGGGCCACTGGAATGTCATTGCCAGTTAGAGTTTCTACCATTCCAACAGCTCAACTCACAGCTCTTAATTCTCAGACTTGAGTATTGCAGAGGAGCGCCGACTGTGTCAGCATGGAGGAGTCTGCAGTTCCATACTAGCAGCCTATCATAAGGACAAGGAAAGTGTCACAAGGTGTGGGAGAATAGTACTTTCTGTTTCTTTTGTGGTTGTGTCTCTGATGGTGATATTCCACTTGTGGGATCCTCCTACTAGACATGACTTTAAAATGGTTTCCTAATCCTGTTCAACTGTGAATAGACAGGGTTAGAGTATGCATACTGATGGTATTATGGGGGCCAAATGATGACCAGAAAGTTGTTCTGGGTATGTTTCATAGTATTTTCTCTCATAAATTTTCAGGGTCTTGTCCATGTATGAGTGTCTGCATCAGTATATAAGCCCAACTTATAAGCAGGATAGTCAGTTTCTTTCCAAGTTCAGTTCCCACAACAGAGAATTTTGGATGAGATAACAGACTCAATGGGAACATCGAATTAAAACTGATAGCATGGGTTTTAATTTTTTTCTTTCACTATCCTGAGATTTGGATCTAGCAGAGGCTGTATAGTTTGGTACCAACCTTTGGTAGAAACACATAACAGACAAAGCTCATCAAAATCTCCTCTATTCTGCCCTCATTTTTATTTCAACTCTTACTCATCATTATTAGGGAGGTGGATCTGGGAAATTATCAATGTTCAAGCACTGATTCCCCCCCCCCAAAAAAAAGAAGAGAGTGTTTGTAGTTCTCAAAATGATTCTTGGAATACAATGGGGGAGGAGAAAAGAAAAGAAAAAAAAAAGGAGGCAGAAACAATAAAGGAAGTAATTTCTGATGCTAGGTTTGATGATAAAGTGAGACCAAACCTTTGACTGTTTATTTCAATCTTTGAGGTCTAATTCTAAGTGAATGGAAACCAAATTAAAACCCTGAAAACTCGCTTTTGACAACAGAAAAGCGTATGTGACAATCTGAGGAGATATTTCAACCAGTGATACTTACTTTGACAGCATGATGACCTCAAGACCCATGTAGAAAGTTTCACCCACTTGCACATATATTCTAGTGCTAGGAACAGAAACCAAAGCATTTTTGGGGCTTGCCGGTCAGCTAGGTTAGTTGATATAGTAAGGTACATGTTCCCTGAGAATCAACTGACATCTACTTCTGTCTTCCACATATATTCCAGGACAAGAGAGTACAGAGGTTCCTCCATTTTGTATTCTTGAAGAGACCAGTTCTGGATTTGCTTGAACTTGATCTTGACAGAGAATCACGTGGAAAATTATCTAATTATTTTATAAGCCTGAAGACAACACACCTAAACTAAATTATCCTAGGTACTGTTAAACTGTCTGCTTGTGAAATTTTTGGCTCAACTTTGTCACCTCCTTACATTGAGCTACAGAGAGATGCCCAGATAAGACGTTTGCATTTAATAGCCTTTTCTTTTAAATGCTTTTGGGTATACTTAGATCCAAAATGGCTGCATTTACTCTAAGCTAGCTAAAATAAACATTTGTAATTGGCCATATGTGAGTGATATGAGTGGTTGTATCTCATGGGAACCCATGAAACAGGCATACACATCTAAAGAGAGAGAGAGAGAGAGACAGAGAGAGAGAGAGAGAGAGAGAGAGAGAGAGAGAGAGAGAGAGGAAGAGAGAGAGGAAGAGGAAGGAGGAAGAGTATATTTCTAATTGCTGAAAGAAATGTTTGCCCTTGAATTGTATGGGAATCTAGTATCACAGAGTTTCCAATTTTACCAATAAGTTTTCAAAGATTCAGCTTTACTTTCTAATTACTTGTCTTTTGTTAGGAACATTCTGAGTAATGTCACTGGCTAGTTGATATCATAATGAAGTCGGAAGTCTCTGGACTTTGAAGGAGAAGTGTACATTTTACCTATGACTTGTTTTTTCATATACAACCTCAGGGGTTCCATATTTCCAATCACAATCTTTTTTAATCTCTCTTTCCTCATTTTATTGAATAGAGTTAATGACTCCTATTGAAATGAACTATCAAACCCCAAAGAGAGTTGCACAGATACAGTTTAATAACAGAAAGGCTAAGGCCTGAGAAGCTAAAGTTCCAGAGCAACCCAGGATAGTTATTAAGTTTGAGCAACCAATATAGAAACTAATACCTCAAAAAATGGAGGAAGAGGAAGAAAAGATGAGGAGGATGAGGAGGAGAACAATAAAAAGAGGAAGGTAGAAAGGATTAATATATAAATTACTATAATTTTTAGTTCCTGGAATCAAAATATGATGTGGAAAAATTGATCTTGGGTTGTGAGACTCTAAACTTAATACATTGAATGTATAGAACCAATGTAATGGCATGAGCTGAACTGGCCTTGGAAAAATATAAGTTTCTGGAGGTTTACTCCTGATGCAGGGATTAATTATGTGACTGTCTGTTGAAGAAATAGACCATAAGAAATTACATTTTCCTCAGGCATTTATTGTGAAAGGAGGAAAAGGCATGTGTCAGCCCGAGGAGACTTCACACAATCTTGAAAACTTGTAAGACAACTTACAGGAAGTACAAATTGGAACTAGTCATTGGGAGGTCCAGACTCCAACTATGGTTTCACAGTGATACTTACCACTTGCCTCCTACTTTATTATAAGTAGAAGACCATTTTCATTTGAGAAGTAGAACAGTCTTTCAACCCATCTGTAAATACAGTGAATAATATTATATACATATATATGTATTAGATAGATAGATAAATGTGTGTGTGTGCGCGCATGCGTGCGTGTGTGTGTGTGTGTGTGTGTGTCTGTGTCTGTGTGTGTGTGTGTGTGTGTGTGTGTGTCATTGCCAGCTTGTTATATTAGGAACCCCAGTCTTTGATGCCAACAAATATGTTATTGGTGTTCAAGATAAAAAGGAGAACACAATGGTATTCCTGATAAGCAGATATTAGCCCGAAAGCTTGCAATATCTAAGATACAATTTACAAATTATTGAAGCTCAAGAAATATGAAGACCAAAGAGTGGATGCTAAAGACCTTCTTAGGAGGGGGAACAAAAATAGTAACATGAGGAAACATGGGATACAAAGCCTGGAGCAGAGACTGAAGGAAAAGCCCAGAGACTGCCCCACCTTTGGGATCCATTCAATGTACAGATACTAAACCCAGACAATATTGGGGATACCAAGAAGTGCTTGATGACAGGAACCTGATATAGCTTTCTCCTGAAAGGCTCTGCTGTAGCCTGACAATGAACAGAGGCATATGCTCACAGCCAATCACTGAGCTGAGAATTGGGTCTCCAATAAAGGAGCTAGAGAAAGGACTGAAGGAGCTGAAGGCATTTGCAACCCATAGGGAATACAACAATGTCGACCAACCAGACTCCCCAGAGCTCCTAGGAATGAAATCACTAACCAAAAGTGCACAAGGAGGGACCCATGACTCCAGCCGAATATGTAGCAAAGGATGGCCTTGTCGGACATAAATGGGGGATGAGACCCTTGGTTCTGGAAAGGCTCGATGCATCAGTGCAGAGAAATTCCAGGGCAGGGAGATAAGATTGGTTAGATGGGGAAGGACCCTCATAGAAGCATTGGGAGGGAGACTGGATTAGAGGCTTTCCGAAGGGGAAATCAAGAAAGAGTATAACATCTGAAATATAAATAAATAAAATATCAAATAAAAAAAGTAATGGTGAGAAATTTTCCTCTCTAATTTCATCCTTTTTCTTCCCTTCTCTTTCTTTTCTCCCACATTCCCGCTCACCATATGATTTCACAGAAGAGGAGAGCTATCTGCAGATTAGGAAGTAGGTCCTCAGCAGATGGTGGATTTATATATTTGTATTGTACTTTCTGACTCTAAAGTCAGGAGAAATTAATTTCTTTCTCTTTTTACTATAGAGTCTACAGTGATTAAGACAACAGATCTTTAGAATGAACAGTATGCACTGAATAACTAAGAAATCTAAATACAAAGAGTCCTCTATACAACCACAACAGCCAAGAATGATCAGTGCCTCTTTTTATTAATGAAGTATCACTTATTAGTTTTAACACATGATGGCTTAAGGTTTAGCTCAAATGAGAAACTGCCTGAAGCTCTGGTTTTAACCCTAGCACTGAAAATCAAGCATACTGGCACACTTCTGTAATACCAGCACTCAAAAGATGGACAGATGAGCATCTGAAAGTCATTCATGTCTATATAAATAAATTTGAGGTCAAACTGGGCAATACGAAAGCTTATTCTTATGCCCTAAAGTGACTAAGGGGCTACAACTTTGCAATCTCAAAATTTCCAAAGATACTGGTTTCATAATCAAAGACTTTATAGAGCCTAGTGTTAACTACTATTCAGCAGCAGAAGCTGGATTCTCTATTACCAGCCTAGAGTCCACAAAACTTGAAGCAAAATGCTTCATATGTCCTATACCGTTTCTGCTGTTGTTGGCAGATAATCTGTGGTTCTAAATTAACCAATATATAGTGAAATTTCTGAGCTGAGAAAGAATTTTTTTCATTTTCATGTCCTTTTGGTACATCTACAGGAAGCTATTCATTTGGAGTATCGTAAAAATGATAATCTTACATTGAATTCAAAAATAATAAGCTTCTTTTCAATTAACTGTTTTGATGGGAGTAGAAAAGTGTTGCTTAATATATCCTGAATTTCATTTGATACTTCAAACTGTTATAGTTATGAAATTTTTAAACAGAATAAAACAGGAGCAAAAACAGTAAAAATATGCCCTAGAACTGAGAATTGATCACCATTTTCCATTTGCTTGCAATAATGCTTCATCCATAGGTATAATCATGCTCTCTACTGCTGTTCTCCACAATCATCAGGGGGATCAGGAGGCTGAAGACATAACATAGAGGATTAACACTGGGTAAATTTCTTCATACCTAACTATGTTAAGTATGAGAAACAGAGGTTTTGTCCAAACTTAACATGTTTCCCATCGTTAAACACAAAATTCTGAGTGATAGTTCAAACAATGACCTCATAACTTAAAGTTAAGAAATTATTCATTAAGAAACTCTTCTGTCAACTAAGAGGTATTCTGAATCCTCAAGACCCTGAATGTGTCAGGTAGCATCCTGTTTCTCTGCTTTTTCTTTCTTTTTCTAGGTGTCTTGTGCATGTGTTCACATCTGTGTATGCATGCATTCGCATGTGTGTGTGCATTTACTGAGCTCACTAGGCTGGCTAGATAGTGAGTCACAGAATTTTATCTCTAACTTCTCAGTATAGGAATATCGGATATTCTGTTTTCCTTTTGCTCCCCTAAAATACTGACAAAAGGCAACTGTTGGATGAAAGCATTTGTTTCAATTTTGATTTTCCAGGCTAACCTGAAGTGAACTAGGAACAAGAACTCAAGGAAAAACTGAATCAGAGGACATTGATGAAGACTGCTTTCTGGCTTGCTCTTCATGATTTGCTGGGCTATGAGTTTGAGAAACACTCCCTTATTGTAAGAATCATGGAAAGACCTACCTTAAAAGGAAGTTCTAATCTATCATGACTCTGGTGGTGAAAATCATCACCTTATTACATGAATGTGTGTAGCATAAATATCAACGAAAATGCCTTTAAAATCTACAACACAATAACCACAAGACTGCCTCTTACCTTGCAGCAGAACATACAATTTCTTTCAAGATTTTGTTTTGATTAACTTTGCTAAATACAATATTGCTTACATTCTCTACATATCTTGATAGATATTTTCCTTTCAAGACAACTAGAAGCCAAAGTTAATATCCAATACATCACTAGGAACACATACATGTATGTACACACACAAACACACACACACTCACACACACAGACACACACATACATACACATATATACACACACAGAATATAAATACAGACACATATGCATACACAGATTCACACATGGATATATACATACGAACACACATATACACACAGACATTTACACATACACAAACACAAATGTATGTGTATATATCTGCATGAATGAATGTTTATGTGTGTATGTGTATATAAATGAATACTTTTGTATGTGAGATGTTAACACATACATAATTAACATAATAATTAATATTAATATGAAATCCAAATAATACTTTTGGCACATTGACCCATAGAATATTTACATACTGCTCAGAAGAGTTAATGTAATTTCTCATTCTGTTGCAATAGATAAATTTTATAGATATTTATTACTTTAATTGCTATTTCCATATGTTAAACTAAAATGTAATTATTTTACCACAAATAAAATGCTAATTTCTTTATTAAATAGTTCTCAACTATACAGGTAAATGAAGGAAATAGTCATGTATTAGATCTAGAGAACATTACAGCGGGAAGACACATCAGTCTCTTTCACATGTTTTATCATTTATGAGTCTTTTATAAATGGGGTAACTAAGATCTAGATTTTGTATCTAATGTCCACAGTTCAATGTGAGCCAAGAGCTATCCTACTGGGCAAGGCACCTCTTTCCTGCTGAACATTCTTGATTCACAGGAGGCCACTCTTTCTTCTTTGCTGATTCAATACATACTAGTTCTAGCATTATTCTGAAAACATTCTATTTTTTGTTGAAAAAATATATATAGGCATATATACGTATATGCCTATGTGGCTTTCATTATGAAAGAATATCAACTCTCTCTCTCTCTCTCTCTCTCTCTCTCTCTCTCTCACACACACACACACACACACACACACACACACACACACACACACAAGCACACACACAATTCTCAGATATAGTCCTCACACTTGTACAAAGTGCTGTATATTAAATATTCTCTTACGTGTTTGACCTCAGTCCACCCAATACTCTCTGCTTCAATATTTTTTCTTTCCTATGTGCTTTCTGAGAATACTTTTATTTCAGTTATACTGTTACTCATTTGAGAAGTGAACTGAATTCTCTGATGATTCTTTTTTCTCAGCATTTAACATGAGGTAAAATACAGGTCACTTTATTAAATATTTTGCAAAGTTGAAAATTTGCAGTAAGTAAAAACTACTACAAGAAACCATGACACAGTAATGGAAAACTGAACATGGACACACATACTTACTATATTCATGTCAGAATAGGCAACACATCAAGAGTAAGAACAAAGGCCAATGAGATGACTATACACTCATTTCTGTGGCATTAAACATGGTCAAGGTAGTTAGCCCCTCTAAGCATTGTTTTTCTTCTCTGTGAAATGGTAACAATAGACCTGGATATGCCAGAGAACTATTATAAGGATGACAGAAAAAAAAAAGAAAAAAAACAAAAAAACCTCAGGTGATGCTGGTCCCCTGCATCCAGCAAATTCTCTGCATGCTCAGTACTTGTCTGCACATGGATCTAAGACATTATGTCAGGAGTTATGCTTATGATTCTAGAGCAAATGTGCATCTTTTATATCTCTTCATCTTTATTCATGTTTTACCAAATTATTAGAGAACAAAAAAATGGCACTAAGAATGTAAAGAATATGGCTCATACCTAATTTTTATATAACAAGGCTCTCCAACTCCTGTGTACCCTGAGCATCTGAAAATCTGGAACAGTTGAGATTGAGGGTACTTTTTGTTCCTATATGGGAAGAAATCACTTATTTCTTTTGTGAAAGACAAAGCACAATGTTTTGGTATGTCTATGCACAGCCAAAGCTTCGTCCAACAATGTAAAACCTGAGACAAAGGGATGCATCCTCTCAGGGGTCTATTCAGGGTCTTCAGTTGGAATGGCTTAAATGGACTTTATCCATACTGCACAGGCCTTCAGAATAAACAAGAAGAAATATGCACTCCAGGTTAAGGTGCTCATGTGTGCTTCAAAGTATGGAAAAACTGTAGTTAAATCATGTAGTAGGTAAGGCAGAAGCACATCTCCCCGCAGCTGATAAACTATGAGCAAATTCAAAGGCAATAATCATGACTAGGAAGATGGCTTAGTAGGAAGAAAACCATAGTTCAAATTCCTAGAACCCATAAAAATTGAGATATTCTAGTATACAGCTATGATCCCAGTTTTCAGACATAATATGGTAAGTGGAGACAGACTTAACAGGAGCTCATGGACTAGCTAGTCTGATGAACTGACATCCATGTATGGATGATGCCACACAGTTACCTTGATTCATATGAACATACAAAAGGGTGTAGTATCCAATATATAAGAAATACAAACTGTAATTTTTCTCATTCTCTGGCATCCCCCTTGTATCCACAACCAACATTGGTGATTTGCTGATGGAGGATAATTATGAAGCTTCTTTACCTTCTGATATAGCAGTTACATAGAATGAAAAATTGTCTAATAACCAAATTCGGAGAGTGTCTGAAGATGTTATTGACTACATAACACAGTGTTCTACACATTCATTATTTCATAATAAACAGTAGTAGATGGAGTATGTTGGCCTAATGCTGCTTCTGTTTTAATGCTAATATTGGGTTCCCAAGAATCTGCTCTAAGACACAAGTGACTCTATGTGGCATTGCTGCCAAGTTATTTCAGATTTTTGGATAAAGATGCTGACAGCCAGTAGCTAGGAAGATGAGATATCGGTGACATTTAGGGTTCCCAGTCTTAGTTGTCCAAGTACTACCAGGAGGAGAAGAAGGTAGAGAAGGAAGGAGAAGCCACTCTGTGTTATGTCAGCCAAAAAATTCACCCCTGAGTACTGGCCAATTGGAGTTAACAGTAGCCCATAGTAAACAATAACTAAGGGTTATCAATTGGAAAGTATATTTTGAGAGCATAGAAGATAGATATCTGCCAAGCTCTAATACCGATAAAGGCTTATGATAAATATAATGGTTGTCTGTGTGTTTTTATTTGATAAATGAATGGTCAAAGCAGGGTAGAAATCTCAGATTGGGATTATAAATTTATACAAGTAAGTGTACAATTTAAATCTACTACAATCTGCAATCATTTTAGGTGTCTTTCTATTTATACACGTATTTCAGAACAGAATAGTAACAAAATATAAAGCAATGTGTGGACAAGGTTTACACAGCAAATGTAAAAGCTGCACAATTTTAGGAGTGTCTTGAAGTATATCCCCAGAGGAATGAATTGTTGACAAAAAACTATAAAAACTCTAGACTTTGACAGGTCTTATGACCACATTCTTTCCTTGTGATTCCCCGAATACCCTCAGACCCAGTGCCAAAGAAAACTTCTGATACCTTACATTGTAATTTCCCTTCTCCCTATTTTTCTTCCTACCTTTCACCCTGTCTTTGTCAAACAAGGGCAAAATGCAAATCACCAGTCAGATATATTCAAATGCTACATTTAGAAAACATAGCCCAACAAATTATTCAGGGGCAGAGCTAGGGATGCTGAGAGATTTTGACAGGTGTTGTGAATAAATTTCAGTACAGCCTTTACTTCTTTGTGATATAATAATCTCATTCTTAATTTCCAATGAGACTATCAAAATACATAAAGTAGACTCAAGTTTTATCAGCTTGATGGCTGAGTTATGTCAAGGTTTCATTTACCCAACCTCTTTGTAGGAATCTGTAAAGATACCTGGTTTAAGGGGTTAACTGTTTCTTACTCTTTTCCTGTCAAAGCCAATCAAAACCATTTAGTTCCATCACTGGGGAAACTGTAGAGAATATACCATTTACTCCAGTTTGGATTATGAGACCTTTCTTCATTATCTGTTACAGTTCTGCTCTTTTTGTGACATTTCTTTGTGGTAAGCAATCAGGGTGTATAGTAAATGCTAACTGGACTTTAAAGGTTCCCATAATAAATAACTTTTATGCCTCAATTTAATTTTTCTGGGTGAAGAGCAGAGATGGGAGAAGTAATTTTGCCCTGTCCTTCATATGTACTCATGGACGTGTCACATCTTCCTTGGTCTCAGCAATATTTGATCACTTTCCTCTTGGGCATATCTGCAGTACCTGGTTTCACCTTCTCACATTCTGCTAAGAATAGAAAGGTTCTGAGCTAACCAAAGAAGTCATTGGCACTTCTATTCCATTCCCTAAAGGAAGGTCCTTTAAATGATTATATTGTCAAGTTAAACTGGGTAAGGCTTTATATAAGGTGTATGTCCTAGTTCCATTTCTGTTGCTATGGCAAAGTACCCTGACAAAACAAAACTTAGTGTAGAAAGGATTTCATTGAGCTCATAATTCTAGTTCATAGTACATCATTTCAAGGAAATCAAGGCTCCAGAAATGTGAAGCACCTGGTCATATCATAACTACAGTTAAAAATGGAGAGAAATGAAAACACACACACCTATTGTTTTACCTGATTGTTTGTGCTTATTTTGATTTCTCTCCACTCCTATACAGGATGGTGCCAAAAAAGCATAGATTGCAAAATTATCCCCAGATACACTCACTCCAAGCTGTATGCTTACTCAATGAGTCTATTATTCGTGCTATAACATCAGTGTAGCCTAGGTACAGGATATTGCAAGGATGCACAATGAATGATGATCTTTAGATAGCCAATAGGCAAGCACCAGAAAGGGAAAAATACAAGGAGGCCAATAAATTTAGAGAACAGAGTAAATTGCAAGAGTGGACCCACGAGAGCTTGTGTCTAGAGTGTACAGCAAGCAGATTAACCTTTTCTCATATGGTTGTTCTTATTCAAAAAGGAACCGCGACATACATATTACAGTATTGAATGTTCATGTTGGCCTGGAATTGTTCTGGTTCTGCCCTTCCTTACTACTTACATTCATATAAATATAACTCCATGCAACCAGAAATGGTTCTTGTGGTTGCTTATTTAGTCATAAGTGTCAAGTAATATGGAAGATATGGGAATATATGAAAAGATATATTGAGATCCAAAGAAAAAAACCTGTATGAGATAAAGATGAATCATCAGTTACAAAGAAATTTCCGTATATGAAGAATTAATTTTGTGGGTGTTATAAAACACCCTAAAATACATTTTGGAGCTAGCAAGGGGGGTAAGTGTCTTATATTTGCTCACATTTCCAGGTTATAGTGAATCAGCGTGTGGAAATCATCAAGGCAAGAATTTGAAACAGCAATTCAGATCATTCAGAAAATGAATGAATGCATCTGAGTTTATTTTTGTTCACCTTCTCTCTACACTTTATCATTTGGGATCCCCTGGTACCCACAATAGGTGGATTCACCTACTTCAATTACATCATCAAGACAATTCTGCCAGTCATGCTCAAAGGCTAGCATAAACTACACTTAAACTGACTTCTCAGATGAATCTAGAATTTGGCAAATTGAAAATTAAACTAACCTGCAAACATGGTTGCATTGTATGAATGGAACAAATAAATTGAATGGAATACCTAGTTTTTTCCATCAGTTCAATGAAGTGGAATTTTGAACACCAAGATTTTATTTCTTGTGGACTGGTGGGTGGCATTGTCTTTCTTTCTTCCATACCCCACTGCAGCAAAGCCTCTCTCTCTCTTTCTCTCTCTCTCTCTCTCTCTCTCTCTCTCTCTCTCTCTCTCTCTGTGTGTGTGTGTGTGTGCGTGTGAGTGTGTGCGTGTGAGTGTGTATGTGTGAATGCAACAAGCACAGATTTGTACTCTTTTTTTTTTTAATTTGAATATTTTTTTTATTTTTTATTTTTTTTTATTAACTTGAGTATTTCTTATATACATTTCAAGTGTTATTCCCTTTCCCGGTTTCCGGACAAACATCACCCTCCCCCCTCCCCTTCCTTATGGGTGTTCCCCTCCCAAACCTCCCCCCATTGCCACCCTCCCCGAATAGTCTAGTTCACTGGGGGTTCAGTCTTAGCAGGACCCAGGGCTTCCCCTTCCACTGGTGCTCTTACTAGGATATTCATTGCTACCTATGGGGACAGAGTCCAGAGTCAGTCCATGGATAGTGTTTAGGTAGTGGCTTAGTCCCTGGAAGCTCTGGTTGCTTGACATTGTTGTACTTTTGGGGTCTCGAGCACCTTCAAGCTCTTCCAGTTCTTTCTCTGATTCCTTCAACAGGGGACCTATTCTCAGTTCAGTGGTTTGCTGCTGGCATTCGCCTCTGTATTTGCTGTATTCTGGCTGTGTCTCTCAGGAGCGATCTACATCCGGCTCCTGTCGGTCTGCACTTCTTTGCTTCATCCATCTTGTCTAATTGGGTGGCTGTATATGTATGGGCCAGCTGTGGGGCAGGCTCTGAATGGGTGTTCCTTCAGTCTCTGTTTTAATCTTTGCCTCTCCCTTCCCTGCCAAGGGTATTCTTTTTCCTCATTTAAAGAAGGAGTGAAGCATTCACATTTTGATCATCCGTCTTGAGTTTCCTTTGTTCTAGGGATCTAGGGTAATTCAAGCATTTGGGCTAATAGCCACTTATCAATGAGTGCATACCATGTATGTCTTTCTGTGAGTGGGTTAGCTCACTCAGGATGATATTTTCCAGTTCCAACCATTTGCCTACGAATTTCATAAACTCGTTGTTTTTGATAGCTGAGTAATATTCCATTGTTTAGATGTACCACATTTTCTGTATCCATTCCTCTGTTGAAGGGCATCTGGGTTCTTTCCAGTTTCTGGCTATTATAAATAAGGCTGCGATGAACATAGTGGAGCACGTGTCTCTTTTATATGTTGAGGCATCTTTTGGGTATATGCCCAAGAGAGGTATGGCTGGATCCTCAGGCAGATCAATGTCCAATTTTCTGAGGAACCTCCAGACTGATTTCCAGAATGGTTTTACCAGTCTGCAATCCCACCAACAATGGAGGAGTGTTCCTCTTTCTCCACATCCTCGCCAGCATCTGCTGTCACCTGAGTTTTTGATCTTAGCCATTCTCACTGGTGTGAGGTGAAATCTCAGGGTTGTTTTGATTTGCATTTCCCTTATGACTAAAGATGTTGAACATTTCTTTAGGTGTTTCTCAGCCATTCGGCATTCCTCAGCTGTGAATTCTTTGTTTAGGTCTGAACCCCATTTTTTAATAGGGTTATTTGTTTCCCTGCGCTCTAACTTCTTGAGTTCTTTGTATATTTTGGATATAAGGCCTCTATCTGTTATAGGATTGGTAAAGATCTTTTCCCAATCTGTTGGTTGCCGTTTTGTCCTAACCACAGTGTCCTTTGCCTTACAGAAGCTTTGCAGTTTTATGAGATCCCATTTGTCGATTCTTGATCTTAGAGCATAAGCCATTGGTGTTTTGTTCAGGAAATTTTTTCCAGTGCCCATGTGTTCCAGATGCTTCCCTAGTTTTTCTTCTATTAGTTTGAGTGTGTCTAGTTTGATGTGGAGGTCCTTGATCCACTTGGACTTAAGCTTTGTACAGGGTGATAAGCATGGATCGATCTGCATTCTTCTACATGTTGCCCTCCAGTTGAACCAGCACCATTTGCTGAAAATGCTATCTTTTTTCCAATGGATGGTTTTGGCTCCTTTGTCAAAAATCAAGTGACCATAGGTGTGTGGGTTCATTTCTGGGTCTTCAATTATATTCCATTGGTCTATCTGTCTGTCTCTGTACCAATACCATGCAGTTTTTATCACTATTGCTCTGTAATACTGCTTGAGTTCAGGGATAGTGATTCCCCCTGAAGTCCTTTTATTGTTGAGGATAGCTTTAGCTATCCTGGGTTTTTTGTTATTCCAGATGAATTTGCAAATTGTTCTGTCTAACTCTTTGAAGAATTGGATTGGTATTTTGATGGGGATTGCATTGAATCTGTAGATTGCTTTTGGTAAAATGGCCATTTTTACTATATTAATCCTGCCAATCCATGAGCATGGGAGATCTTTCCATCTTCTGAGGTCTTCTTCAATTTCTTTCGTCAGTGTCTTGAAGTTCTTATTGTACAGATCTTTTACTTGCTTGGTTAAAGTCACACCGAGGTACTTTATATTATTTGGGTCTATTATGAAGGGTATCGTTTCCCTAATTTCTTTCTCGGCTTGTTTCTCTTTTGTATAGAGGAAGGCAACTGATTTATTTGAGTTAATTTTATACCCAGCCACTTTGCTGAAGTTGTTTATCAGCTTTAGTAGTTCTCTGGTGGAACTTTTGGGATCACTTAAATATACTATCATGTCGTCTGCAAATAGTGATATTTTGACCTCTTCTTTTCCGATCTGTATCCCCTTGATCTCCTTTTGTTGTCTGATTGCTCTGGCTAGAACTTCAAGAACTATATTGAATAAGTAGGGAGAGAGTGGGCAGCCTTGTCTAGTCCCTGATTTTAGTGGGATTGCTTCAAGTTTCTCTCCATTTAGTTTAATGTTAGCAACTGGTTTGCTGTATATGGCTTTTACTATGTTTAGGTATGGGCCTTGAATACCTATTCTTTCCAGGACTTTTATCATGAAGGGGTGTTGAATTTTGTCAAATGCTTTCTCAGCATCTAATGAAATGATCATGTGGTTCTGTTCTTTCAGTTTGTTTATATAATGGATCACGTTGATGGTTTTCCATATATTAAACCATCCCTGCATGCCTGGGATGAAGCCTACTTGATCATGGTGGATGATTGTTTTGATGTGCTCTTGAATTCGGTTTGCCAGAATTTTATTGAGTATTTTTGCGTCGATATTGATAAGGGAAATTGGTCTGAAGTTCTCTTTCTTTGTTGTGTCTTTGTGTGGTTTAGGTATAAGAGTAATTGTGGCTTCATAGAAGGAATTCGGTAGGGCTCCATCTGTTTCAATTTTGTGGAATAGTTTGGATAATATTGGTATAAGGTCTTCTATGAAGGTTTGATAGAATTCTGCACTAAACCCGTCTGGACCTGGGCTCTTTTTGGTTGGGAGACCTTTAATGACTGCTTCTATTTCCTTAGGAGTTATGGGGTTGTTTAACTGGTTTATCTGTTCCTGATTTAACTTCGATACCTGGTATCTGTCTAGGAAATTGTCCATTTCCTGAAGATTTTCAAGTTTTGTTGAATACAGGTTTTTATAGTAAGATCTGATGATTTTTTGAATTTCCTCTGAATCTGTCGTTATGTCTCCCTTTTCATTTCTGATTTTGTTAATTTGGACAACTCTCTGTGTCCTCTCATTAGTCTGGCTAAGGGTTTATCTATCTTGTTGATTTTCTCAAATAACCAACTTTTGGTTCTGTTGATTCTTTCTATGGTCCTTTTTGTTTCTACTTGGTTGATTTCAGCTCTGAGTTTGATTATTTCCTGCCTTCTACTCCTCCTGGGTGATTTGCTTCTTTTTGTTCTAGAGCTTTTAGGTGTGCTGTCAAGCTGCTGACATATGCTCTTTCCTGTTTCTTTCTGCAGGCACTCAGCGCTATGAATTTTCCTCTTAGCACAGCTTTCATTGTGTCCCATAAGTTTGGGTATGTTGTACCTTCATTTTCATTAAATTCTAAAAAGTTTTTAATTTCTTTCTTTATTTCTTCCTTGACCAGGTTATCATTGAGTAGAGCATTGTTCAATTTCCATGTATATGTGGGCATTCTTCCCTTATTGTTATTGAAGACCAGTTTTAGGCCGTGGTGGTCCGATAGCACGCATGGGATTATTTCTATCTTTCTGTACCTGTTGAGGCCCGTTTTTTGACCAATTATATGGTCAATTTTGGAGAAAGTACCATGAGGAGCTGAGAAGAAGGTATATCCTTTTGCTTTAGGATAGAATGTTCTATAAATATCCGTTAAGTCCATTTGGCTCATGACTTCTCTTAGTCTGTCTACATCTCTGTTTAATTTCTGTTTCCATGATCTGTCCATTGATGAGAGTGGGGTGTTGAAATCTCCCACTATTATTGTGTGAGGTGCAATGTGTGTTTTGAGCTTTAGTAAGGTTTCTTTTACATATGTAGGTGCCCTTGTATTTGGGGCATAGATATTTAGGATTGAGACTTCATCTTGGTGGATTTTTCCTTTGATGAATATGAAGTGTCCTTCCTTATCTTTTTTGATGACTTTTAGTTGAAAATTGATTTTATTTGATATTAGAATGGCTACTCCAGCTTGCTTCTTCTGACCATTTGCTTGGAAAATTGTTTTCCAGCCTTTCACTCTGAGGTAATGTCTGTCTTTGTCTCTGAGGTGTGTTTCCTGTAGGCAGCAGAATGCAGGGTCCTCGTTGCGTATCCAGTTTGTTAATCTATGTCTTTTTATTGGGGAGTTGAGGCCATTGATATTGAGAGATATTAAGGAATAGTGATTATTGCTTCCCGTTATATTTATATTTGGAAGTGAGGTTATGTTTGTGTGCTTTCATTCTCTTTGTTTTGTTGCCAAGACGATTAGTTTCTTGCTTCTAGGGTATAGCTTGCCTCCTTATGTTGGGCTTTACCCTTTATTATCCTTTGTAGTGCTGGACTTGTAGAAAGATATTGTGGAAATTTGGTTTTGTCATGGAATATCTTGGTTTCTCCATCTATGTTAATTGAGAGTTTTGCAGGATACAGTAACCTGGGCTGGCATTTGTGTTCTCTTAGGGTCTGTATGACATCTGTCCAGGATCTTCTGGCCTTCATAGTTTCTGGCAAAAAGTCTGGTGTGATTCTGATAGGTCTGCTTTTATATTTTACTTGACCTTTTTCCCTTACTGCTTTTAATATTCTTTCTTTATTTTGTGCGTTTGGTGTTTTGACAATTATGTGACGGGAGGTGTTTCTTTTCTGGTCCAATCTATTTGGAGTTCTGTAGGCTTCTTGTATGCCTATGGGTATCTCTTTTTTTAGGTTAGGGAAGTTTTCTTCTATGATTTTGTTGAAGATATTTACTGGTCCTTTGAGCTGGGAGTGTTCACTCTCTTCTATACCTATTATCCTTAGGTTTGATCTTCTCATTGAGTCCTGGATTTCCTGTATGTTTTGGACCAGTAGCTTTTTCCACTTTACATTATCTTTGACAGTTGAGTCAATGATTTCTATGGAATCTTCTGCTCCCGAGATTCTCTCTTCCATCTCTTGAATTCTGTTGGTGAAGCTTGTATCTACAGCTCCTTGTCTTTTCTTTTGATTTTCTATGTCCAGGGTTGTTTCCATGTGTTCTTTCTTGATTGCTTCTATTTCCATTTTTAATTCCTTCAACTGTTTGATTGTGTTTTCCTGGAATTCTTTCAGGGATTTTTGCGATTCCTCTCTGTAGGCTTCTACTTGTTCTCTAAGGGAGTTCTTTATGTCTTTCTTGAAGTCCTCCAGCATCATGATCAAATATGATTTTGAAACTAGGTCTTTCTTTTCTGGTGTGTTTGGATATTCCGTGTTTGCTTTGGTGGGAGAATTGGGCTCCGATGATGCCATGTAGTCTTGGTTTCTGTTGCTTGGGTTCCTGTGCTTGCCTCTCGCCATCAGATTATCTCTAGTGATACTTTGTTCTGCTATTTCTGACAGTGGCTAGACTGTCCTATAACCTGTGTGTCAGGAGTGCTGTAGACCTGTTTTCCTGTTTTCTTTCAGCCAGTTATGGGGACAGAGTGTTCTGCTTTCGGGCGTGTAGTTTTTCCTCTCTACAGGTCTTCAGCTGTTCCTGTGGGCCTGTGTCTTGAGTTCACCAGGCAGGTTTCTTGCAGGGGAAAAGTTGGTCCTACCTGCAGTTCCAAGGCTCAAGTCTGCTCGTGGGGTACTGCCTAAGTCCTCTCAGCTGTGGCAGCAACCGGGAAGATCTGCGCCGCTCTTTCCGGGAGCCTCCGTGCACCAGGGTTCCAGATGGTGTTTGGTGTTTTCCTCTGGCGCCTGGATGTGCACAGAGTGCAGTCTCTTCTGGTTTCCCAGGCGTGTCCGCCTCTCTGAAGGTTCAGCTCTCCCTCCCACGGGATTTGGGTGCAGAGAACTGTTTATCCGGTCTGTTTCCTTCAGGTTCCGGCAGTGTCTCAGGCGCAGGGGTCCTGCCGCTCCCGGCCCCTCCCCTACGGGAACCCAGAGGCCTTATACAGTTGCCTCTTGGGCTAGGGATGTGGGCAGGGGTGGGCAGTGTTGGTGGTCTCCTCCGCTCTGCAGCCTCAGGAGTGCCCACCTGATCAGGCGGTGAGGTCTCTCTCCCACGGGTTTTGGGAGCAGAGAGCTGCTGCGGTCCGGGATCCGCCGGTGTGGGACTTCCGGTAAACACAGGAAGTGCCCGGCCTTAGAGGAATTTTGCCTCTGTGTGTCCTGAGTTCACCAGGCAGGTTTCTTCCAGGGGAAAAGTTGGTCCTACCTGCAGTTCCAAGGCTCAAGTTTGCTCATGGGGTACTGCCTAAGTCCTCTCCTCTGTGGCAGCAACCGGGAAGATCTGCGCCGCTCTTTCCGGGAGCCTCCGTGCACCAGGGTTCCAGATGGCGTTTGGTGTTTTCCTCTGGCGCCTGGATGTGCACAGAATGCAGTCTCTTCTGGTTTCCCAGGCGTGTCCGCCTCTCTGAAGGTTCAGCTCTCCCTCCCACGGGATTTGGGTGCAGAGAACTGTTTATCCGGTCTGTTTCCTTCAGGTTCCGGCAGTGTCTCAGGCGCAGGGGTCCTGCCGCTCCCGGGCCCTCCCCTACGGGAACCCAGAGGCCTTATACAGTTGCCTCTTGGGCCAGGGATGTGGGCAGGGGTGGGCAGTGTTGGTGGTCTCCTCCGCTCTGCAGCCTCAGGAGTGCCCACCTGATCAGGCGGTGAGGTCTCTCTCCCACGGGTTTTGGGAGCAGAGAGCTCCAGATTTGTACTCTTTAAAGACTTACAGTACCAGCTTTCCCTCAGTGGTGTACTACTTTCCCTCTTTGAAGTTGAAATGACAAAACTGTGTTGTCTTTGTTTCAAAACTCAAGGTCTAGTAAAAGACTGCTTCCTTGATACCTGAGTATCTGCCATTCACAATGTGACCTCTAAACAATTGCCAAGTACCAACTGCTTGGTGTAACAAGTTAAGCTGTCTAAACATTTGAATCATCTTTGAGTCCATATGGCATCCCTGTCATTTTTTGGAGCTTTCAACTTGTCAGAAGTGAAGCTGCAGATGGTACAAGGCAGGTAAGCAGGAGAAGGAGGGGATACAGGAGGCCTGGTGTTGCACCTGACACTGTTGTTTCCTCTACCTCACATGCCTAGGCAATTTCAATAGCAGAGGAAGAACAAGAAATATACATTTTGTATGAACTGAAGGTTATAGCAGCAATATGTGTTAGTCTTAGATGTATTTGAATTAGAGTCCCAAAGCTGTAATAAAATAGATCTTGGATTCAGGATCATTGCTTGCGATTTGCAGGTCTCAGTTTCCTTGTGATTAAAGATACTTGTGTAATGGTTAATCTTAATGGTCAACTTAACAAATTTAAAACCACCTTGAAAATAAAAAAAATGCATTCATGAGATTTTCTAGGAAGGTTTATGTGAGGAAGGATAATTCACCCTAACTGTGGGCATCTCCATTCCCATGTACTGGGGCCACTTGTTTAAAAAAGAGAAGAGTGACTAAACACTAAAGTTCATCTCTTGCTGCTTTCTGGCTGTGCTTATAATGTGACCAACTGCCTCAAGCTCCTATTTGCCATATCTTCCCTACCATGATGCACTGAATCCTCAAACTACATATAAAACAAAGTTTAAGGTGTTTTTGGTTGGTTTGGGTCAAATATTTGATTAAATAATTAAAAAATAGGTAACACAGTGACACTCTTTTAAATAGAGACTAAAATACCATAGAGGAAGGAACACAGACACACAGACATACAGATACACACACACACACAACTATTTATCAATGACTTATTTTACTGTGCTCAAAATTTACTTAATTTCTCTATATATTTTCCATTGACCATGAAAATTAATGTTTCCCTATCATAGGTAGACTTCCAAAAGTCTTACAAAAGCAACACATTAAAAGCAAGAATGTGCCTTTGCAAAGGACCCAAGTTTAGTTCTCAGAATTCAATTCAGGGTAACAAACTTAAAAGTATAGCTTTAGGGAACACAATGTCCTCTCCAAGATTCTGCACACACTGTTCTTATGTGCATATACTGACCCAAAACAGGCACATACATGTTATCAAAAAGAAAAAGGTAATCTTAAACAGAATACATTGACCCTATCCTTAGTTTCAGAACTGTAGAATAAGAGGCAGATGAATTTCTTTGAGGTTGAGGTCCACTTGGTCTACATATTTAGAACCAAACAAACTGAGCCAAGATGTGTTTTGATTCCAATCTATGTGTTATAATCCAGTGACCCAACAGTGATGAAAAATATAATGAAATACCTTACATTAACCTGCCTCATAATTCTCAGTATCCTGAAATTTGTTTATAAAAGTAAATGAACATACTGGGCTGCAAATACTTTCTAACAAATGCTGTGGTCTACTTGTCGTTCAGTTTGTGTTCTCATGTTTTTAAATCATTATTACTTCTTTTTAAAAATTTTTATTAGATATATTTCTTTACTTATGTTTCGAATGTTATTCCCTATCCTGGTTTCCAGTCCATAAGTTCCCATCCTCACCCCACCCCCTCCCCCATATGGGTATTCCCTCCATACATGCCCCTTACTGCCCCCACATATTCCCCTGCACTGGGGGGGTCCAACCTTGACAGGACCAAGGACTTCCCCTTCCACTGGTGCCCCAACAAGGCTATTCTCTGCTACATATGCAGTTGGAGCCCTGGGTCAGTCCATGTATAGTCTTTCAGTAGTGGTTTAAAACTTGAAAGCTCTGGTTGGTTGGCATTGTTATTCTTATGGGGTTGCAAGCTCCTTCAACCCTTTCAATCCTTCCTCTAATTCCCCCGCAAGGGGGTCCTGTTCTCAATTCATTGGTTTGCTGCTAGCATTGACCTCTGTATTGGACATGCTCTGGATGTGTCTCTCAGGAAAGATATGTATCCGGTCCCTTTTATCATGCATTTTTTTAACTTCATCAATCTTATCTAGTTTTGGTGGCTGTATATATATGGGACACACACGAGACAGGCTTTGAATAGCTATTACTTGAATTGCTGCTCTAAACTTTGATTCTATATCCCCTCCTATGGATATGTTTTTCCTTTTTAAGAAGGAATGGGAGCATCCTCATTTTGGTCATCCTTCTTCTTGAGATTCCTGTGGTCTGTGAACTGCATCTTGGGTAATTCGAGCTTTTTGGCTAATATTCACTTATCAATGAGTGCATATCAAGTGTGTTTTTCTGTGATTGAGTTACCTCACTCAGGATGGTGTTTTCTAGTTCATTCCATTTTCCTATGAATTTCATGAAGTTTTTGATAGCTGAGTAGTACTTCATTATGTATATTTACCGTATTTTTTTAATCCATTCCTCTGTTGAATTGCATCTGGGTTCTTTCCAGCTTCTGGCTATTATGAATAAGGCTGCCATGGTCATAGTGGAGCATGTGCCTTTGTTGTATGTTGGAGCATCTTTTGGGTATATGCTCAGGAGAATTATAGCTGGGTCCTTAGGTAGTGGAATGTCCAATTTTTGAGGAACCTCCAGACTGATTTCCAGAGTGGTTGTACCAGTTTGCAATCCCACAACAATGGAGGAATGTTCCTCTTTCTCTACATCCTGGCCAGCATCTGCTGTCACCTGATCTTAGTCATTCTGACTGGTGTGAGGCGGAATCTCAGGATTGTTTTGATTTGAATGTCCTTGATGACTAAGGATGTTGAACATTTCTTTAGGTGCTTTTCAGCCTTTTGATAATCCTCAGTTGAGAATGTTTTGTTTAGCTCTATACCCTATTTTTTATTAGGGTTATTGGTTATTCCCAATTTGTTGGCTGCCATTTTGTCCTAATGACAGTGTCTTTTGCCTTACTTAAGCTTTGCAGTTTTATGAGGTCCCATATGTTGATTCTTGATCTTAGAGCATAAGAAATTGATATTTTGTTCACGAAATTTTCCCCAGTACCCATGTGTTTCAGACTCTTCACCATCTTTTCTTCTATTAGTTTGAGTGTATCCAGTTTGACGTGGAGGTTTTGATCCCCTTGGAATTAAGCTTTGTACATGATGATAAGAATGGAATGATTTGCATTCTTTTTCATGCTGACCTCCAGTTGAACCAGCACCATATGTTGAAAATGCTATGTTTCTTTCATTGGATGGTTTTATCTCCTTTGTCAAAAATCAAGTGACCATACACGTGTGGGTTCATTTCTGGGTCTTCAATTCTGTTCCCCTGATCTATCTGCCTGACTCTGTACTAAAACCATACAGTTTTTATGACTATTGCTTTGTAATACTTCTTGAAGTCAGGAATAGTGATTCCCCCAGAATTTCTTTTATTGATGAGTATATTTTTCGCCTTCCTGGGTTTTTGTTATTCCAAATGATTTCTTTATTATATATATAATATATATGTATACATATATTCATATACATATGTATTATATGAATGCACTTGGACTTTGTCATTCACCAAGCTCATCAATTAGGCTGTGCTACCTATTCAGCTATACCCAGGATCCTACCTTTTTTTGAGTTCCTTAAAGAGAGTGGACAGTTACCTATCATCATACACAACATTTTTGTTTGTTTAAACTTATTCTATTTTTCATTACTTATATGTGCATGAATCTAAGTGTGGGTATATGTGTGTACACAAGTGTCACAGAAATCAAAGGTCTTGTCTGCCTTTGGAACTGGGGTTGCTGGTGAGAGTGAGCAACCAAATCTGGGTTGTGATGTCTGAATTCTGGTCCTTTGCAAAAAGAGTATATGTTGTTAACCACAGAACTATTTATCTAGGTCCCATAGCCAGCATATTGTGCATGCATATTTCATAGGTGTGCTGGGGATCAAACTCAGGTCTTTGTCCTTGTAGGCCAGACATTTTTCCAGCTGAACCATCTCCATATGTTTCACAGCAATCTCTTTACCACATCACACAGCCTCACCCCCTCTCTCTGGACTGTCATACTTAAGTCTATGGCACTGTTGCTGTGGCTATGTACATGATACAGTAGAGAATGATAAAGACTATTGATACCAGAAAAGCCTTTAAAGTGCAGTCAGGTGAACTATGTCTCTACAGGCACCTATATGTTAACAGTTAAGAAGAACAATAAACTAAATGATATGGATAGTCCTACAGAATTTCTGGACCTAGTCTTGGGTGGAGACAAATGAGAAAGTCAGGCAATATGAAGTGGCTTCATAGGCCCCACACAATGTAGGACCTAAAGAACTTCACTCATTGCTCCAGGATTAATATATTGCCAAGTGTTACAGCTCTCCTGAGAAGGATGGTCTAAGAATACATAGGACCACTGTGGTCCTAGGCATGGTCCTATAGGTCTTGAGGTGAGAATCATGGCACATGTGCAGAAAGTAACTAAGCTATGGGAGTGACTTGACAGTTGCATATTGGACAACTTGACATTTCCAAATACGAAATTTATTTTACTACAAGAAAAGACCAGAATCCAAGAAACTTTAGAATGCTTTGAGGTGATGATAGCAGTTTTGTCCCAGTTCAATACTGTTTTTCACTAAAGGAAACAGATTCACACTTCTGACTTCATATACAAATATTAAGAAAGACCCCAAAGAATCAGTTGAGCAAGAAAAAAGTCACTGATTACTGTGGGCAAGCAAAATATAGGAAATGGAATGTGTTAAAGGCATAGTTTTTCAAGTGTCTTCTTTCTGTTTCCCTCCCTTCATCTTTCCTTCCTTCTCTCCCTTCCTCCCTCCTCTCTACTTCTCTCCATTCTCCCCCTTCCCCAGCTAACACCACACATATCTCTTCAAACATTTTCTTAAGTAAATGCAGAGTATTTTACAGATTGGATTGAATTACACAATGCACAGAATTTTATCTATCATCAAAGGACTGACATGCAAAGACCTTAATGTTGTTTGCTCATGTGTGTATGCTAGAAGACATGCAAATTTATGTACAAATATATGGCTACTTGTGTGCATGTGTATGTGAAGGCCAGAAGTCAACTATAGATGCTTCCTAAGAACTGTCTATTCTCATTTTTTTCAGAAACGAGTTTTTTTTTTTTTTATTGTTCTAAACCTCACCATGTAGAAGGCAAGACTAAATATCCAGTGAACTCTAAGGATCCTCCTGTCTCCATCTACAGGACACTAAGATAACGTATACATTTCATCATGCCTGACTTTTTATGTGGATGCTTGAATATTAACAGGCCATCATGTTTAAAAGGCAAATGGATTTATCATCTGAGTTATATATTTACTCACAAGTTATGAAAAATTTTAATATTAAAAAAATAATTTGTATTGGTAAAAAACCTTGATTAAGGGGAGGGAGAGCTAAACCTTCAAAGAGGCAGACACACCTGGTAAACCAGAAGAGACTGCACTTTGCACACACAATTCGGGTGCCATAGGGAAACATCAAACGCCATCTGGAACCCTGATGCACTGAAGCTCCCGGAAATGGCGGCACAGATCTTCCTGGTTGCTGCCTCTGCAGAGAGCTCGTGGGAAGCACCCCGCGAGCAAACTTGAGCCTCAGGACCACAGGTAAGACCAACTTTTCTGCTGCAAGAGACCTGACTGGTGAACTCGGGACACACAGAGGCAGAATTCCTCTAGGACCGGGCACCTCCTGTGTTTACCGGGAATCCCACACGCTTGGATCCCGGCCCGCAGCAGCTCTCTGCTCCCAAACCCCGTGGGAGAGAGACCCGACCGCCTGGTCAGGTGGGCACTCCTGAGGCTGCAGAGCGGAAGAGACCACAAACACTGCCCACCCCTGTCCACATCCCTGGCCCAAGAGGAAAGTGTATAAGTCATCTGGGTTCCCGTGGCGGAGGGCCCAGGAGCGGCAGGACCCTTGCGCCTGAGACACAGCCAGAACCTGAAGGAAACAGACCAGATAAACAGTTCTCTGCACCCAAATCCCGTGGAAGGGAGAGCTAAACCTTCAGAGAGGCAGACACACCTGGGAAACCAGAAGAGACTGCACTCGGCACACACATGTCCGACGCCAGAGGAAAACACCAAACGCCATCTGGAACCCTGGTACACTGAAGCTCCTGGAAACAGTGGTGCAGATCTTCCTGGTTGCTGCCACCCCAGAGAGCTCGTGGACAGTACCCCGCGAGCAAACATGAGCCTCGGGACCACAGGTAAGACCAACTTTTCTGCTGCAAGTGATCTGCCTGGTGAATTCAAGACACAGGCCCACAGGAACAGCTGAAGAACTGTACAGAGGAAAAACTACACGCCCGAAAACAGAACACTCTGTCCCCATAACAGGCTGAAAGAAAACAGGAAAACAGGTCTACAGCACTCCTGACACACAGGCTTATAGGGCAGTCTAGCCACTGTCAGAAATAGCAGAACAAAGTAACACTAGAGATAATCTGATGGCGAGAGGCAAGCGCAGGAACTCAAGCAACAGAAACCAAGACAACATGGCACTATCGGACCCCAATTCTCCCATCAAAACAAACATGGAATATCCAAACACACCAGAAAAGCAAGATCTAGTTTCAAAATCATATTTGATCATGATGCTGGAGGACTTCAAGAAAGACGTGAAGAACTCCCTTAGAGATCAAGAAGAAGCCTACAGAGAGGAATCACAAAAATGCCTGAAAGAATCACAGGAAAACGTAAATAAACAAGTAGAAGCCCAGAGAGAGGAGACACAAAAATCCCTGAAAGAATTCCAGGAAAATATAAAAAAACAAGTAGAAGCCAATAGAGACGAGACACAAAAATCCCTGAAAGAATTCCAGGAAAACACAATCAAACAGTTGAAGGAATTAAAAATGGAAATAGAAGCAATCAAGAAAGAACACATGGAAACAACCCTGGATATAGAAAACCAAAAGAAGAGACAAGGAGCTGTAGATACAAGCTTCACCAACAGAACACAAGAGATGGAAGAGAGAATCTCAGGAGCAGAAGATTCCATAGAAATCATTGACTCAACTGTCAAAGATAATGTAAAGCGGAAAAAGCTACTGGTCCAAAACATACAGGAAATCCAGGACTCAATGAGAAGATCAAACCTAAAAAACATAGATATAGAAGAGAGTGAAGACTCCCAGCTCAAAGGACCAGTAAAAATCTTCAAGAAAATCATAGAAGAAAACCTCCCTAACCTAAAAAAAGAGATACTCATAGGCATACAAGAAGCCTACAGAACTCCAAATAGATTGGACCAGAAAAGAAACACCTCCCGTCACATAATAGTCAAAACACCAAACACACAAAATAAAGAAAGTATATTAAAAGCAGTAAGGGAAAAATGTCAAGTAACATATAAAGGCAGACCTATCAGAATCACACCAGACTTTTCACCAGAAACTATGAAGGCCAGAAGATCCTGGACTGATGTCATACAGACCCTAAGAGAACACAAATGCCAGCCCAGATTACTGTATCATGCAAAACTCTCAATTAATATAGATGGAGAAACCAAGATATTCCATGACAAAACCAAATTTACACAATATCTTTCTACAAATCCAGCACTACAAAGGATAATAAATGGTAAAGCCCAACATAAGGAGGCAAGCTATACCCTAGAAGAAGCAAGAAACTAATCGTCTTGGCAACAAAACAAAGAGAAGAAAAGCACACAAACATAACCTCACATCCAAATATGAATATAACAGGAATCAATAATCACTATTCCTTAATATCTCTGAATATCAATGGCCTCAACTCCCCAATAAAAAGACATAGATTAAAAACTGGATACGCAACGAAGATCCTGCATTCTGCTGCCTACAGGAAACACACCTCAGAAACAAATACAGATACTACCTCAGAGTGAAAGGCTGGAAAACAACTTTCCAAGCAAATGGTCGGAAGACACAAGCTGGAGTAGCCATTCTAATATCAAATAAAATCAATTTTCAACTAAAAGTCATCAAAAAAGATAAGGAATGACACTTCATATTCATCAAAGGAAAAATCCACCAAGATGAACTCTCAATCCTAAATATCTATGCCCCAAATACAAGGGCACCTACATACGTAAAAGAAACCTTACTAAAGCTCAAAACACACATTGCACCTCCCACAATAATAGTAAGAGATTTCAACACCCCACTCTCATCAATGGACAGGTAATGGAAACGGAAATTAAACAGAGACGTAAGCAGACTAAGAGAAGTCATGAGCCAAATGGACTTAACGGATATTTACAGAACATTCTATCCTAAAGCAAAAGGATATACCTTCTTCTCAGCTCCTTATGGTAATATCTCAAAAATTGACCATATAATTGGTCAAAAAACCACCCTCAACAGGTACAGAAAGATAGAAATAATCTCATGCGTGCTATCAGACCACCACGGCCTAAAACTGGTCTTTAATAACAATAAGGGAAGAATGCACACATACACGTGGAAATTGAAAAATGCTCTACTCAATGATAACCTGTTCAAGGAAGAAATAAAGAAAGAAATTAAAAACTTTTTAGAATTTAATGAAAATGAAGGTACAACATACCCAAACTTATGGGACACAATGAAAGCTGTGCTAAGAGGAAAATTCATAGCGCTGAGTGCCTGCAGAAAGAAACAGGAAGGAGCATATGTCAGCAGTTTGACAGCACACCTAAAATCTCTAGAACAAAAAGAAGCAAATACACCCAGGAGGAGTAGAAGGCAGGAAATAATCAAAATCAGAGCTGAAATCAACCAAGTAGAAACAAAATGGACCATAGAAAGAATCAACAGAACCAAAAGTTGGTTATTTGAGAAAATCAACAAGATAGATAAAACCTTAGCCAGACTAACGAGAGGGCACAGAGAGTTGTCCAAATTAACAAAATCAGAAATGAAAAGGGAGACATAACGACAGATTCAGAGGAAATTCAAAAAATCATCAGATCTTACTATAAAAGCCTATATTCAACAAAACTTGAAAATCTACAGGAAATGGACATATTCCTAGACAGATACCAGGTACCGAAGTTAAATCAGGAACAGATAAATCGGTTAAACAACCCCATAACTCCTAAGGAAATAGAAGCAGTCATTAAAGGTCTCCCAACCAAAAAGAGCCCAGGTCCAGACGGGTTTAGTGCAGAATTCTATCAGACTTTCATAGAAGACCTCATACCAATATTATCCAAACTATTCCACAAAATTGAAACAGATGGATCACTACCGAGTACCTTCTATGAAGCCACAATTACTCTTATACCTAAACCACACAAAGACCCAACAAAGAAAGAGAACTTCAGAACTATTTCCCTTATAAATATCGACGCAAAAATACTCAATAAAATTCTGGCAAACCGAATTCAAGAGCACATCAAAACAATCATCCACCATGATCAAGTAGGCTTCATCCCAGAAATGCAGGGATGGTTTAATATACGGAAAACCATCAACGTGATCCATTATATAAACAAACTGAAAGAACAAAACCACATGATCATTTCATTAGATGCTGAGAAAGCATTTGACAAAATTCAACACCCCTTCATGATAAAAGTCCTGGAAAGAATAGGAATTCAAGGCCCATACTTAAACATAGTAAAAGCTATATACAGCAAACCAGTTGCTAACATTAAACTAAATGGAGAGGAACTTAAAGCAATCCCACTAAAATCAGGGACCAGACAAGGCTGCCCACTCTCTCCCTACTATTCAATATAGTTCTTGAAGTTTTAGCCAGAGCATCAGACAACAAAACGAGGTCAAGGGGATACAGATCGGAAAAGAAGTCAAAATATCACTATTTGCAGATGATATGATAGTATATTTAAGTGATCCCAAAAGTTGTACTAGAGAACTACTAAAGCTGATAAACAACTTCAGCAAAGTGGCTGGGTATAAAACTAACTCAAATAAATCAGTAGCCTTCCTCTACACAAAAGAGAAATAAGCCGAGAAGGAAATTAGGGAAAGGACACCCTCCATAATAGACCCAAATAATATGAAGTACCTCGATGTGACTTTAACCAAGCAAGTAAAAGATCTGTACAATAAGAACTTCAAGACACTGAAGAAAGAAATTGAAGAAGACCTCAGAAGATGTAAAGATCTCCCATGCTCATGGATTGGCAGGGTTAATATAGTAAAAATGGCCATTTTACCAAAAGCAATCTACAGATTCAATGCAATCCCCATCAAAATACCAATCCAATTCTTCAAATATTTAGACAGAACAATTTGCAAATTCATCTGGAATAACAAAAAAAACCCAGGATAGCTAAAACTATCCTCAACAATAAAAGGACTTCAGGGGGAATCACTATCCCTGAACTCAAGCAGTAGTACAGAGCAATAGTGATAAAAACTGCATGGTATTGGTACAGAGACAGACAGATAGACCAATGGAATAGAACTGAAGATCCAGAAATGAACCCACACACCTATGGTCACTTGATTTTTGACAAAGGAGCCAAAACCATCCAATGGAAAAATTGCATTTTCTGCAAATGGTGCTGGTTCAACTGGAGGTCAACATGTAGAAGAATGTAGATCGATCCATGCTTATCACCCTGTACAAAGCTTAAGTCCAAGTGGATCAAGGACCTCCACATCAAACCAGACACACTCAAACTAATAGAAGAAAAACAAGGGAAGCATCTGGAACACATGGGGACTGGAAAAAATTTCCTGAACAAAACACCAATGGCTTATGCTCTAAGATCAAGAATCGACAAATGGGATCTCATAAAACTGAAAAGCTTCTGTAAGGCAAAGGACACTGTGCTTAGGACAAAACGGCAACTAACAGATTGGGAAAAGATCTTTACCAATCCTACAACAGATAGAGACCTTATATCCAAAATATACAAAGAACTCAAGAAGTTAGACTGCAGGGAGACAAATAACCCTATTAAAAAATGGGGTTCAGAGCTAAACAAAGAATTCACAGCGGAGGAATGCCGAATGGCTGAGAAACACCTAAAGAAATGTTCAACATCTTTAGTCATAAGGGAAATGCAAATCAAAGCAACCCTGAGATTTCACCTCACACCAGTGAGAATGGCTAAGATCAAAAACTCAGGTGACAGCAGATGCTGGCGAGGATGCTGAGAAAGAGGAACACTCCTCCATTGTTTGTGGGATTGCAGACTGGTAAAACCATTCTGGAAATCAGTCTGGAGGTTCCTCAGAAAATTGGACATTGAACTGCCTGAGTATCCAGCTATACCTCTCTTGGGCATATACCCAAAAGATGCCCCAACCTATAAAAAAGACACGTCCTCCACCCTGTTCATCGCAGCCTTATTTATAATAGCCGGAACCTGGAAAGAACCCAGATGCCCTTCAACAGAGGAATGTATACAGAAAATGTGGTACATCTACACAATGGAATATTACTCAGCTATCAAAAACAACGACTTTATGAAATTCGTAGGCAAATGGTTGGAACTGGAAAATATCATCCTGAGTGAGCTAACCCAATTACAGAAAGACATACATAGTATGCACTCACTGATAAGTGACTATTAGCCCAAATGCTTGAATTACCCTAGATGCCTAGAACAAATGAAACTCAAAATGGATGATCAAAATGTGAATGCTTCACTCCTCTTTAAAGGGGGAACAAGAATACCCTTGGAAGGGAAGAGAGAGGCAAAGATTAAAACAGAGACTGAAGGAACACCCATTCAGAGCCTGCCCGACATGTGGCCCATACATATACAGCCACCCAATTAGACAAGATGGATGAAGCAAAGAAGTGCAGACTGACAGGAGCCGGACGTAGATCGCTCCTGAGAGACACAGCCAAAATACAGCAAATACAGAGGCGAATGCTAGCAGCAAACCACTGAACGGAGAATAGGACCCCCGTTGAAGGAATCAGAGAAAGAAGTGGAAGAGCTTGAAGGGGCTCGAGACCCCATATGTACAACAATGCCAAGCAACCAGAGCTTCCAGGGACTAAGCCACTACCTAAAGACTATACATGGACTGACCCTGGACTCTGACCTCATAGGTAGCAATGAATATCCTAGTAAGAGCACCAGTGGAAGGGGAAGCCCTGGGTCCTGCTAAGACTGAACCCCCAGTGAACTAGACAGTTGGGGGGAGGGCGGCAATGGGGGGAGGGTTGGGAGGGTACACCCATAAGGAAGGGGAGGGGGAAGGGGATGTTTGCCCGGAAACCGGGAAAGGGAATAACACTCGAAATGTATATAAGAAATATTCAAGTTAATAAAAAATAAAAAATAAAAAAATAAAAAGTCCAGGGAGATGGTTTTATCAATGAACTGCCCATCATGCAAAATGAGGACCTGAATTCAAATCCCCAACATCCACACAAAAAGCGGTTATGAAGGAATCAGAGACAAAGGGATCCTTAGAGAGTATGAACCAATCAGTGCAGTAAAATATAGAATCTCGAAATAAGGTGAAAAGTCATTGAAATAAATATACATGGTCAACCTCAGGGTCCTGTACATAGTCTCTCACATGTGTACATGCACCTGCTAACACATACCATTATACACATGAACACAGTAAACCCATTCCCATAACCTCCAAATACCATATCAGACATTTGTATACATACCCCTCAAACCACTCAGACACTAAGACACACTCCATACAAATAAGACCCCACCCCCATCCCACTCACACACACATTTCCTGCAACATTCAGGAATTATTTCCTAATCTCAAAAAGATCTATACTTTCCTTTGACTATGTTTATTTACCCAAGAGCCAGTGCTTCACACATTATTTATGCTAGCCAAAATTTATCTTCTCATTATTTGTATTCTCTGTTCGCATGTCTGTCATTGGAAATGACACAAAAAGTTATTTTTACTTCATTATAGATTTCCAATAAATAGAGCTCAATTATGTTAACTGAATGACAGCTGTTAATCATGCATTTTATTTTATGAAGTTTCATGGCAGGCTATTTCTTTTTCCTTCTATATTTGTCTACATCACTGTGATATTAAAAGCTCTAATTACATATGACTTTCCTTAATATAATTTTTTAATTCTATCTCCAAGTTAATTCTGAGGACCAGATTCCTTCATTGCATGTTCTTATTCTTTCTTGTCAGCCTCATTTCATTCTTATGAAAACCTGGAAGTATGGCATTCATTATAAGCTAGCTCTAATGAGAGTACCAAGACAAGGTCAGGATGACCTTGGGATTCTATCTGCAGGATGTGGTAAAATAGGGAGCATCTCATAAAGAACGTGGAGTATTGTGTATGTTCCAGCTCTGTCCTCAGGATTGCTGCTGTTTGTACTTAGAGATTTAAGAACATGAATAGAATGTTGTGTACTTCTTAAATTTTAAATGTTGTAATATTTTTCGCACTTGAGGGATAAGGGCACAGCTCAATAGATCAGGCACTTGCTACTAAAACATAAGAGAAAGAACTCTATAATTTAAAACCCAGGTGGATGTGTGGCACTTCAGTAATACAGCTCAGAAACATGGGATCATAGCAGCAGGATGGATAGCTAGACTAGCCAAATTATTGATGTCCAAGCTCAAGAGAAATGTTCCCTGAGAAAGTGGAAAGGAAAAAAATGATTAAGGAAGTCACCTAAAATCAATCTGAACTTGTACATATGTGTGTACATATCACCCCACACATGTATCAAAATATGTGGAAGTATGCATGCTCAGCACACAGACATGCAAAGGAAAAAAATAAACTAAAACCTCACAGGCAGAATCTTTGTAGCACTCTGCAAACATCCCTAGCAGTAACAATTTAGCTAAGAACATAGGGCAGGAAATGTGCTGGTGCCCAATCTTTCTTTTCCGACCGCTCATTTACACTCTATAATTTCTTTCACTATCTTGTTTTGTCTCTGCTATTCTAGAATTAATATGCCTTACAGTTGAAAAATCACTATGCACACATAAAAGTATTGTATTTCACTGGTTAGACACACACAGGTCACCTGTCTAGGTCACATGATTTTCTGCCTAAGGTGCTTGTTTTAGTCAATTTTACATACATTATAGAGTCTATGATTTGTGCTTCCTGTTAAATTAGGAACTGCTTTGATTTTTCTGTGCTTTATAATTATATTAGCTCTCATACTTAAACAGAATAGTATTGAATTTCTCTCGCATGTATAGTACATATAGTGGAAATGCATGTATAAAAGAGGGTAATGAAATGAGAGCTCATGCCAAGTGACTCTAACCTGTCAAATGAACTTCCTGAGATTTGAAACTCAGTCCTTGTAGAACACATCAGTTCAGCCATTTTGAAACTACATAAAATTGTATTTGATTTAAAGAATATTAGAAGCTGTACTTTTCTCCTTCCTTTTGAAAACATTCATTCTTCCTCCTTAAATCATCTCCGTATGCATTTATAAAATATCAGTCTAGATATAATTATTCTAAATCTCCAATATAATTATGTCCTAAAATATCTAATTCGAAGTTCATTTCATATTTTCAATTTAAGAATTTCCATTTTTTACTGAAAAATATGACCAAATCCCTATAATATGGAATAATGATAAATTTAAAAATCCACTTAGGCTGAGGAGATAACTATCTCAGTGAGCAAAGTATTTTCCTCACAAGCAGGACATGACTTTGATCCTGCAGGAACCATATAAAACCAGCTGCATCAGTCCACGCTTGGAACCCTGGAATTATACAGCCAAGATGGGATACAGTCAAGAGAATCTCTAGATGATCATGATCCAGCTACCCTAAGGTATACAGGATCAAACTACAAGAAATCCTGCCTCAAACAAAATGGAAGATAAAGACCATAACACACACAAACCTACAATATGTCTCCCAAATACCTTCTCAACTGGGTATATATATACATGCAACAAATTCATAACACATACTGGGATAACATTCCATATATGTCAATTTATCTAATATCTTAATAATTTTACACCTAAAATTATTTAAGAACACAATTTTCTTAACAACATAGTAGTTAAATTATTCATTAGAAATAAATATTTACCATCAGAAGATATCTTTCAATATTGTACATTATAACAACCAACTTTCTGTGAAGTCATTTTTTCCAAGTTTATTCATCTCAAGATAAATCCTTTGGCATACATGGGCGTAACCACCAACATAACTGAAATTATGTACAGTAGGAGAGAATGTGTTGTTTTTATTTTGCATATTTTCTTTTATTCTCTCTAGAAAGTATCTCTTTAGAAAGAAACTTTGCCCCAATTTAGGTATTGCTTTTGCTAGAAACTAAAATTTTTAAGTCCACATCACAAACAATTACATGAACATTTTTTCCTATTGGTTTAAACCTCAGCTGCTGCTCATCAGATTTAACATCAAAACATAAATTTACATAATCTCTAAACTGTCTTAACATATGGATTTCATATTTCTCCATGGGTGGGAGTTGAAACTTTTGATTCAGTTAGCAAGGATCTAATAGGCTCTGTAGTTTCCAGTTTAGAAACTAACATCTCCTTATTCTTGAGAAATAATATCTTTCTTTAATATTTCTTACATCTTCTCACATTTTAAGTTGCCTGTAAAGCAAATAAAAATATGTGTCATGTTCCTCTCTCAGTTAGTCTCTAAGACAGTACTTGGGGATAGGCACTTTGCTGACAAAGTACCATTTTTCTCTATACCTGTACCCATGGTTCTTAATCTGTCTGCACTATGACAGCTTGCTTTCTCCAGCAGCATAATCCATTCCCTCAGGGATGTCATTAACATGCCTTTGTCTTTCCTACGTCCTGTTTCTAAAATGCACTAAAGGCATTAGGAGGAAGTCATTCAGGGCCATACATCTTCCTCAATTCCTAGTTGATTCTTAGTTCAACTATTGTTCTTCTGAGCATTCTAATTTCTTTGAACTGGACAAGGTTGATTTCTCATCCTTGTACTGAATATCATATTAGTAAATCACAGAGAACATTTTCTTTTGCATAATTTTATTGGCAATAGTATAAACCTTGCAAAAGTTATTTAAATGGAGGGGTATTACTTTACACAGTTGTAAATCCCAGAGTAGGTAAAACTAAGAGTTGTTTGAAGACATGTTTTTTTTTCTCTATCTTTTTACTTGTGTGTGTGTGTGTGTGTGTGTGTGTGTGTGTGTGTGTGTGTATGTACATATGTTTGGGTGCTCTGGGTGAAACTGTGGATGCACATATGCCAAGATGTGTGAGTGGAGGTCAGAAGATGACACTAATTCTTAGTTTTTGCTTTATATCTTATTAGAGACAGATCTCTTGTCAGTTTTATGTATGTCAGGAAAGGTGCTCTGTGAAATTCCAGGCTATCTCTTTCTCTTCCTCCCATCGTATCATAGAAGCACCTGCATTATGGTCACTTTTTATATTATCAGTATGGATGTTGTTTCTTGCTTTCCGAACACCAGTCTTCACATTGTGGCTACAAACACATTCTCTTTCTTTCTTTCTTTCTCTCTTTCTTTCTTTCTTTCTTTCTTTCTTTCTTTCTTTCTTCCTTCCTTCCTTCCTTCCTTTCCTTCCTTCCTTCCTTCCTTCCTTCCTTCTTTCTTTCTTTCTTTCTTTCTTTCTTTCTTTCTTTCTTTCTTTTCATCTTTATCATCTTGAGCATTTCTTATTTACATTTCAATTGTTATTCCCCTTCCTGGTTTCCAAGCCAACATCCCCCTAACCCTTCCCCTTCCCCCTCTTTATGGGTGTTCCCCTCCCCATCCTCCCCCCATTACCACCCTCTCCACAACAATCACGTTCACTGGGGCGTTCAGTCTTGGGAGAACCAAGGGCTTCCCCTTCCACTGGTACCCTTACTAGGCTATTCATTGCTACTTATGCATTTGGAGTCCAGGGTCGGTCCCTGTATTGTCTTTGGGTAGTGGCTTAGTCCCTGGAAGCTCTGGTTGGTTGGCATTGTTGTTCATATGGGGTCTCAAGCCCCTTCAAGTTCTTTCAGTCCTTTCTAAGATTCCTTCAATGGGGGTCCCGTTCTCAGTTCAGTGGTTTAATGATGGCATTCGCCTATGTATTTGCCGTATTCTGGCTGTGTCTCTCAGGAGAGATCTACATCCGGTACCTCTCGGCCTGCACTTCTTTGCTTTATCCATCTTATCTAGTTTGTGGCTGTATTTGTATGGGCCACATGTCGGGCAGGCACTGAATGGGTGTTCCTTCTGCCTCAGTTCTAAACTTTGCCTCCCTATTCCCTGCCAAGGGTATTCTTGTTCCCCTTTTAAAGAAGGAGTGAAGCATTCACATTTTGGTCATCCTTCTTGACCTTCAGGTGTTCTGTGCATCTAGGGTGATTCAACCATTTTGGCTAATAGCCACTTATCAATGAGTGTATACCATGTGTGTTTATCTGTGATTGTTTTACCACACTCAGGATGATATTTTCCAGTTCCATCCATTTGCCTATGAATTTCATAAAGTCATTGTTTTTGATAGCTGAGTAGTATTTCATTGCAAACACATTTAGTGTAGAGTCATCTGGCCAAGCCTCACTAAACAGTTCTATCATATGTTAGGCACAGATTCTCTTTGTAACACTCCTATCACCCACAGTAATAATAACTTTCAGGAACATTCATGGGTAGAATCTATTTGCTTAGAGATAACAATTAGTCTTCTCTGATGTTTGATTAAGAAGAAGAAAATTTAACATCAGCATAAATAATAGAGAAATAAGCCATGGTGAGTAAACACTTTAACAGATAATATAGAATTAAACTATAGTGAGAAGTAAGGCAGAGATGCTACAGCTTTATCAAATATCATTTCCTTAAGGCTCAGGTAGCTCCATGAAAGAGACGACAGGAAAATGTAAACCTGGAAAAGGGGAAGAATGGTATGACATGCACTTTTTGGTCATTGGCTTGGCTGCCGAACACAGGAACAGCTGTTTATGATATATATAGATAAGTAAAATAAGAAATTGGAAAGTAGATCTGTTGGTCTGGAAGGGGTGGAAGACATCCTATTGGAGACAGGGGGAGAATGTATGGGATGTGTAACTGTCAAAGGTTGGACTGGCAGGGGGATAAAATCTGGACTGTAAAAAAAGAATAATTAAAAAAATGGGTTTTACTTCATGCTTTGATTTGCTGTTGAGTAGATTTTTATAACTTTCTCACAGCTTATATCTCTGACTTTAGTTAGACAATTTTGGGAGTGAGTCTCATTCCTTCTTTACTCAAAGATGCATTCTTTTAAAAATTCCTTTTCATGCCCACTGTGTATCCTTAGTTAAGAATCATAAGATTAGAAGGCACTTGCAGTTAGATCTAGAGTCTCTTCTTCAAGACCACAGTTGTCTCTATTAAGCACAGATGTTCCAAGGTTTTTGTCTATGTAAATAAACAAAGATATCATAGAAGGCCCTTGCTTTTCTGATCTAACTAGATAGATGGGTTGGAACTCTCCCTTCCTCTTCTCAAGAATCATGTTTTCGACACTTTCCAGTTTTCTACATACCTGACCAAACTACCTGGGTTCAGGTAGCCAGAGGAACACAAAACCTTTGCAACCTACGGTGTTCAATTAATCTTGACCTTTTTCACTAGTGACATTCACTTTTTCTTCCCAATATTAGCTTCAGCCATGGCATTTTTTAAAAAAAAATATTTCATTCCTTAAGATTATAATATACTTACATCATTTCCCCTTCTTCTCCATCCCCCAAATCTTTATACTCTTCCATACTCTCATATGGAAGGCTTTTTTCATTAATTTGTTATACACACACACACACACACATACACACACACACACACACACACACACACACACACACAAACATATTCATTCCTAGAATCCTCAATACAACATAGTCAGTCTACATGTTACTTGTACATGTTTACAGGGATGACAACTTGGTACTGTATAACCAATTAATGTGCTTGTTTCTAAGAATGACTATTTCTCCTACACTAAGCATCCTTTTAGTTGTTCTTTACGTAGAGTTGAGGCCTCATGAGTATCCCCCAATCATATTAATATGTCTATTGTTTTTGTCCTTGTTAAGCATATGTTGAATAATTCCAATTCCATGAAAATGCAATCCTATAGAGAATTCCATGTTCCTCTGAATCTTGCTACCTTTTTCCTCAGTTGGTCAATGTTCTCTGATCCTCAATTGTGGAAGTTGAATTGAAGATATATCCATTAGGACTAAGTTTCACAACTCTGAATTTTGAAGTTATTGGGTTTTTTCTTTGTTTTTTTTTTTGTTTGTTTTTGTAATGGTAGAAAGAAAGGCTTCCTTGATTATGTGTGAGGAATATACTAAATCCTGAGTACAATAAACAAATATTTATAATGTTGGAAATTGTAATGATTTAACAAAATGGCAATTGTTGATTACCCTCTAAGATTTAGGACATCACCAAGTAGAAAGCTAGCTGTGTAGTTGGCTACCTTTCCAGTTCTATGTATGTTTTTGTTGTTGTTGTTGTTGAGTGGATCTTTCTTAAGTCCAAGTAAAGAACATTTGATTGCTATGTAGGCATGCCTGCCACTATTACATCCTTAGGGTTAATGTTCATACTGCTTATTGTTTTGTGTCATAGGCATCATAACTGGATCATCTGCTAGTTGACTCCCTCCTTTGCCAGCATACATGGCACTTTCTGGTACCATGAAAGACACACCTCATGAAGGAAGCTTTCTGATAAGTAGTTATACTTAAACAGACTTGAACTCTGTTTCTAAAGTGACTGATACATTCCTCGAAAGGGACTGAACTTCTATATTTGAGGAAAACAAGGGGGCAATAGCTACAGCCTTTAACATTTTGGTAGATTCTTGCATAATCTTGACTAACAGCTCAAAAGAGATAAGGTTTATCATTGTTGAATAGTCTTTGACTTTTTTAAGAAGCATTGTAAGCCCAAATGTTATTTTTTCATTTTTTATTGGATATTTCTTTATTTACATTTTAATGCAACCATGACATGTATACTTACACATTACAGTATGGGTATCATTGCTATTTGGTAAGGATAGTTAATATGATAGCTCCTATTTTTTTTCACCCTTCTATATTTCTTTCTTTCTCCCTTTCTAATTAAACCCCCTACTAGTTTTTCCACATTCCTCATTATATCCAGATATCTCCTTCTCTATTACTGCCCCTTTAGAATGATTTGGTTTTGCTTTTCTATATTCTGTAGTTTCAATATTCCTTCATTCTGCAAGGTATATACTCATATCTGACAATTCATAGCTAGGAGCATAAAATGTGAAAGAACATGGGTTGCTTAAATTAAAATTGGCCCGAATTATCTCATTCAATAAGATCTTATTTATTTCTATGTATTTATCTACAAATTTCTTTTCTCTCTTTTTTTTTTATTCTTTTCTGCGACAAGGTTTCTGGCCTGTCACTCTGTACACCAAGCTGGTATCAAATTTAATAGATCTACCTGTCTCAGCCTCCACATATCTTGGATTAAAGGTGAACAATAACACCTCCAGCTTATTTACAATTTCATGACCTCATTTTTCATTATTTTCATATAGCAGGGTAGTAGTATTATATAGTGTATGTATACCACATTTTTATTATCCACTCTTTGAAGGACATTTAAATTGTTTGAATGTCCTAGCTGTTGTTAATAGAGCAGCAATAACCATAGCTGAGTCAGTTTCTGTGAAGACATGAAGTCTTTTAGGCATAAGTATAAATATGAATTTCTAGAAATCAAACAAAATCTGACAAGGTTCCTCAAGAACCTCCATCATGGTTTTGTGAAGCCCTAAAAATTTACTTGTCTTCCTCTCCCCTCTATAACATAACATAACATAACATAACATAACATAACATAACATAACATAACATAAAATAGCATACCCGATATCCTCAATGAGTTCAAAGAGTTAAATTTGGGGTTCAGTGCTGTCAGGCAAGCTGTTTACTGACAAAGGTATCTCCCTAACCCCTAGTTTTCCTTTTATATTGATGTTCAGTACCATAGTTATAAAACTTGTCATTCATGATTATGATTATTTCTCTATGCACTAAAAAGACTAGTATATTAGGTAGCCTGGGAATCCATCCATCTTCACTATTCACACAAAGGACAACAATGACTTTCTATACAAATTAATTATCAACATACTTCATATGGTTCCTTCATGATCTCTGCATTTTTCTTTCCTGGCACTTCTCATTTTATCAGAAGTAAATACCTGCACAGATACATAGTACTATATAGCAAGTACATGCAGAAATTATCTGCCAAATCCATTTCAAGAACTGGTATTTCTCCCTAAATACCTGCTCTTTAAATGAAAGTCAACAAACAGCCATAATAAATGAGTTAGCACTTTATAAGTTTTATAATATTTCCTCATATGTGAGAGCTAGATCCTTTCTGTGGTTCTGATTAAATAATATAAACTCCATGACTTCTCAGAATTTAATTCCTGCCAACCTACAGCTTTCAGATGTGGAATAAATGACAGGGAGCTAGAAATTGTAAATAGTTACATCAAAGATGGTAGTTATCTACAAATGAAAACAAGGGCTTCTGCCACAAGGGGAAAGTTCCCTATCTCAGTGTTTACCAGCTCAAATGCTCAAGTGTGAAGTTACAGTCCTAAATTGAAACTAGTAACTATCTTGAAGAATTAAGTATTCACTAATGGGGCACTGTGAACTAGAAATCACCTCTTTTCTTTCCCTTTGTCACTTGTGGTGTGTGTGTGTGTGTGTGTGTGTGTGTGTATGTGTGTGTGCCCATGTGCGCATACATGCCTTCATGTGCACATGTATAGATGTTCATAGATGCCACAATAAGCAAGTAGAAAAGGACAATTTCAGATGTTCACCCTCACTCTTCACCTGGTGCAGGTCAGTCTCTATTTGTATACCAATGTGTCTGTCAGAATAGCTTGACAGTGAGCTTTGGATGTATTGTTTCACCATATGAATGCTGGGATTGCAGAAGGTACTGCACAAATCAGACAAAGGAATAGTAGGATTAAATCTGGACTTGACCTTGAAGGTTTCCCTCTGTAAACTAGCTCTCACTACATCCAAAGCTTTTAGGGAAGCTACTAAGGGAGCAAACTAATCAAAAGCCCTCCCCATCTCTAAAGCCTATGAAACTCAATGAGCAGTACAACAACATATATTCAAGGGTATACACACTTATACAGCACTTATATTTCATGCATAACTAATATCCATAAAGTTAGAAAAATATGTTTCTCAGTAAAGGGGAATCCATACCCAATACTATAAATCTAGTCAATTATCTGTGACTGTATGTATAATAATATTAATAACTAAAAAAGAGGAAGTAACAAAGTTGAGAGGGAATTGTTCATCAAGGGAAGATTGAACTGAAGAAAATGTGATCCACAAATATTATAAAGACATACCTTAAGAATTTAATTAAGTAAATCAAAACTTACTTTAATAAAGAAGCGGAGAAACCAAGACATTCTCTTCCTAACTAAAAACCCACTCACGTTAAACATGTACACGGCTGAATTTATTGGTTTTCTTCAGGACTGTCTACTGATCTCTGGTCCTCACTTTTGTATAGCTCTTCACCTACAGAGCCACCTACTTATCTCTCAGTTTCTACTTTGATTTAGCACTAACTAAGCATGTGCACAGATAAGATGGAATTAGAAATCATATCTCCTGGGTCGAGTGCCAATTTGCATGAGCTAGATAATTATGACTTCCACCTGTGCAGTCAATGGGGTATTAGCAATTGGCAACATGCAGCTGAATACTGCATTCATCAGTCAGTATTGAGATACACCTTGACTCCCACTCTTCCCCCTGAGTCTCTGTACTCAAGGTTGTGTTCTGAAGGAAGAGGCCAAAATAAGATCTAGTAACACTTTTTCGATCTGAATGCAGTGCTGAAGGGCTCTGTGGTCCTAGAACTTCCCAGAAAATAGGTTGCGGTATTAGAGATGACACAATGGAGAACAGTTGGCTGTTTTGCAGGAGTTCGTATTCAGTGAAGTTGGACACAGGGACAAAGCAGTGATAGATAAGATGTGAGAGGCCTCAGGGAATTCTGGCCACAAAAGCCAACTTTTTCCATTTATAATTTAGGAGCTGCTGCCAATGTCATGCAGGCATTTTCTAATTTAAATTTTAAATGTATGTTTCTGACTACCAGATTGACAATACCATCTAAAACAACAAGAGAAAAAACAAAAACACTGTTATAATGAAAATTATGATGGCTTGGAGCACAGTGACACTATAGAAAATTCCTATGATCTTCTCTCCCTCTTTCTCCATTATATAGAGATACACATAATCAGTGATGCATAGTGAATAGTATATGATTACATGAAGTGATAGTTTTGGATTTATGTAAATCAAGTAAATTCAAGTAAAACAATAGGCATATCTATCAGCTCAAATTACTTTTATATATTCCTTTTTAGAGTCTGGAGGTTTTGGGTTTTAGTGTGGTATTGGTTTCTAAATTTTGTTGTAATTGCTAATCACTGCATTGAATGAATGTATGCCCTATCTTAAAAGTTTTACATGCACAATATAGTTGGTTTTAGATATTTTCTTACTTGCTATGTTAACCACAACTTTGAAAGAAGGAGAGACTAAACTTAGTTAACAGTTTAAGGATACAGTCCAGAATTGCTAGGAGAATAGTGTAGTGGAAGTTAGACATGACTAGTCACTTTGAATCTATGGTCACAAAAGAGAACATCTGTTTCAATCAGCTCAGATGCCAAACTCTGGGTTACTATCCCACATGGTTGAGGTAGGTGTTCCCTACTTAATGTATATCTCCATTATAGATATGCAAGGAATTTGTCTCCAAAGTGATTCTAGATCTTATCAATTTGACAAGCAATGCTAATTATTACCAGGGTTTTACTAAGTATATTATACAGTATAATGTACAGTGGCTCTCTGGAACATAATGACATTTATATAGTAATTCTTTATTTTTAAGATTGAAGCCTATGACTTTTATAAATATGAAAGGAAGAAATGAATAAGGCTCTAGGGAAGATCGGGGTGCAATGGAGAGTTTGAAGTGGGCAAACCAAAAAGGGGAACAATAATTGAAATGCAAATAAATAAAATAACCAATAAAAAAAGGAGAGTAAGGCTCTATCAGTGACAATTAAACTATTATGCTCTGAGATTTCCAAGGATAAGTGTATAGCATGTTGAGAAAAAAACAATATCTTATTTCAAATGAGTTGAGTTATTATCACTGACATTGTTACAAATGACATAAAGATTATAAAAGAGGTGATGTATGTCCTTAGAGTGCAATAGGGGACACTGAAATTGTACATCTAGGAATAAGAGTAGGTTTTGTAAGTTAGGTGCCAGAGTCAACATATCAACAAATATGTCTGGGTTTCAGCACTGGGTAGAAAAGGAACCCAAACAATGAGGTATGTAGGTTGGCCCTGAAGAATGAAGAAAATATATACTCATTTAGTCTCCTGACTCTCTAGATATCTCTCCTGTCTCCCCGGATACCTGATCCTGGATCATTTCCTCCCTCCCCTCTCCTTCCATTCTCAGTATGCTTGCTGTTGCCACCTCAGTACTGAGGCCCTACCAAAGGTCAAGTGGATATTCCAGCTTCTTTTTCTATATTCACTGCCTCACATTTCCTGAGACTTGAAGCACTTGGACTTATTGCCTCTCCCTTTTGTGAGAATGAGCAAGCACATTCACTCAAATATTTTATGAGCTAAATAACTTCACCAAGAACTTATGGGACAGTAAGAATAGGCCAACACTTGAGATTGTGGTATTCAATTTCCCTGCTGCCTTCAATCAGACCTACAAAAAACAGTCAATTTCTTTCTTGTGTAATTAACAAAGAAATTTTATCTATACTAAAACCGTGGAGATTAGACCTCTGTCCTAAAAATGCTTATCACTAAAGGTGGAATAAAGCCTTTGGTATTTCTCCATTCCTCTAGTTCAGTGCCCTTCCTACACAGAAGTGAACAAAGAAGTCCAGAAAGGTGGCATAATATGTTTATGCTCTAAAAGGGGTTAGTGGTAGAGGTCTAAGCTTTCATGACTGTGCAAAGGTCTTTATGAAGACCTCTATTCCTATTCCTGGATAACACTTTATCACATGCAGATGACCTAAATGGGTCACCTCCTAAGATCAGTGAGCTACTTAGCTCCTGTGAAGTACAGTACCCCTCAGAGGAAAGGCTAGCATGCTATTCTGAAGAATAGGTATAAAATTAGACTTTGGGGGAAGGTAAGTATGAGACCACTGACATTTCCTGGGAACTTCTTTATGGATTTGTGTGTGTGTGTGTGTGTGTGTGGGTGGGTGTGTGTGTGTGTGTGTGTGTGTGTTTCTGTGTATGAGTGTGTGTGTATGTGTGTGTATGCACAATAAACATATGTACATTAGAAGAGTCTCTAATAACTTTTTTTAGGTATAAATTATATATAACAATACAAGGTGAATTAGTGCATGCCGGTATTCCCACTATTCTGCCAACTGAGATAAGAGGATATTGATTTCAGGGCAACCTAAACTACAGAGTAAGATCCTATCTTCGAAATAAAGTCATCATTAATAAAGCAAGCTAGCACACAATTCATATTCTCTTTCTAAAGGTGCTGTTTTTTTCCAGCTCTTTAAACTCTAGAAACCAATGTTAATATTGAGGGTTGGACATAGCAGCATCCTCAAACAAATATATACATGAATTGTAAAAAATGATATATTTTATGAGTGTGGCCATCTTATCAAAATCATTCTAAAGATTTAATGTAATCCCCATGAAAATCCCAACAAAATTTTTCACAAACCTTGAGAGAACCATTCTCAACTTCATAGAGAAAAACAAAAACAAAACAAAAACAATTCCAGGATAGCCAAATAAATTCTGACAGTAGGAGTTTGGTAGAACTCACCATCCCTGACCTCAAGCAGGACTCTACAGCAATACTGAAAAAAAAACTACTTGGCTTTGGTACATAAAAGTTACACTGATCAATGGAATTGAATCTAAAGCCCAGAAATAAAGGCACACACCTATGGACACTTCGTTTTTGAAAAGAAAGCTGCAATTATAAAATGAAAAGAAAAGAAAAGAAAAAAAGAAAAGGATGCATCTTCAACAAATGGTGCTGGTCTAGCTGAATGTCTACATGCAACAGAATGTAAATAGATTCATATTTATTGCCCTATATAAAACTCAAGTCCAAGTGGATCCAAAACCTCAACATAAGACCAGATACACTAAATCTCACAGAAAAGAAGGTGGCAAATAGCCTTGAAAGCACTGGTATGACACACACTTTCCTGAACAGAACACCAATGACTCAGTTTCTAAGTTTAATGATTAATGGATGGGAACTCATGAAACAGAAAAGCTCCTGTAAAGCAAAGCATTTTCACCATCACTACTTAGCTCAGAGGCTAATGTCCAAAATTCATAAAGTACTCAAGACATTAGGCACCAGCAACCCAAATGACTCAGGTAAAAAAAAATGTGGTGCAGTACTAAACAGAATTATCAAGAAAGGAATCTCAATTTTCCAAGACACACTTAAATGTTTAAAGTTCTTAGTCATTAGGAAAATATGAATCAGAACAATTCCAGGAATCCATTTTATACAGGTCAGCAAAGTTAAGATCAAAAACTCAATTTATAGCACATGCTAGTGAGGATATAGAGCAAGAAGAATGATTTTCCTTTGCCTGAGAGAGTGCAAACTTATACTACTACTTTTGAAAACAATTCGGCAGTTTCTCAAAAAAACTGGGAATAGTTCAACCTGAAGACCCAGCTATACCACTCTTTGCCATATACCCAATAGGTATTCGAACATGTCAGAAAGACACTTGCTCAACTATATTCATAGCAACTTTATTCATAATGGCCAGAAACTGGAAATAACCTCGATGTCCCTCACCTGAAGAAAAGAAATGTGGTATATCTATGCAACAGAATATTATTCAGCTATTAAAAACCAACACACCCATCATGAATTTTGCAGTTAAGTGGATGGGACTTGAGAATATCAGTCTTTTGAGGTAAACCATTACCGAAAGTACATGCATGTTGTGTACTTACTTATAAGTAGATATCAGCCATGAGAAACATTATGCCCATAGTACACTCCAAAGACCCAAAGGAGCTAAACAAGAATGAAGGCCTGAATGAGGATGCTTTGATCTCACTTAGAGTGGGGAAAATATTTATAATAAACAGGTGGATGGAGGGATCTGGGCGGGATAGGAGATGAGAAAGGTGATGTGGAAGTTCAGGATCAGATATGTGGAGGAACAGGGAGAGATGGCCAGATGGACATAAAAATGTACAGAAATCAGCAACTGATGAGGGTTGAAGGGGTAGGAGGCATCTCCAAGGAAGGTAGAGACCTAAAACAAGAGAAGCACTCAAAAAATCAATGGTGGTGACTTCAGAGGTACCTCACAGCATTGGGGACATGGAACCTAAAGGTGCTCCTCACCTCCTGTACCCTGGCAGAAATCCTAGTGAAGTGATAGCAACAGCAACCTAACCCAGAAAAATTTTCACCCAAAATTTATGCTGACTACAATAAATGCAAAGACACATGGAACAAAGACTGTGGTAATGGCCAGCAAATAACTGGCCCACATTGAGACCTATCCCGTGGGCAAGCACCAATTGTGTCAGGAACTGAAATAATACAAGGATATTCTGTTATGCTTGTAGACAAGAGTCTAGTATGGATGACTTCTTAAAGGCTCCATGTAGCAGCTCACTCAGATACAGACACCAACAGTCAGAGTGGATGGAGCTTTGTGATTATTATGGAAGAAAAGGAGGAAGGGTCTGAGCCCAAAAAAGGATAGGAATTCCACAGAAAGGTCAAAAGAGTCAACTATCCTGGACTATTTTGGTCCTCAGAGGCTGAACCATCAACCAAAGAACATACATAGGCATGACTAAGGTCTTCCAGCACATATTTAAGAGATGTGCAACTTGTTCTCCATGTGGATTTCAAAAATTGGAGCAGGCGATATGCCACCAGCAATTGCCTATCCATGGATTATGTTTTTCTACCTGGGATCCTTTGTCTGGCTTCAGTAGGAGAGGATAAGCCTGTCTGGGAAAAAACTGATATGTCATGGTGGGGGATACCCAGAGGAGCCCCACTCACTGAAAGGAGAAATTGGGAGGGGCTGGAGAAAAGGTTGGGGGGGGGGAGTGATGAGGAGGAGTAAAGTAACCTGGATTTTAAGTGAGAAAAAGAAAAGAGAAAAAACATTACAAAAGAGCAAACCTGGGTCCAGATACACAGTGTTGTCTCTCCGAACACAAACTCTATTCAAACTTTACTCATGACACATCTCACATTAGACATTTCATTTAATATGCCCTCATAACTACTCTTAACTCTCCCCATATGAGTATCTCAACTCAAAATTATGCTGTCAGCTAGTAAATTTTCTAAATTGGGTTTGTGGTTTGCTCTTGTGTGTGTGTGTGTGTGTGTGTGTGTGTGTGTGTGTGTGTGTGTGTGATTGTATGTAGGTTTTTGCTATTCTGGCATGTGTATGGACTGCAGAGATGCACCAGAGTGTTCAACCTCACTTTTCTCTTTGTTTGTGACAGGGTTTCTTACATTTTTAGCCATAGTAACACAATATTAGCTGGCTCAGTGTCTTTTCAGAATTCTCCTGTCTCTTCCTTCACTCTCCATATAGAGTGCTGGGATTCAGATATGCTCTTTTTCCAGCTTTATATGGTTTCTGGGATCAAGCCCTAGTCTTCAAACTTTTGACACAAGTGCTTCATTTACATAGACACCTTTCTGGAACCTCTCCCCCCCTTTAAAGATAGGATCTTATTATATGACTTCGGCTATTCTCAAACTCAATCTTATATTGCAGATGCCAGGACGGATAAGATTATAGGCATATATAATAACACTCATGTGTCTTCTGATCTTTTAAATAATTGTTTAAAGATTTATTTGTTTTGTGTGTATGGAATATTATACCAGCATTTTGCAAGTGCATCATGTACATGCCTGGTGCTTGTGGAGGTCAGAAGATGTTGAATTCCCAAGAACTAGAGTTATTGATGGCTGTGCACCACTATATGTGTGCTAGAAAATAAACCTGGTTCCTCTGCCAGAAGAACAGGTGGTCCTATACTTTATACTATCTCTCCCTCTCCTCTAATACTTTTTATCTTCATCTTATCCAGTTGAAAGGGCTCCTCCTATAAATCTTTGTAGTATTTTTTATGGTCCTCTTATAGAAATATTTGCTTTATCTATGAGAACCATTCAGGAGAATACAAATTATCTCAGAAATATCATATACTACCCTTAACCTCCCACAGTAGCTCTTAATTTACATTTCCTGGAGGAAAGTTTTTGCCAGCAGGCAATCCCTATAGGCATTTAAAGGCAGTACAATAAAAATGAAATTTTAAGCATCCTCCAGGAGTGTAGGAAGGCCCAATTTAGAGAACTAAAAGAAAGATTAAAGATGGAACACTAGGATAAGAACAAGAATTGAATATGTTCAAAAATTCTGAGTAAGAGCCAAGATATAATGAATAGTTCTTATGATGTTAGGATGGGGAGTTTATATTGTACATAGTAGGTATTGTAAAACATGTTTAATCTTGTTGAGGGCCTTCTCCCAGCTTTTTTTCATTTAGTTCCTGGATAAAAGACACACATAAATTATATATATATGTATATAATCAGACATTTATAGAACTAAACTTGGGAAGATACATACCCTCTATGATATGAAAAATGATTCCTATCAATAATCCACACTTATTGCAATCTATGTTTCATCTGGTCTCCTCTTAACTGCAATTGACCAGCCTTGGGTCTATAAATACTTGACTCTTCATCGATGGTATCTTTTTCTCTCTATATCTGCTTTTCTCTCTATCCTTATCTCCTCCAATCCCAAACCCTGAGAACACCAAACCTGACTATCTCAATTTTCCAGGTATAGATTGTAGACAGTGTTATTCACTAACCTAAAAAAAATACTTGAAGGCAAGGTCACATAGCTTCACTTCAGTCTATGTGCAGACTCTCTACTTTCTGCGGCAACTAGTTGGGTAACTGTAGTACATATCAATAGAGAACAAAACTTATCAAGCTGTAACAGATAAAAAGGAAACATTAGATTAGAGACACAAAAGGAGAAATGGGTTATTAATATCAGAGGTTTTCCCACCCATCTTTATTAACTTGAATATTTCTTATTTACATTTCTATTGTTATTCCCCTTCCCAGTTTCCAGGCCAACATCCCCCTAACCCCTCCCCCACCTTTCAATATGGGTGTTTCGCTCCCCATACTCCCCCATTACCACCCTCCCTGCAACAATCACGTTGACTGGGGGTTCAGTCAAGAAGGACAAGTGCTTCCCCTTCCACTGGTGCTCTTACTAGGCTTTTCATTGCTACCTATGAGGTTAAAGCCCAGGGTCAGTCCATGTATAGTCTTTGCGTAGTAACTTAGTCCATGGAACCTCTGGTTGGTTGGCATTGTTGTTCATATGGGGTCTCGAGCCCCTTCAAGCTCTTCTAGTCCTTTCTCTGATTCCTACAACGGGGGTCCCGTTCTCAGTTCAGTGGTTTGCAGCTGGTATTTGCCTATTTATTTGCTGAATTCTGGCTGTGTCTCTCAGGAGAGATCTACATCAGGTTCCTGTCAGCCTGCACTACTTTGCTTCATCCATCTTATCTAGTGTGATGGCTGTATATGTATGGGCCATATGTGGGGCAGGCTCTGAATGAGTGTTTCTTCTGACAATGTTTTAAACTTTGCCTCCTTATTCCCTCCCAAGGGTATTCCTATACCCCTTTTAAAGAAGGAGTGAAGCATTCACATTTTGGTCATCCTTCTTGAATTTCATGTATTTTGTGCACCTAGGGTAATTCAAGCATTTGGGCTAATAGCCACTTATCAATGAGTGCATACCATGTGTGTTTCTCTGTGACTGGATTACCTCATCAGGATGATATTCTCCAGTTCCATTCATTTGCCTATGAATTACATAGAGTCACTGTTTTTGATAGCTGAGTAATATTCCATTGTGTAGATGTACCTTATTTTCTGTATCTATTCCTTTGTTGAAGGGCATCTGGGTTCATTCCAGCTTCTAGCTATTATAAATAAGGCTACTTTGAATATAGTGGAACATGGGTCTTTCTTATATGTTGGGGCATTTTTAGGGTATGTGCCTAAGAGAGGTATAGTTGGGTCATCAGGAAGTTCAATGTCCAATTTTCTGAGGAACCTACAGACTGATTTACAGAATGATTGAACCGGTCTGCAATCCCACCAACAATGGAGGGTATTCCTCTTTGTCTACATCCTTGCCAGCATGTGCTGTCACCTGAGTTTTGATCTTAGCCATTCTTAGTGGTGTGAGGTGAAATCTCAGGTTGTTTTGATTTGCATTTCCCTTATGACTAAAGATGTTGAACATTTCTTTAGGTGTTTCTCAACCATTCCACATTCCTCAGCTGAGAATTTTTTGTTTAGTTCTGAACCCCATTTTTAATAGGGTTATTTCTCTCCCTGCAGTCTAACTTCTTGAGTTCTTTGTATATTTTGGACATAAGCCCTCTATCAGTTGTAGGATTGGTAAAGATCTTTTCCCAATTTGTTGGTTGACATTTTGTCCTAACAACAGTGGTCTTTGCCTTACAGAAGCTTTGCAGTTTTACCAGATCCCAGTTGCCAACTCTTGGTCTTAGAGCATAAGCCATTGGTGTTTTGTTCAGGAAATTTTCTTCAGTGCCCACGTATTCAAGATGCTTCCCCACTTTTCTTCTATTAGTTTGAGTGTATCTGGTTTGATGTAGAGATCCTTGATCCACTTGGACTTAAGCTTTGTACAGGGTGACAAGCATGGATCGATCTGCATTCGTCTACATACTGACCTCCAGTTGAACCAACACCATTTGCTAAAAATGCTATCTATTTACCATTGGAGGGTTTTGGCTCCTTTGTCAAAAATCAAGTTACCATATGTGTGTGGGTTTATTTATGGGTCTTCAATTCTATTCCACTGGCCTATCTGTCTGTCTCTTTGCCAATACCTTGCAGTTTTTATTACTATTGCTCTGTAATACTACTTGAGTTAAGGGATAGTGATTCCCCCAGAAGTTCTTTTATTGTTGAATATAGTTTTAGCTATCCTGGGCTTTCTGTTACTCCAGATGAATTTGCAAATTGTTCTGTCTAACTCCCTGAAGAATTGGATTGGTATTTGGATGGGGATTTCATTTAATCTGCAGATCACTTTTGGTAAATGGCCATTTTTACTATATTAATCATGCCAATCCATGAGGATGGGAAATCTTTCCATGTTCTGAGATCTTAAGTTTCTTTCTTCAGAGGCTTTAAATTCTTATCATACAGGTCTTTCACTTGCTTAGTTAAAGTCACACCGAGGTATTTTATATTATTTGGGACTATTATGAAGGGTGTTGTTTCTCTAATTCTCAGCTTGTTTCTTTTTTTTGTGTAGAGGGAGGAAACTGATTTATTTGCGTTAATTTTATTCCCAGCCACTTTGCTGAAGGTGTATATCAGGTTTTGTAGTTCTCTGGTGGAAGTTTTGGGATCACTTAAATGTACTATCATATCATCTGCAAATAATGCTATTTTGACTCTTCTTTTCTAATCTGTATCCCCTTGATCTCCTTCTCTTGTCTGATTGCTCTGGCTAGAAATTCAAGAATTATATTGAATTAGTAGGGAAATAGTGAGCAGCCTTGGCTTGTCCCTGATTTTAGTGGGATTGCTTCAAGTTTCTCTCTATTTATATTAAGGTTAGCTAATTGATTGCTCTATATGGCTTTTATTATGTTTAGGTATGGGCCTTGAATTCCTATTCTTTCCAGGACTTTTATCATGAAGAAGTGGTGAATTTTGTCAAATGTTTCTCGGCATTTAATGAAAAGATCATGTGGTATTGTTATTTCAGTTTGTTTATATATTAAATCATGTTAACGATTTTCCGTATACTAAATCATCCCTGCATGCCTCGGATGAAGCCTACTTGAACATGGTGGATGATTGTTTTGATGTGCTCTTTTTGCCAGAATTTTATTGAGTATTTTTGAGTTGATATTCATAAGGGAAAATGGTCTGAAGTTCTCCTTCTTTGTTGGGTCTTTGTGTGGTTTAGGTATAAGTGTAATTGTGGCTTCATAGAAGGAATTCGGTAGTGCTCCACCTGTTTCAATTTTGTGGAATAGTTTGGATAATATTGGTATGAGGTCTTCTATGAGTGTCTGATAGAATTCTGCACTAAACCCATATCGACCTGGGCGCCTTTTGGTTGGGAGACCTTTAATGACTGCTTTTATTTCATTAGGAGGTGTGGGGATGTTTAAATGGTTCATCTCTTCCTCATTTTCCTTTGGTACCTGGTACCTGTCTAGGAAATTGTCCATTTTTTGCAGATTTTCAAGTTTTGTTGAATATAGGTTTTGTAGTAGAATCTGATGATTTTTTGAATTTCCTCTGAATCTGTAGTTATGTCTCCCTTTTCATTTCTGATTTTGTTAATTTGGACACACTCTCTGTGTCCTCTCGTTAGTCTGGCTAAGGGTTGATCTTTCTTGTTGATTTTTCTCAAAGAACCAACTTTTTTCTATTGATTCTCTGTATGGTCCTTTTTGTTTCTACTCAGTTGATTTCCACTCTTGAGTTTGATTATTTCATGCCTTCTATGCGTCCTGGGTATATTTGCTTCTTTTTATTCTAGAGCTTTTAGGTGTGCTGTCAAGCTGTTGACATATGCTCTCTTCTGTTTCTTTCTGCAGGCACTCAGAGCTATGAATTTTCCTCTTAGCACAGCTTTCATTGTGTCCCATAAGTTTGGTTATGTTGTACCTTCATTTTCATTAAATTCTAAGAAGTCTTTAATTTCTTTATTTCTTCCTTGACTATGCTATTTTTGAGTAGAGCATTGTTCAACTTCCATGTATATGTGGGTGTTCTTCCCTTATTGTTGTTGAAGATCAGCTTTAGCCCGTGGTGGTCCTATAGGACCCATGGAATTATTTCTATCTTTCTGTATCTATTGATGCCTGTTTTATGACCAATTATATGGTCTATTTTGGATAAAGTACCATGAGGTTGTGAAAAGAAGGTATATCCTTTTGTTTTAGGATAGAATGTTCTATAAATATCTGTTATGTCCATTTGGTTCATGACTTCTCTTAGTCTGTCTATGTCTCTGTTTATTTTCTGTTTCCATGATCTGTCCATTGATGAGAATATGGTGTTGAAATCTCCTACTATTATTGTGTGAGGTGCAATATGTGCTTTGAGCTTTAGTAAGGTTTCGTTCATGTATGTAGGTTTCCTTGTATTTGGAACATAGATATTTAGGATTGAGAGTTCATCTTGTTGGGTTTTTCCTTTGATGAATATGAAGTGTCCTTCCTTATCTTTTTTGATTACTTTTAGTTGAAAATCAATTTACTCGATATTAGAATGGCAACTCCAGCTTGCTTCTTCAGACGATTTGCTTGGAAAGTTGTTTTCCAGCCTTTCACTCTGAGGTAGTGTCTGTCTTTGTCTCTGAGGTGTGTTTCCTGTAGGCAGCAGAATGCAGGGTCCTCGTTGCATATCCAGTTTGTTAATCTATTTCTTTTTCTTTGGGAGTTGAGTCCACTAATGTTGAGAGATATTAAGGAATAGTGATTGTTGCTTCCTGTGATATTCGTTTTTGGATGTGAGATTATGTTTGTGTGTTTTTCTTCTCTTTGTTTTGTTGCCAAGATAATTAGTTTCTTGCTTTTTGTAGGGTGTAGCTTGCCTCCTTATATTCGGTCTTACCATTTATTATCCTTTGAAGGACTGGATTTGTAGAAAGATATTGTGTAAATTTTGTTTTGTCATGGAATATCTTGGTTTCTCCAGCTACGTTAATTGAGAGTTTTGCAGGATACAGTGACCTGGGCTGGCATTTATGTTCTCTTAGGGTCTGTATGAAATCTGTCCAGGATCTTCTGGCTTTCATAGTCTCTGGTGAGAAGTCGGGTGTGATTCTGATAGGTCTCCCTTTATATGTTACTTGACCTTTTTCTGTTACTCCTTTTAATATTCTTTCTTTGTTCTGTGCGTTTGGTGTTTTGACTATTATGTGATGGGTGGAGTTCCTTTTCTGGTCCCATCTATTTGGAATTCTGTATGATTCTTGTATTTTTGTGGGCATCTATTTCTTTAGGTTAAGGAAGTTTTCTCCTGTGATTTTTTTGAAGATATTTACTGGTCCTTTTAGCTGGGAGTCTTCACTCTCTTCTATACCTAATATCCTTAGATTTGATCTTCTCATTGAGTGCTGAATTTCCTGTATGTTTTGGACCAGTTTTTTTTTTTTTTCGTTTTCATTAACTTTGACAGTTTTTTCGATGATTATTATGGAATCTTCTGTTCCTGACATTCTTTCTTCTATCTCTTGTATTCTGTTGGTGATGCTTGTATCTACGGCTCCTTGTCTCTTCCTTTGGTTTTCTATATCTAGGGTTGTTTCCCTGTGTTCTTACTTGATTGCTTCTCTTTCCATTTTTAATTCCTTTACCTGTTTGATTATGTTTCCAAGAATTCCCTCAGGGATTTTTGTGATTCCTCTCTTTAGGTGTCTACTTATTTATTTATGTTATCATCTGTTTCTCTAAGGTAGTTCTTTATGTCTTTCTTGAAGTCCTTCATCATCATGATCAAATGTGATTTTCAATCTAGATCTTGTTTTTCTGGTGTGTTTGGATATTCACTCTTTGCTTTTGTGGGAGAATTGGGCTCCAATGATGCCATGTAGTCTTGGTTTCTGTTGCTTGGGTTCCTGTGCTTGCCTCTCGCCATCAGATTATCTCTAGTGTTACTTTGTTCTGCTATTTCTGACAGTGGCTAGACTGCCCTATAAGCCTGTGTGTCAGGAGTGCTGTAGACCTGTTTTCCTGTTTTCTTTCAACCAGTTATGGAAACAGAGTGTTCTGCTTTCGGGCATGTAGTCTTTCCTGTCTGCTGGTCTTCAACTGTTCCTGTGGGCCTGTCTCCCGAGTCCACCAGGCAGGTCACTTGGAGCAGAAAAGTTGGTCTTACCTGTGGTCCCTCGGCTGAAGTGGCTCCTGGGTGGCTTCTTTTGAGCTCTCTGTGAGGGTGGCAACCATGAGCGCCTAAGTTGCCTTTTTCGGGGACCCATGCACCAGGTTCACAGATGGTGTTAGGTGTTTTCCTCTAGCGTCAGAAATGTGGGCAGAGTGGTAGTCTCATGTGGCTTTCCAGGAGTGTCTGCCCCTCTGAAGGTTTAGCTCTCCCTCCCAAGTGATTTGGGTGTAGTGAGCTTTTGATCGGGTCCCTTCAGCCCTAGGATTGTTTCTTAAGCACACAAATTTTGTTCTTATTAATTAGTTTTTATGGGGATTATCTTGTTCACCTGACAGAATTGTGTTTTCACTGATATAAATGCAAGGGACATAAAGGTGTTTGTGACCCAGTGCTGCAGCTTTGAGATGTGACTTACAGGCAAATTCTTTCATATGGGAATGGGCCTAAGGGCAGGTTTTCTGCCTGGATTGTGTAAAATGGTAAGCTTGGAGCTTAATTAAAGTACAATCTCAGTGAATAATCATTAGCAGAAAAGTTGTCAGCAACTTTAAACTTCAACTATGCCACAAAATTCTCTTTCCTACCGTTCCTAACATGCCCAGTTAGTATAGTACTTCTAGCCTTATTAAAGGCAGCTTTCCTTTAGCTAAATTCTATTTTGTATATGTTAATATTTACTATGGATATTGTTATAATTATTCATAGCATTAATTTTATTACTTTAAGTTTCTCCTGCAATATTTATATCCAGAATCAGGTAGATAATGAAGCTTCTAAACCAACAGATACAAAAGACAGGAACCTTGTGCAAAACAGATCTGAAGGCAAGAGACATTCATTTATTCATTTGTGGGCATATGTAGAGAAACAATATATGTATATCATTTTCTGTCCTTTTCCACCTTTAGTTTTAAACCTGGATCTCAGTAATTCATTTAGGCTCACTGGCCAGTCAGTCTCCACGATTGTCTTCCCTTCTTTTGCCCAAAGCTGAAGATGCAGGTAACTACTACCATTCTTGTTTTCAATTGAAACTAGGAAGACAAACTAGGGTTCTCATATTTGTGCAACAAGCACTTAGCTCATTGTGTTATTTTTCTCATCATCATTCATTCATTTGTTCTTTCATTCATAGTAGTAAATATTCCATGTAATACTTTTTAGAATTCCAAAACAAAGGATCACAGAGTGAATAGTTTAGCCTATAAACATGTTTATACATTTCTAGAAATGGAATTGAGTGTCAAGGTTCCAATGACTAAGCCTATATTGAGGCATCTTGCCCTTTGTAGGTAGCTGCAATATACTTCGGTTGTCCTGACATTTCTTCCTCTTATTGCTTAATTATATCTTTAACTAACTGTCTTTAAGCTTAAAGGAACTAGTTCCAAATATATCCACATTGAGAGTGGATATGTAAGAGAGCTTTAATATGTACATGTGAGTGAGAGGGTACACAATTTGTCCATAACATTCCATATCAGTTTAACTTTCTCATAAGTTGTTTGCTGTAGTGATATCTTCAATGTATACCTTGAAGTAGATTTTAAAATTGATCTACAAATCAGTTACATGATGTATCATGACAAAATTTCAAGAAAAGTTAGAAGTGTCTGACGCTGGGAAGATGGATGAGTCAGTAAAGTTCTTTGACATGAAGACATGGGTTACATCTAAGCATTTGGCAAGCCAAGCATGGGAGCATGTTCCTGTAATCCCAAAATTGGGAAGAAAAAGATGAGGTTCCTGAGACTGCTGACTAGTCAGTATAACTAACTCATTAAGTTTTAGTTCTAGTGTAAGAAAGACCACATCTCAAAAATAAGGTACAGCTTAATTGAAAAGAGGCACTAGGGGCTAGAGAGATGTCTCAGCACTCAAATGCACTGGGAGCTCTTCTGAAGGTCCTGAGTTTATTTCCCAGCAACCAGATGGTGGCTCAGAACCATCTACAATGGGATCTGATGACTTCGTCTTGAACGCATGTGTATATTCACATAGAGCACTCATGCATAAAATACATAAGTAAATCTTAAGAAAAAAAGAGAAAGAAAAGTAGAATCAGACATCTGCCTCTGTCTTTCACACCTAAGCATGAACACATTTGTACATACACATCTGAAACACAGAAGATGGCAGGAGAGAAAGGGAGAGAGGACACCGCATAGAGACAATATGTTTCCAAGATATAGAAGAGGTGATGGAATATGCTCTGGTAGGAGTTTTGGAGACAGATCTGTAGCATGTTTGTAATGAATAGGACACTGAATCTGTGCTCTCTCTGTTTTTAACAAAAAACATGTAAGAGTGAATGTTAGAACAAGGAGCAGTAAACTAGTTGATTGTCATAGTATAAAATGATGATATATGTGATACATAAAGATCATATTCCCTAAAGATTGGATTCCAGTAGGAGAGCCACAACAACAGAGTCATAAAAAGCTCAATTACGAGATCTGCTGTAGGAATGAAGGTGGGATAAGAAGGACTTGAAAGGATAACACAGTGTTAGTTCACAGATTGAAAGGGTATAATAGTTTAAGCGGTTGATCAAAACTACATTTTATTTAGCAAATACAGCTGTCCAATTTTTGGAGATTATGTACTGCCTCTGCAAAGAAAATAAAGATTCACTGACCATAAAGTATAAGCATCATGCAGTCCATCATCAAAGCAAAACTGTTGCCCCTGTAATGCATTATGCCAAGTAACTTAATGACTAAGGCCCGATCAAACTGAAAACAAGAGTGTTCTTGGATATAATACCTTGTTCTGAAAGTGCACAGAAAAGCCCAACCAACTTATGTCATTTTTCTTTATAAATTTTTTATTACATTTCTATATTCATTTATTTATTTTGGATGTGGAGCATGTATGCCACAGTGTGTGTGTGATCTCTTTAAAATGGACAAAGTAAGCTGAGCACTAGCATGCATTCATCTCTATGCTTCCTTATTGCAAATGTGATATGGGCAGTTCCTTTATGCTCCTGTTGTCTTACTTTCAAAATATGGTGGACGATAACCTAGAACTATTAGCCAAAATAAACCCTTCTTCCTTAAGTTGCCTTTGTTAGAGCATTTATTGTGGGAAAAGAAGCTAAGTCGTATCTGCATATTGCATTTCAGAGAGACCTATTTGGACCCCTTAATATACATCTAACTTTATTCCAAACATTTTTATAAAAACCTAACTGGTTGCATTTATTTCACAACATGAACATTGGTTAATTTTTCTCATTATTTTATTTATTGTTACAGTGCTTATCAGTTGGGCCCCAAGACTTACTCCTGGAGATCAGAACTATGTTCAAATGTGTATGATATGTATGATATCAAATATATATAATCATATTATGTGTGTTACATATTATTACAAATCTCCTGTGTGACTATTTTAAATGGGATAATAGCTCATTGTATGTATCACTTATAAAAATGAAACTGAATGCAGTTTCATCAGCAGCAGGACAAGTATATCATAGCCCAATAGTCATTATTGAATGACTATTATATATATACATGTATGTGTATGCATGTCTGTGTATTTTTGGGTAAGCACATTAATAGGTACATATACATGTGTGTGCATATGAATAGATGTCAGAAGTCAACCCTTGACACCATTATTAAGGATCCATGCAGATATTTTTTGTACATAGGTCTCTTACTGGAATCTTACTGGAATTTCCAATTAAGCTGGACACTCCACCACAAGCCACATGGATCTGTTTATCACAGCACTAGTATTCTAAACATATATCAAGACATTTGTTTTTTATCTGGGTGTTAGAGCTCAAATGCAGGTTCTAATGTTTTGTTAACATGCAGTCTACTGCATAAGGTTCCTCCTCAGTCCTGGCATGACCTACTTTAATATCAGATATTTGGTTTCCCTAAGAGGAAGAGTTGGTTCTTTTATTCTTTGCTGTGTATTCTAGGAATCAAACTCTGGTCACCAAATTAGCAGCAAGTCCCTTCTTAGTCATTCATTGGCCTAAAGTAGTAGTTCTTTTAAGATCTAACTACAGAATATTTTAATATTCAAAAGAAAATAAGCAAGCTAACTATTAATCTTACTAATTACTTTAATCAGTGTTAGTTTTGTCGCACTTCATTGCTGCAGTTTAAAAATTGTGAATAATTTTGTTTGGCAATGAACTCAATAATTTGTTGGTGGGTATGACTTGAAACTGTTCGACATATAATATACTTTTATAAGGTATCAAGATTTTAGGCCAATTCAGAGAAAATACAAAATTAAGGGGATAATCAGTCTACAATTATTGTAATATTTCAAACAGTTAAGCCCATGTTATTTTGAAATGGACTATTTTTTACCTCTTTATACAGTCTCCCCCTTTCTCCTGTGATTAACATTTTTACAGAATAAGATTTGATAAATGAATTCCATCTATGATTCGTGTACAAGTTTTATTAAATTAGGGTTTATACAAATTCACAGTATTTACTAATTTTGTTCACCTATGGTTCAGAAGATGAATTGATCTAATTAGGAAATCGGAGCTGCATCAAAATATTCTTCCAAGAGGACATGAGATTCTAGCACACAATCAGAGATTGATGAAATTTAATTTGGGAATATTTAAGTATTCATCTTTTAATTTTTTCAGTGCTTCCCTTGGTTTTGTTGGAATGCTTTCAACATGATCCTTTTTGCTTTTATTTCAGTAATCGTACTTTTTCAAACACACACACACACACACACACACACACACACACACACACACACACACACACACACAAACCAGCACTCAAAAAACCTACAGCTGTTTGAGCTTAACATTTGATAGAAAAGTTGAAGGAAAAAATTTGTGGTTTATAAATACTTGAAAAAATCCCCAAGTTAAGTAAATTATGTAAAGCTCCCTAAAAGAAAACATACAGAAACTTTGATGTATTCTTCACATTGATGTGTGCCTGTGAATGGGTTGTAGCTTCTCATTGATAGCATATAGTTGCCACTGGGCCATTGTGCTTGGTCATAAATGATGCATAGTTTTCAGAGAGACCACCTTCACAGTTATATCTTATTCTTTTTTTTATTTTCGGAGCTGGGGACCGGACCCAGGGCCTTGGGCTTGCTAGGCAAGCGCCCTAACACTGAGCTAAATCCCCAACCCCTCTTATTGTCTTTAATACCATTATTTAGTTTAGTTGCTATTTAAATGACTACAAAGCATTATATTAAAGTTCAACACTGAAAAATCATGACTTGCATGAAATAACAGTTCAGAGGCTGACGTTATTGTCCCCACATATGAATAGCCCAAGGGAATCTGCAAGAGACAAATTCTGAGTTTTGAAATATCATGGCCAGTTTCTACTATATCTATTTGTTTTCTGAGAAGGATATTGTAATTGAAAGTTTGGCCTAACTATTAGAAGAATCACTTCAATTTACAAGATTAAATTTTTGGGAAAACAAAAAATTCTGGTGTGTTTACTCATTATTGTAATTGCAGTAATAACTTATCTAGTGATCCCCAAACTCTAAGCACTGGGGAAAGAATAGTAAGCAGCCCCACACTATTTGAATATGACATTCTTTCACTTGTTTCAAGAACTATAACACAAGAAGACACATTAAGTCAAACGTGATCTGAAGTTTCTCTTCAGACTGGGCTTGCTAAAGGAGAATGATGATCCTTCCAACTAGGGACTATACATTCTACAAGAATTACAAGAGTTGGGAGAAGCCTGACTAGAATATGCTTTAACTGGATTTTAAAGAGTTATGCTTTCTTACAAATCCAAGAAAAATTTAAATTCCAGTAAAGAAAAACTTTAGGTTTCTTGTAAAATTTTTTAATGATAAATAAAGACTGGGGAGATTACTCAATTACTACAGTCCTTGTTTAGAAAGAATGAAGACATGAGTTTGTAACCCAGAACCCATGTAAAGAAAGAGAATAGCATGCACTAGTGCATGCTGGTAATCCCAGTTCTGGGAAGGGGGAGACAGACATAATACTAGCACTAATGGATCATGCAGTCTGGTTAACCTTACAAGCACCAGGTCAGTTATAACCTCTAATTTAAAACAGTACTGGAGTAATGGCATCCAAGGCTCTCTGCTAGCCTTCATATGTGATATTTACACACACACACACACACACACACACACACACAAACACACACACATACACAAACACACACACACACCACCCACAAGCATAATTTCCATTTTTCCATTCAATATTGATATGTTGTAAGTTTGACGTTAGACATTGTCCCCTATTACTCTTCTATCCTGTACTCTGAGGAAGTACCTCTCATTTAATTACAAAGATTACAAATATGAGTCATCCAGATAGCCAGGCTACTAAGGAGGATCCCCTATCTCCATCCTCTAAGGCCAGAAATACAATGCTGCCCACCTGTCATATATATGAGTTCTGGCATCTAAACTCTGGTCTTCAAGTTTGCAAAGGAAGCCCTTTAGTCATTGAGAAATCTATTCAGACTCACTGAAAAGATCTTAAAATTAGAGGAAAATATACTCATGATCATATTATTTTTAAATGATTTATGGAAAAATACTACATATGTAGGCAGAAAAAGTAAAAAGCTTTATTATTATTGAACCCATAGGCATATTTTACTTTTTATTATTACTGCCCAAAACAAAACGTAATCAATAGTCTTACGCAGCTGTGAACTCTGAACTACAGACCTTGACAACTGACCCTGTAATTTATGTCCATTAGCTCAATAGTGGCATGACTGTAGTAGAGTAACCAAACAGGTTCTGATTTGTTGCCACAAGACCTAACTCATACCTGGTACTGTTAACTGGGGCAAGATGTCATGAACAGATAAATAGGTTCAAGGACATAGGAGGGAACTTAGTACTTTTATTCTACCAAATGGCAAATGGATATAATATTAAACTTCATACCAGGGTCTTGTCTTTATAGCCATAGGCAAGATCTCTCAATTTCCATTAGAACAGCTTCTTTTTGTAGTGGATACCAACTAACACACAGACCCACAACTGATTAGGGTTCACTATTAATAGACTGTAGAATGCTCTGCCCTAAGTCTGTCATTTAAATCATTCCACCTCTGCATTTCACCCATGAGATTAGTGTCTGTTACTGCATGCATAAAACTTTCACATGATCACCTAGACAAAATATCAGCTTGTATGAGGAAGTAGTTATGAAATCATACCCCTGGTTGATGGTTGCTGAAAGAGGGAAAGTCACTTTCTTCAGGGATGTACGTCCCAAAGGGCAACTTTTGCTCTAGTAGATGACCATGGACATAGGGACAGTTCGAAGTGATCTCAATAAGTTTTTTTTTTTCCTTGTACATCTGGAGGCGAAGGTGGTGAAGGCGATATGGATGAGTTAGAAGGTAAGAAATGGACATAGATTTATCAAAACAATATGCATGTATGAAATACCAAATCATTTTTGAAAGGCAGTACTAAATCACTCAATTTTATCTTATACCACTGCAGTGGTGATGCAGCATCCATACAGAATGTGTCTAAATTCCACTCATGTTTTTATTGGCCTTTCTCCTTCCATCTCCATTTGCAAAATGTTGATAGCATTTCTATTGCATGGTATCTTAATAACAACAAAAATGCACACCCATCGAAACGTGTTTCATTGTTTTGTTAACCAGTAGAGGATCGTCTGCAGTTATAAGTTAGAAAGTATGAGGTTTCTAAATATTTCTTTGAAAATTAAATCTTGTGCTTTTGTGACCAATCAATGCTCCTTTATTTTAATAATATAGTGATTGGTGATAAATTCGTGTCCATTTTTATCTATTATAAACTGCTTTATAGAGGTTTGAACTCATATACATTTGTTCTTCTAATTTACTTTTAGTAATATTTTAGCTTCCTATTTCATTAAAACCAATTACTCTTTAAGCAATATAATACATACTAACTTTGGTTCACTGGGAGAAATGCAAATTTTGGTGAATTGGTCTCAGAAAAAATAAAGAAACCAAAGCACCATATACAGGTTTAAAGACTGACATACCAATATCTAACACAGCACTAAAGACACAATTTCAATAGAGAACCTTGTTTTCATAATATAGGGCATTGCTAACATAGACACTTAACTAGGCACAATGACCCTGTATTAATGGATTCAAGAAAGGGTTATCATAAACTAGAAAACTAAATTGGAAGAGTTGCAAACCTTATGACTATATAGAAGACCCTAAAATGACAACCATAGCAGAGTTTATTTTTTATTCCAGCATTGGCTAATATTTATTGGGTCATTTATTTTTTTTTATTTTGCAATGAATATTTGCTGAATACCTATTTCCTATAGCACAGTCTTATCTTTGTCAGAATAATACTGGAACAAATGCACTCCTATTACTGTACAGTTTACATCCAGAACCAGAAAGATGGACAATATACTGTTCGAAATATATGATTTTAGAGGAGGATTATGTTGGCAACTCCTCTACTAGTTAGTGGCTTAAGTGCTATGGACTGAAAAATAGAGACATCAGGCCTGCCTATATAGCATCTTTGCTTTTTGTAAATTAATTTTAGTTCTGTATGTACATTTATAAATAGTATGTTTGTGTATGTTTGTGTGTGTGTATGTGGGTATACCTGCATGTTACTGTTCATTGTCAATTTTTTTTTCAGTTAGTCTCTGTAGCTGTTTGAATAACAATGGCAACAATAGACTTGTGGGGAATAGCATTATTAGAAGTGTAGCCTTGTTATAGCCAATGTGGCCTTGTTAGCGGAACATTGTCACCAGGTGTAGGCTTTATGGTATGAGATGCTCAGGGAAGATCCAGTGTTTCACACTTCTCTATTGCCTTCATTGTGACCTTAAGCTCGGGGATCCTCTTGCTTCTATAAGCACAAGTCCTGGAATTAGAAGTGGATCTTCGGTCTAACTTCTTGAGTTCTTTGTATATTTTGGATATAAGACCTCTATCTGTTGTAGGATTGGAAAAGATCTTCTCCCAATCTGTTGGTTGCCGTTTTGTCCTAACCACAGTGTCCTTTGCCTTACAGAAGCTTTGCAGTTTTTTGTTTTTATTAACTTGAGTATTTCTTATATACATTTCGAGTGTTATTCCCTTTCCTGGTTTCCGGGCAAACATCCCCCTCCCCCCTCCCCTTCCTTATGGGTGTTCCCCTCCCAACCCTCCCCCCATTGCCGCCCTCCCCCCATAGTCTAGTTCACTGGGGGTTCAGTCTTAGCAGGACCCAGGGCTTCCCCTTCCACTGGTACTCTTACTAGGATATTCATTGCTACCTATGGGGTCAGAATCCAGGGTCAGTCCATGTATAGTATTTAGGTAGTGGCTTAGTCCCTGGAAGCTCTGGTTGCTTGATATTGTTGTACTAAGCTTTGCAGTTTTATGAGATCTCATTTGTCGATTCTTGATCTTAGAGCATAAACCATTGGTGTTTTGTTCAGGAAATTTTTTTCCAGTGCCTATGTGTTCAAGATGCTGCCCTAGTTTTTCTTCTATTAGTTTGAGTGTATCTGGTTTGATGTGGAGGTCCTTGATCCACTTGGACTTAAGATTTGTACAGGGTGATAAGCATGGATCGATTTGCATTCTTCTACATGTTGACCTCCAGTAGAACCAGCACCATTTGCTGAAAATGCAATCTTTTTCCATTGAATGGTTTTGGCTCCTTTGTCAAAAATCAGGTGCCCATAGGTGGGTGGGTTCATTTCTGGGTCTTCAATTCTGTTCCATTGGTCTATCTGTCTGTCTCTGTACCAATACCATGCAGTTTTTATCACTATTGCTCTGTAATACTGCTTGAGTTCAGGGACAGTGATTCCCACTGAAGTCCTTTTATTGTTGAGGATAGTTTTAGCTATCCTGGGTTTTTTGTTATTCCAGATGAATTTGCAAATTGTTCTGTCTAACTCTTTGAAGAATTGGATTGGTATTTTGATGGGGATTGCATTGAATCTGTAGATCGCTTTTGGTAATATGGATATATATATATATATATATATATATATATATATATATATATATATATATATTAATCCTGCCAATCCATGAGCATGGGAGATCTTTCCATCTTCTGAGGTCTTCTTCAATTTCTTTCTTCAGAGTCTTGAAGTTCTTATTGTACAGATCATTTACTTGCTTGGTTAAAGTCACACCGAGGTACTTTATATTGTTTGAGTCTATTATGAAAGGTGTCGTTTCCTAATTTCTTTCTCGGCTTGTTTCTCTTTTGTGTAGAGGAAGGCTACTGATTTATTTGAGTTAATTTTATACCCAGCCACTTTGCTGAAGTTGTTTATCAGCTTTAATAATTCTCTTGTGGAACTTTGAGGATCACTTAAATATACTATCATATCATCTGCAAATAGTGATATTTTCACTTCTTCTTTACCAATCTGTATCTACTTGATTTCCTTTTGTTGTCTGATTGCTCTGGCTAGTACGTCAGGAACTATATTGAATAAGTAGTGAGAGAGTGGTGAAGACAAATAACCCTATTAAAAATGGGGTTTAAAGCTAAAAACAGAATTCAGAGCTGAGGAATGTCGAATGGCTGAGAAACACCTAAAGAAATGTACAACATCTTTAGTCATAAAGGAAATGAAAATCAAAACAACCCTGAGATTTCACTTCACACCAGTGAGAATGGTTAAGATCAAAAACTCAGGTGACAACAAATGCTGGCGAGGATGTGGAGAAAGAGGAACACTCCTCCATTTTTGGTGGGATTGCAGACTGGTACAACCATTCTGGAAATCAGTCTGGAGGTTCCTCAGAAAATTGGACAATGAACTACCTGAGGACCCAGCTATACCTCTCTTGGGCATATACCCACAAGATGCCCCAACATATAAAAAAGACATGTGCTCGACTATGTTCATAGCAGCCTTATTTATAATAGCCAGAAGCTGGAAAGAACCCAAATGCCCTTCAACAGAGGAATGGATACAGAAAATGTGGTACATCTACACAATGGTATATTACTCAGCTATCAAAAACAATGCCTTTATGAAATTCATAGAAAAATGGAATGAACTGGAAAATATCATCCTGAGTCAGGTAACCCAATCACAGAAAAACACAAATGGTGTGCATTCATTGATAAATTGCTATTAGCCCAAATGCTTGAATTACCCTAGAGGCATAGAACAGGTGAAACTCAAGATGGATGATCAAAATGTGAATGCTTCACTCCTTCTTTAAAAGGGGGAACAAGAGTACCTTGGCAGGGAATAGAGAGGCAAAGATTAAAACAGAGACAGAAGGAACACCCATTCAGAGCCTGCCCCACATGTGGCCCATACATATACAGCCACCCAATTAGACAAGATGGATGAAACAAAGAAGTCCAGGCCGACAGGAGCCGGATGTAGATCTCTCCTGAGAGACACAGCCAGAATACAGCAAATACAGAGGCGAATGCCAGCAGCAAACCACTGAACTGAGAATAGGACCCCCATTGAAGGAATCAGAGTAAGAACTGGAAGAGCTTGAAGGGGCTCGAGACCCCTTATGAACAACAATGCCAAACAACTAGAGCTTCCAGGTACTAAGCCACTACCTAAAGACTATACATGGACTGACCCTGGACTCTGACCTCACAGGTAGCAATGAATATCCTAGTAACATCACCAGTGGAAGGCGAAGCCCTTGGTCCTGCTAAGACTGAACCCCCAGTGAATGTGATTGTTGGGGGGAGAGCAATGGGGGGAGGGTGGGGAGGGAAACACCAATAAAGAAGGGGAGTGGGAGGGATTAGGGAGATGTTTGCCTGGAGACCGGGAAAGGGAATAACATTCGAAATGTAAATAAGAAATACTCAAGTTAATACAAAAAAAACCCAAAAACAAACAAACAAACAAAAAAAAAAAAAAAAAAAAACGAAAGGAAGATGGGAAGAGATGGGGGAGGGCAAACCATTCCAATCCTTTCTCCAGATTTCTGTTCTACTTGAATTCCTGCTCTGCTTGATATGCTACCTTTACTTCTCTCAGTGATGACCTATGATTGGGATATGTAAACAAAATAAACCTTTTATCTCAAAAAAAAAAAAGAAAAAAAGAAGTGAATCTTCAAGCCCAGTTCATGAGGTGCTGGGAATCATTCATAAGACTTCGTGTTGCATAAGCTTTTTACCTAGTGAACTACAGATCAAGCTCTAATTTTTTCTTCATTTTTTTAATTTTTTGTTTGTTTGTTTAGATGTATTTATTTTTGTACATAAATACATAATAGAGAGGACATTGGACCATATTACAGATAGTTTTGAGCCACTGTGTAGTTGCTGGGAATTAAACTCAGAATCTCTGGAAGAGCAGTTATTCCCTTTAACCACTGAGCCATCTTTCCATCCCTTAACCACTATTGTTTGTGATCAAAATACTATTTCTAAAGCCCTTGAGGCTTCAACCCTTTTATACAAAGAACTACTGACAACTGAATAAAGCTGGGAGTAGGACTGGTGATCTTCTCCAGAGAACAGCACAACAATTTGTTTTCCAGTATCAAAATGGTAGAGCTGAAAACAAATACCACAAGTAATATTATATGGAAATAATAATAATAATAATAAATGTATATATGTAATAATAATTGATGGAAAAAATTGGCAAATTAGTTGAAGGAGAACAGAAGGAGTGCATGGGAAACATAGGAAGGAATAATAGAAAGGGGGAAATTATGTGATTAAAATCAAATCTCAAAAATAAAGAATAAAAATATTTTTTTTCAAATTTAGTGTTACTAAAACCCACATAAACATGTAATCTGATTGTTGTATTTAACATGTAAACCAGGCAGAGGTTTTCATGAGGCCCTGATAAATGTGAATAAATAGAACTTATCCCAAATTCTAGCTTAGAAGGGTTACCTCTTCTGACAAATCAGAAGAGGGAGAAAATGATGACTAGACACTTTTACAGTGGTTCTATGAGCAGATACAGTGACTGTTCTTAGAAGGTGCAGTAAATACTGTGAAATTTGGACTGTTGTTAAGTATTTCATTTGGTATTTAAAAAGGCTGAAAAAAACAGGGTATCAGCAAAGGACTCATCTTCACAATGAATTAGGGATCCCACCAAATAATCAGAAAGCAAAGCAGGGATGGGGTGAGAAGGAAGAATTACCTGTTAAGTTTACAAGTCCCAAGGCTGCAAAGCACCTGTCATCCTAGTCCTCACTCTGCTCTTTCCAAACTGAGTCCCTACTCTCTGCCTTTCTTACAGGATGGAGCTCTCAGAAGCGAATGACCTTCAGCCTAGTTTGTCATCTACTCTACAAAGACAAGGGCAGTAGCTGCCAGACAGAAGACTGTGGAGGTTACTATTTCACTGCCCAGTTTGTGCAGCGAGTATTTCCAGTGCTGATGGTGCTGTGGTCCTCCATGTGCATAGCAATCTGGCAATGAATACTGTCCTGATGAGAATGATGCTGAGAGTGGGTGAGGCTTCCATCCATCAGAGAAGCTGTGCCTTCTGTGAGATGCTGTCCTTGAGACTGGTCTTAAGTAGGGGATGGAGGGAATAGTCTCTTCAGCATTGAATTCCTGCCTTGAACTTGTGACCTGGATTGCAGTTACAGTGTCATCCCACGAATAGAGTATATTGGGAAAAAGTCAAGTGTTCAAAAGTCTTAATGTGTTTCATAAAGGAGCATCTATGGAGAAGGAAGAAAACAGAATCCCTGGTTAGTAGGTTTTCTTCTAGGAGAAAAGCCAATGGAGAAAATGAGCTCATACACTGAGAGAGGAGAGGCAGTTTGGGCACCTTGTCACAATGATGCATCCAGGGACATCAGAAGATCATTATGAGGGTCTTTGGCAATAGAGAAGCTGAAAATCAACTAGTTTTACTGTGTTTTATCTTCTGTCAGGAATCCCTAGGAGATACAAAGAGCCTTAGTGCAAAACAATTTTGCTGGCTTCCAAATTGCAGGAAAACAACCTGACATACAGATGCTAGAGCAGAGCTTGCTGCAGACCATGGAACCAGAGTGTCTGTAAGCAGTTCCTATGTGCTCATAAATTGGTGTTATTTTTCAAGCAATTCCAAATATGATGACATTTAGGAGTCACATCTCTCCAACAGAAGTGGGAAATCATCCTTGCTTTCCCAGTTAAACCCTAGCTAGACAGAGTAAATAGGCTGGTTCCAGAGAAGTCTGGATTCAGTTCAGAAGAGACAGGGCTATGGAAAAGGCCAATATGATCAAGACCAAGGCAGACCTGAGATGAATCAGGAATCATCAATTAGACAGCATCATAGATCAGCAAAAATCATATAACTTCTTGCATTTCATTTTCTCATTTGTAAATGTTAAGTCAAAAAAACCCAAGTGGGACAGCTATTTTCAGAAGGATATCTCTTGCAAGCTCCACCAACTTGTTGTATAAACAGTAAATAATAAGTATTACCTTAACACACCATTACTAAATAAATATTAATACTATATATTCACATATATGCATTCACATGTGTGTACAGGCACACATGTATGCATTTGAATTTGAGTGGAGGCTAGAGGACATCCTTGGAACTTATTTTTTGGATGTCACCATCTACCTTGGACTTTTGTGATAGAGCTTGTCACAAAACACGACCTCATCAAATTGGCATTTCAATGAACCCTAGGGATCGTACTATCTTCATTTTCATAAGGCTGAGAAGATATGGTGCACACACACACACACACACACACACACACACACACACACACAATTTTTCTTATAAAATATCACCTGACCAAAGTATTCACTTCTCCTAGCCCTGCTCCCACCTTCCTTCTTCCCAAAATCCATGCCTCCTATATTTCCCAAAAAAATACAGCAGGCCTCAAACAGATGACAAACAAATACTGAAAAGACTGAGTTAGCCAGAGCCAGGGTGGCTCCATGACAGGCTGCAAACTGGGAATTTGGGAGAGTAGGCCTTAGTTTTTGTTTCCCAAAAATGAAAATCCAGATCCATGAAGCTGCGGTCAGCCTGTGACAAACTAATTTGAGGGCACCTTATCATCTTGCTTGAAGTAAAAATAGGTAGCTAAAATGAATAAGAACTCCCCAACCCCAGGGAAGTCTCCAGAGCCTACCAATTGTAGAATCAGTCAGACCCATAGAGATTGAGGTCACTATTTAAGGTGAAGAAGCACATATCACTCCCTGGAATTCCCCTAACTGACAATGAATGCTGAGCCTTTGAGTCTATTACAGTTCTTCAATCTAAAAAGGAGAGACCCTTGCATGCAGGAAATTCAGCTGAATAAACGCTCTTTGCTTCTGCTTACTAGTTGAATGTGGCTATCACTCTTATATTCTTGGACACTAACAATACAACAAAACAAAATATGATAAAGCAAGTGTCCTCAAACCAAAGTTAGACAAAGCAACCTAACAGGAGGAAAAGAATCCCAAAAATGAGGCAAAAGATTTAGAAATGCATCCACTCCTAAAGTTATGATTCCCGTACCAAACATCAAGATTACAGCCACAACATATACATAAAAGATAGCCCTGGCCTTTTAAAAGCAGATTTAGCTTTAGATTTAATGTGTGTGTGTGTGTGTGTGTGTGTGTGTGTGTGTGTGTGTGTGTGTGTGTGTGTGTGTTTCTGTGTGTGTTTATCTCCTGTTTTGGACCGACAAAGGTAAGAAGGCAGTATTCCTCTGGAGCTGAGCTTACAGACAGGTGTGAGCTGCCAAACATGAGAGCAGATACATAACTCTGGCCAAAGACAAATAGCAGTATATGCTCTTAACTGCTGAACCACATCGCAGCAATGCTGGCTTTTTAACATGAGTTCTGGGAACTGAATTTAAGTCTCCTTGATGACGACTTGAGCCATCTCTCCACTCTGAATTTTTTTTACATCCATACTGGATGTAAAGATGTCAGAAAGAATGAGTTAATAGAGATTGAACTCATTGTCTTTCATAAGCTTCTAGAAATGTGACTTTTGTTCAACAAACTGCATCATTGCATTGCACTAGATGGGGACCTGGGGATGGGACACCCAGAGAGGTGGATGTAGTGCAGTTAGCACATGGAAGGTACTTCACAGTTTAGTACAGCTCTATACAATCTCATTGCATTCTGTTTATTACTTGTTTTATATAGCATAAAGTTTGTTTAATTTCATAAAAAAATTTATGAACTAAGAGCTCATACTTTGTCCAAGATATTCCTAGGGGTGCCAAGTAAAGCTGGCAAAATGACCCTACCACATAAAAGTAATTTTTCTGAATCTTTGGTTAAACCATATTGATGTGGTTGTTATAAAAGTACCTGTATAATAGCAAAGAAGGAAGAGATTGCAGCTTGGGATGTTGGGGAATGCCAGGGTGTTGAGGTGGGAGTGTGTGGGCAGGAATGGCAGCATTCTCATAGAAGCAGGGTGAGGGGGATGGGAGAGGAGGGAAAGGGAATAATATTTGAAATATAAATACATGAAATATCCAATAATAAATAAATAAATAAATAAATAAATAAATAAATGTGTTCTGACATGTCTGATTCTGCAAATGGAATCCTGGGATATGACTCAGGTCATAATGTTTTCATAGCAGCTTCATTACTCATTGAGCTATCTTCAAACCTGCATGAACAATCCAATCTTTTAAATCAGAGTAGTATGCATGATTACTGATTCCAAAGATGAATGGGGAGGAAGGTAATACCAGGTTCTAATACCATTTTATGTTATCTAAATGGACATTGTTTACTGAATACCACAACTCTATTCTTGTATAGCTCTAACTCTTGTAACTATATTATTCCCATTTGCAAATTAAGTATATAAAAGCTTATTATGTCTAGATATTAAATTCAAAGTGGACATTTACAAAACCAAAAGTCTGGAATCAAAGACAAGATCATCTTATATTAAAGCTTTTCTTTTGTCATCAATTTCCTCTGTTATGAGTCAAGGGTTTTTTGAATTCCCTATGTATGTTCTTGTAAATTTGGAAGCATTAGGAAAGGTCTAAAGCACACCTCAAAAACCTCTACTCTCTTGAGCCTAATTTAGTCAAACTTAAGAACAGTTGATTCATCTTGGCACAAAGAGGAGATAAGACAAAAAGTGAATTCTAATTGTCAGTGTTACCGTCCTGCAGATGTATGTCAGGCCACACTCGACTAGGTGAAAAAGAGTTTGAGTTTATGATAGCAGAAAGGTCATGCTCTTCAGCTTTAGCCTGGGAATTAAGAGCTATTAAAGAATCCTTTTACTTACCTCCTTGAAATGTTCAATCCAGCTTCTGTACTGACCACACATATGCTTGCAGCCATTCTGGGAAGACAACACAGAAGCAGCAAGGTGACACTCATTTCTTACTCTTGCCTAACTGGTCACAGGAGAATACAAATGTGTCAAGCATCATGGATAAGGTGCCTTTTCCCTGTGGTAGATTTTTGCAGTAAAACTACAAGTGTACTAACAATGCTCTTTAAAATATCTCCACATACAAAAAAACAACTAAAAGTATTTTCTTGAGGAAAATTACTTTAAATTCTATTTAAGAACAAGTTTTTAATCAGTGTTTCTTACTACTTTGTCATTGCTCAACAATAAATTTCACAGAATGGTAGGTGAGAATGATTTTTTTTAAACTTCTGAATGTTAGCAGAAGCACAATGGATAAGAAATTAAGAAATATGTAAACATAGAATTAATTTTAATTAATTTATTTAAAGCAAACTTTTTTCTCAAGAACACTTTACTTTTCATCTTTAAGATCATGGCCTGTGAAGAGATGACTGAGGAAAGAGTGGTAGAATGCTGTCACCAGCTTCCTGCACCCAAATATTGTGAGGGAGAGAGCTGAACTCCCAGAAGTGCGGACAATCCTGGGACCTCAGGAGAGACTACCACCTCTGCCCACCTCTGCTCATATTCCTGGCCCATGAGAAAACTGGATAGTGCCTCTGGTAATAGGAATATAGGAAGATTATATAAAAGGAACCTGCTGGTTTCTGCCTGTGCCCAGATTTGAACTGAACAAGTCCACAGCTCTCTGCACCCAAATCCCATGAGGGAGCGAGCTGAACCCTCAGAATTGCAGACAATCCTGAGAATGAAAATGAAAAAACTTGCTTCCCATCTTCCTGACCAAAGCAGAAAATGCCTAGTGCCATCTGTGTCATCTGGGCATGGAGATCTAAGAGAAGTCAGGAGACAGATGCTTTGGGTTTCTGCCTGTGCCAAGAGCAGAAATCCCGTTGGCAGGAGAAGCTACACACCTGAAAGCAGAGGTAAGACCAGCTTTTCTGCTCCAATCAGCCTGCCTGGAGACTTCAGGTCACGTAAACCCAAGAACAGCTCTCTGTTCCCAGATCCCGCTGAAAGAAAAGAGGTCTAGAGTAATGCTAACACACAGGACTACAGGAAGGCTAAACCACTGTCAGAGACAGCAAGACAAAAAGGCACTACAGACAATCTGATGGTGAGAGGCAAACACAGAAATCTAAGCAGAAGAACCCAAAACTACTTGTCATCATCAGAGCACTATATCACATCAAATTCAATACATGATAAACAAGGACACTGAAAAAACAAGATTTGGATTAAAAATTATGTTTTATGATGATGATGGAGGACTTTAAAAGGGACATAAATAACTCCCTTAAAGAAATATGGGAAAAAAAGAGTAAACAAGTGGAAGCCCTTAAAGAGGAAACAAAAAATTCATTTAAAGAATTACAAGAAACACATACAAACAGGTTAAGGAATTGAACAAACCCATACAGGATTTAAAAATGGAAATAGAAACAATAAAGAAAGCACAAAGGGAGATAACCCTGGTGATAGAAAAGCTAGGGAAGACATCAGGAGTCACAGATGCAAGCATCACCAACAGAATACAAAAGATAAAAGAGAGAATCTTAGGGGCGGAAGATACTATAGTACATCGACACAACCATTGAAGACAATGTAAAATGCAAAAATCTCCTAGCCCAAAACATCGAGGAAATCCAGGACACAATGAGAAGATCAAACCTACTGATAATAGGTATAGAAGAGAGTGAAGACTCCCAATATAAAGGGCCAGTAAATATCTTCAAATAATATAAAAGAAAACTTCCCAAACCTAAAGAAAGAGATGCCAATAAACATATAAGAAGCCTACAGAACTCCAAATGGATTGGACCAGAGGAGAAATTCTTCCTGTTAAATAATAATCAAAAGACCAAATGCACAAAAGAAGCAAAGAATATTAAAAGCATTAAGGGAAATAGGTCAATTAACATGTAAAGGCAGACCTATCAGAATTACACCAGACTTCTCACCAGATACTATGAAAGTCAGAAGATCCTGTGCAGATGTCATACAGACCCTAAGAGACCAAAAATGCCAGCTGGGGCTACTATATCTAGCAAAACTGTCAATTAACATAGTTGGTAAAACCAAGATATTCTATGTCAAAACAAATTTTTCACAATATCTTTCCACAAACCCTGCCACACAAAGGATAGTAGGTGGAAAACTCCAACACACAGAGGGAAAAAAAAACGTAGAAAAAGCAAGAGAGTAAGGTCATCACAATGAATACAAAAGAAGAGAGACACATAAACATAATTCTGCCTCTAACAACAAAAACAACAGGAAGCAGCAATCACTATTCCTTAACATCTTTTAATGTCAATGGACTCAATTCCCCAATAAAATTATGTATACTAAAAGACAGGATATGTAAAGAGGAACCAGCATTTTGCTGTATGTAGGAAACATACCTCAGAGACAAAGAGAGACGTGACCTTAGGGTTAAAGGTTGGAAAACTACTTTCAAAACAAATGGTTCAAAGGAACAAGCTGTAGTAGCTATTCTAATATGAAAAAAAATGATTTCAACAAAAAGTTTTCCAAAAAGATAAGAAAGGACACTTCATATTCATTAAAGAAAAATTACACCAAGATGAACTCTCAATCCTAAATATTTATACTCCAAATGGAAGGGCACATACATTCATAAAAGAAACCTTACTAAAGATCAGAATACATATTGCACTTTACACAATACTAGTAGGAGATGTGAACACCCCACTCTCATCAGTGGACAGAACATGGAAAGAGAAATTAAACAGAGACATAGAGAAACTAATAGAAGTTATGAAACAAATGGACTTAACAGATATTTAAAGAATATTTCATCCTAAAACAAAAGAATATACCTTCTTCTCTAGACCTCATGGTACCTTCTCCAAATAAACAATATACTGCAACACAAAACAGGCCTCAACAGATAAAAGAAGATTGAAGTAATCCTAAGCATCCTATCAGATCACCACGGACTAATGGTAGTCTTCAATTACAAGAAAAATGACATAAAGCCCACTGATAAATGGAAGCAGAACAATATTCTACTCAATTGTAACTTGGTCAAGATAGAAATTACAGACTTCTTAGAATTTAATCAAAATGAAGGTACAACATGTCCAAACTTATGGTACACAATAAAAGCAGTGGTAAGAGGAAAACTCATAGCTGTGAGTGCCTCCAAAATGAAACAGGAGAGAGCATACATTAACAGCTTGACAGCACACCTAAAAGCTCTAGAACAAAAAGAAGCAAATACAATCAAGAGGAGTAGAAGTTAGGAAATAATCATACTCAGGTCTGAAATCAACCAAATAGAAAAAAAATGACTATACAATAATCAACAAATCCAAGAGCTGGTTCTTTGAGAAAAAACAGGATATATAAACCCTTAGCCAGACTAACCAAAAGGCACAGAGTGTGTATCCAAATTAACAAAAGCAGAAATGAAAAGGCAGACATAACAACAAAATCTGAGGAAATTAAAAAAATCAGATTCTAATACAAAAGCCTATATTCAACAAAACTGGAAAAACTAGAGAAAATGGACAATTTTCTAGATAAATACCAGTTAGCAAAGTTAAATGAGGATTAGATAGACTAAACAATCCCACAACTCCTAAAGAAATAGAAGTAGTTATTAAAAGTCTGCAAACCAAAACAAGCCCAGGATCACCTGGGTTTAGTGTAGATTTCTGTCATATCTTCATAGAAGACCTCATACCAATACTGTCCAAACTACTCCACAAAATAGAAACACATGGAATACTCCCAAATTCCTTCTATGAAGCCACTTTACTCTTATACTTAAACCATACAAAGACCCAACAAAGAAAGAGAACTTAATACCAATATCCCTTATGAATATAGACACAAAATACTCACAAACAGAATACAAGAATATATTAAAGCAATCATCTATCATTATCAAGTAGACTTCATCCCAGGGATACAGGGATAATTCAATATACAGAAATCCATCAACAAAATCTGCTGTATAAACAAATTAAAAAAAATGACCATTTCAATAGTTGCTGAGAAAACATTAGAAAACATTAGACAATTTGCACCATCCTTTGGTATTAAAAGTCCTGAGGAAATCAGGAATTCAAGTTGATACCTAACCATAATAAAAGCAATATGCAGTAAAGTAGTAGGAACATTAAATGGAGACAAACTTGAAGCAATCACACTGAAATCAGGGACTAGACAAGGAGGCCCACTCTCTGCCTACTTATTCAATATAATATTCGAAGTCCTAGCCAGAGCAATCAGCCAATGAAAGGAGGTCGATGTGATACAAATTGGAAAGGAGGGAGTCAAAACATCACTATTTGCAGATGATATGATAGTTAACTTAAGTAACCGCAAAAGTTGCACCAGAGAACTACTAAGTCTGATAAACAGTTTCAGCAAAGTGGCTGGTTATGAAATTAACTCAAACAAATCACTAGCGCTCCTCAAATCAAAAGATATACTGGCTGAGAATGAAATCATTTAAATGACACCCTTTATGAAAGTCACTAATAATATAAAATACCTTGGTGTGACACTAACCAAGCAAGTGAGAGGTCTGTATGACAAGAACTTCAAGTCTCTGAAAAGAAAAATTGAAGAAGGTCTCAGAAGATGGATAAATCTCCCATGCTCATGGATTGGCATAATTAATACAGTAAAAATGGCCATTTTGCTAAAAACAATCTATAGATTCAATGCAGTCCCCATCAACATTCCAACTCAATTCTTCATAGAGTTAGAAAGAGCAATTTGCAAATACATTTGGAATAACAACAATACCAGGAAAGCAAAGACTCTTCTCAAGCATAAAAAAACTTCTAGGGAAATCAGGATCCCTGATCTTAAGCAGTATTACAGGGCAATAGTGATAAAAAACTGTATAGTATTGGTACAGAAACAGGCAGGTAGATAAGTGGAAAAGAATTGAAGACCCAGAAATGAACTCATACAGCTATGATCACTTGATCTTTATCGTTGTAACTAAAACCATGCAATGGAAAAAGTAGCATTTTTCAACAAATGCTGTTGGTTTTACTATAGATCAGCATATAGAAGAATGCAAACGAATCCATTCTATATCCCTGTACAAAGCTTACGTCCAAGTGGATCAAGAACCTCCACATTGAACCAGATACACTCAACCTATTAGAAGAAAAAGTGGGGAAGAGTCTCAATCACATGGGCACTGGGGAAAATTTCTTGAACAAAACACCCAGAGCTTAGGTTCTAAGACCCAGAATCAACAAATGGGACCTCATAAAACTGCAAACTTCTGTTAGGCAAAGGACACTGTCATTTAGATAAAATGGCATCCAAAAGATTGGGAACAGATCTTTACCAATCCTTCATCTTTTAGAGGGCTAATATCCAAAGATACAAATGTACAATATACAAAGCATTCAAGAAGTTAGACTCCTAAGAGCCAAGTAACCCTATTAAAAATGGGGTACAGAGCTAAACAAAGAATTCTCAGCTGAAGAATATGGAATAGCTGAGAAGTACTTAAAGAAATACTCACCATCCTTAATCATCAGTGAAATGCAAATCATTCTACCTCACACCAGTCAGAATTGCTAAGATCAAAAACTTAGACTACAAACAATGGATGTGGAGAAAGAGGAACATTTCTTCATTGCTGTGGGATTGCAACCTGGTACAACCACGGTGGAAATCAGTCTGGAGGTTCCTCAGAAAATTAGACTTTGCACTACCTGAGAACCCAGCTATACCTCTCTTGGACATATACCCAATAGATGCTTCAACACAGAAGAAAGACACATTCTCGACTATGTTCATAACAGCTTTATTTGTAATAGCCAGAAGCTGGAAAGAACGAGATAACCTTTAACAAAGGCCTGGATACTGAAAATGTGGTACATCAACAAAATGGAGTACTACTCAGCTTTCTAAAACAATGACTTCATAAAATTCATAGGAAAATGGATGAACTAAAAAATATCATCCTGACTGAGGTAACCCAATAATAATAGAACACACATGGTATGCACTCACTGCTATTTGGGTATTAGCACAAAAGTTTAAATTATCCAAGAAACAATCCACAGACCACATGAAGCTCAAAAAGAATGACTAAAGTGAGGATTCTTTACTCCTTCTTAAAAGGGGGAACAAAAATATTCATAGGAGAGAATATGGAGGCAAAGTTTGGAGCAGAGACTGAAGGAACAGCCATTCAGAGCCTGACCCACATGTGACCCATATATATACAAATCATATATGATTTTTGAAGATAAGAAGTGCATGCTAATAGCAGTTGGATATATCTGTCTCCTGAGAGGGACAGCCAGAGCATATCAACTACAGAGGTGAATGCTAGCAGCAAACTATTGAACTGAGAATGGGATTCCTCTTGGAGGAATTAGAGAAAGGATTGAAAGAACTGAAGGCATTTCCAACCACATAGGAACAACAATGCCAAACAACCAGAGCTCCCTGGGACTAAACCACTACCCAAATACTATACATGGACTGACCCATGGCTCTAACCTCATATGGAGCGGAGAATGACCTTGTTGGGCACCAGTAGAAGGAGAAACCCTTGTTCCTGCCATATTTGGACTCCGCCCCCCCAATGTAGAGGAACTTCAGGGGGTGTATGGGGAGGGGAACACCATTATAGAAGAACGGGAGGGGGATGTGATAGGGGCTTATGTCAGGGAAACCGAGAAAGGAAGTAATATTTGAAATGTAAATTAAAAATATCCAATAAAGAAAACTGTCACCACTTCACTTTTCCCTGTTTGACCCCTTTGTAAAAATTTTACTAGTTTCAGTTCATTAGAAAATTCTGAAACGATGCCTTTGTTATGTTGCTATGCATCTTGTGATGCCCACATATTGTTAAAGTACACAGGAGCTCAATTACTGTGCTTGTGGTAATTAATTCAAAGTTTCATTTCTGGAATTAAAATAAAATTTCTGATCTAAAAGTTACATTTAATGTTTACAGACCCTAGAGTTTCAGTTAGATAAAGAGCTTAATAACTAGCTGCAAAATAGTCATAAAAAGGTCTAGACAAAAACAGAGAAAGGCCAGGGGACAGCAAGTCTGTCTTTGTATTAAGCAGTTGTTTTATGGCAAAGAGGCTCTCAGCTTGATTATTTAAAGATTATTTAATAACTATGTAAAGTTGTTGTTATGCTTCTTTTATATAATTAACATTTCAAATAATTTAAATGTTTCTATTCATATTAATTATGCACAATACTAGATTTCATACGACATTTTCACACATGTATATAATGTATTTCAAACACCTGATTACTTTCTCATCTTTTCCCCAATTCAAAGCTCTCCCAAGTGAACTATCATCATTTTTATGCATATATACTTTTCAAGTATCAAATATAATAACATTGTTCTAAAATAAGAAACATAGAAATTTACTTTGTCTCCTCCTCTTATACTTTCTCCTCTCCCTCTTCCTCGTATTTGTCATTCTGGAATATATGAAGGCCAACACATGCTAGGCAAGTGATTATTAGGTCACATCCTTTATCCTATGTTCTTTTTATAATTCTGGAAATAGAATAAGAAGATGAAGATAAATCAAAGGCAAAGTATTTCCAGAGTTGGAGTCTCCAAGGAGAAGCCATCCAATATCCAGAGAAGAACAGCTGAACACAATAGAAACATCACCTGGATCTGATATTCTCTTTTGCTTTTGGTGTTATTATCATACATATCACCAGAATTTCAGCAAGCTTTCTGTAAACAAAAAGCTGTACAAGTTTTATGGAACTTCCAATAGTGATCAAAGAGAATGAGATTTGGACATCTGAGACAAACTGGGAGGTTAGGGTTGAAACTAGAACTTAAAAAACATACAATAAGAAATATATACATAGGAAGCATTGTATTTTCAGTAATATTGTACATGTACATTTAAACTGTAAATTTGGACATCTATAAAGAAAAATGCTAATGAACTTTAAAAGCATAGGATGCTGATTAATACACATTTTAATCTCGTGGGCAATAAGTAATGATTATCTAAATGGATGAGTGAAGGTCAGGATTCATGTGTAGGGAGGAAGAGATAATGGTAGGTAAGTCCCTAAGTCTATCATATTCTACTTATATTACACCAGTCCACCAAAGTGAGGATATAGATTCCTCTCTTCAAACTATGAAACATTTTCTTGATAGCCCTAAGAAATTTCTGATCCTTCTGAGATTCATAAGCTTCTTTCCCAAAGTTAAATGAACAGTAAGAATTGCTAGGGAAACAAGACTCTTTAAGACGGAATGGTCCAGCAGGAAACTGTCAGGATACATCTTTTCTGAGTAGGCACTCATGGTTGGTTGACTGTTCAGTGATGCATCTGTTTGTGAGTTAATCAAGCTCCTGCAATTTTCCGCATTCATACGCCTCTAGAAAACAACAATAATCTCACTAATTCATTAAGTTCAAATTGGGTCAAATAGTTTTTGTTTCTTTATTCATTTTGTTGTTATTGATTTTTTTTGTTTTAGTTTTGATCACTTACTGATACCCAACTGCGGTAAATAGATGGTGTTTACATTTCCTCGGTAAACACAACACAGCACCTACCATTCTTGCATACTCTCACTGCCCTATCCATAGCCAATTATGAATAGACTAAATAATTTATGAATAGCACCTTAAAATACAATAAATAGATTTGCATGCAAAATCCACTAGCTAACTTTCACTAAGGCAATGAGGAATTCATTTCTCTTGTATTTAATAAGAAAGGAGACGTAATTTTGTCCATTCAATAATACTATTGATAAGTACTAAATTATTGTCTCTGACCCAAAGCATAAGTTCTGGAACTTTGTTTCTAGTCAATGACCACTCCATTTATTACACGAGATGAAAGAAGACATGATATTTAAACTAGACACTCTGTTTTCAGGTACACATCGGAGCTGATTTCACACAGGAATGCATGGTGTTTCCTTGTCAAACTATGTGACTGGAACTTTTCTATTCTAGTAAAGACTTTCTAAGACTTGGCCACTGAATAAATAAAACAATACCTTTTTTATGGTTTGTTTGTGTGTGTGTGTGTGTGTGTGTGTGTGTGTGTGTGTGTGTGTGTGTGTGTTTTAAGAAGTAAATAAGCAGTGGGCAGTTATGGACAGGGGTAGAGAGGAAAAGTTGACATTTCTGGACTAAAAATCACATGTGGAGTTCAGCCATTACATATCACTCGGAATATTCCATATCAAAGGTTCATAAGGCTCAGGAAGGAAATGAAATTTACAAGATTCATAAAATTAATAAAGATTACCAGGTTCATGCACTCCTGAAGTTTACAGGGTTCAAAAGGCCCAAGGTAATATGAGCAGCAAATAGTTACTGAGGGGAGAGATTCTCAGGCCATCACAGGGTGTGCACCAACACATTATGTGCAAGTCATGCATACAGCAGCTTCAGCTTATGTGGGTCACCACTCAGTGTGAGATGGACTTTGCAGTGACTGAGTTTCCATTGAGTCATCCCTGTTGTTATACTTGTCTTCAGTAAGTTTCTTGTTATTCTAGCCACTACATGGGTGGGATAATTTCTGTAATCTTTGTCTGAGGTGAATAGAAATTTGTTCATATCTGCCCAGAAAATGTCACATAATGGCTATTGAAATTCAGACATGAGTGTGTCTACTCAAATTTCTACTAATATACAGCAAACATGAAGATCATAACCTATCTAAAATGATTTTTGTTCCTATATTGTTTATGTTGTCTTTTTTTGAACATATACATGAATACCTGATGCACTACAAGGCTGTTAAGAGTCCATTATTACCCAGTAAAATTGACTATAATGAATAGTTAGTCATAAGTAAATATATTCAAAGACTTTATTTAAGTTCAATCACTGTAGGATGAACAGTCTGACTTTTTATTGAATAACCATATTTTTATATTAGTTTCCGTTTTTAAAATGAAGTGTGATTCCCTTGGTAGGGATTAATTATATGAGTAGGAACTGCTTGTACTTATTAGGAATTTACTATTTCCCATGTCTTTCCTTATATGTAGCATTGGAACTATTTGCTTTATGAGCTTGGTTATTTTGAGTACCTTTCGTATTGTCCTATCTAACTTAATGATTGGCTTCATCTTTATTTGTAAAATCTGCCCTTTTAATCCCCAAATTTCTTTCAACTTCTGTAGTTATAACCACATCTGGTAAAGATGCCTTGCTAGAAAAAAAAAAAACTACCATGGGTAATTCAAAACGGCTGACTCTATCATTCATCTTTCTGTAGAAGAATGATGAATGACCACAAGATAAAATGTCTATGTAGATAATACCTATATATTTATGGTGTCCCTTCCTGTGAAGCAGTATAGTGAGTGTGGCAACCCTACAAAAACTGTTCAGCCAAAACTATTTCCAGTCAAGTGATACACTACAAAATATTTGATATTTGCTTTCCTTGACCTCAATTGGGTCTTGACTACAGAGGACAATAGCCCAGATTAGAGGTTGTGTGTGTGTATGTGGGTGAGGGAGGATGTGAATCTTCTTAAGTTCATGGGGATGTGGCATGTGAGAACCTGCGTAGATGTGTCCTATTGTTTGCAGAATCCACAGGACAACTTTGGGAATCATTTCCTAAAAGTCTACTTTGTTTGTTAAGATATTTCTCACTGTCCACCAATTCTCCCATTATGTAAGACCTTCTCTTCAACAAACTCCCAAGATCCTCCTCTTTCCAACTTCACAGACTCAGATTATAAGCCAAGACATCTGGTATATGAATTTGTGTTCTGGGACTCAAAGTCTGGACTTCATTCTGCCATGGCAAATACTCTATTGAGTTACCTTTGTAGGACCCAGAGTTGACCATGTGAATGAACCTAACCAATGAACAAAACCAAGCTTAAACATGGTAGTTATTTTATTTTAATTGGATATTTTATGTTTTTATATGTCAAATGTTATTTTCCTCTCCTGTTTCCCGTCCTACTGCTTCTAATGAAGATGCTCACACTCCAAACTACCTACTCCTACCTCAAAGTCTTGACATTCCCCTTCACTGGGGAAATGAGCCTTTACAGTACAAAGGGCTTTGACAGACAATGTCATCCTCTGCTACGTATGCATCTGGAAACATTGATCCCTCCATGTGCACACGCTGGGAACACACCTGAGACTTAGTCAACTCCCAGCTCCTTGACAGACTCATGACTAAGAATATGGGCCATGCTTTTCACATAAAAGATACATGACAACAGTCACATAGGCCCAAAGCAGAATTCGTCAACATACTGAAGTGCTTAGAGGCCCAGAGTGCTTAGTCAATAAGCCTCTCAGCAAAAGATATTTAATCACAGGCTTACTTTGAGATGTGGGGTCTGATTTCACTTATCTACTTTTTGCCATGACAATAAATGGTTTCCAAACCATAGACTATTTCTTTTCACTAAGAATCGCCTTGGGGAGCCATGAAGGAGTGCTCACCTACAGAGCTGCTGCCTAATCTCCAGAGATGATACAATAGTATACATAGTTGACACAAAAAATTCTATTAGAGAACTAGTAAACCTTATAAACAACTTCAGCTAAATGGCTTGATATATAATTAATTCAAACACATCAGTAGCCTTCCTCTACTCAAAGAATAGTATAGGCTGAGAAAGAAAGTAGGGAAATGACACCCTTCACAATAGTCCAAATAATATAAAATACCTAGGTGTGATTCTAACAAAAAAAGTGAAATATCTATATGACAAGATCTTCAAGTCTCTGAAGAAAGAAATTGAAGAAGATATCCATAGATGGAAAGATATCCATGAGCATGGAATGGCAGGATTAATATAGCAAGAATGGCTATTTTGCCAAAAGCAATCTATAGACTCAATGCAATCCTAATCAAAAGTCCAATTCAATTCTTCATAGAGTTAGAAAGAAAACTTGCAAATTCATCTGAAATAATAAAAAAAAAACCCAGGGCAGTGAAAACTATTCTCAACAGTAAAAGAACATCTCAGGGAATCGCCATCCCTAACCTCCAGCTATACTATAAAACAATAGTGATAAAAACTGTATGGTATTGGTAAAGACAGGCAGGTGGATCAATGGAATAGAATTGAAGAGGCAGAAATGAACCATGAGATTTCACCTCACACCAGTCAGAATGTGTAAGAACAAAAACTCAGGTGATGGCAGATTCTGGTGAGGGTGCACAGAAAAAGGAATACTCCTCAATTTTTGATGGGATTGCAGGCTAGCACAATTACTGTGGAAGTCAATATTGTGGCTCATCAGAAAATTCAGCATTGTACTACCTGAAGACCGAGTTATACTACTCCTGGGCATATACAGAAAAGATGCTTTAACATATAATGAGCACACATGCTCTCCTATGTTTATAGCAGACTTTTCTATAATACTCAGAAGCTGGAAAGAACCCAGATGTCCTTCAAGAGAGGAATGGATACAGAAAATGTGGTACATTTGCACAATTGAGCTATTTGGCTATTAAAAACAATGACGACATGGATTTCTTAGACAAATGGAAGGAACTAGAAAATATTCTGAGTGAGGTAACCCTACCACAAAAGAACACATATGATATGCACTTACTTATAAGTGGATATTAGCCCAAAAACTCAGAATGCCCAAGATACAATTTATAGGCCCCATGAAGGTCAAGAAGAAGGAAAATCAAAGTGTGGATGCTCCAGTCCTTCTTAGAAGGGGGGAACAAAAAACTCACAGTAGGAAATGAGACAAAATGTAGAGCAGAGACTGAAGGAAAGGCTATCCAGATACTGCCCCCCCCAGAGATTGATCCCACATACAGTTACCAAACCCAGACATTATTGTGTATGCCAAGAAGTGCATGCTGACAGGAGCCTGATTATAGATGTCTCCTGAGAGTCTCTGCCAAAGCTTTACTGATGCAGACAAGGATGCTCAAAATAAACCATTGGAAGAAGAACAGGGTCCCTTTGGAGGAGTTTGAGGAAGGACTGAAGTAGCTATAGGGGTTTGCAATCCCACAGTAGGAAGGACAACACTATCAACAAAGCAGACACTCCAGAGCTCCCAGGGACTAAACCACCAACCAAAGAGTACATACATGTGGTGTAACCCATGACTCCATTCACATATGTAGCAGAGGATGGCCTTGTTGGGCATCAATGGTAGGAGAGGCCCTTGGTCCTGTGAGGGCTCAATGCCCTAGTGTAGGGACATGCCAAGGCAGTGAGGTTTGTGGGAGTTGGTGGGTGGTTAGAGGAGCACCCTTTTAAAAGCAGGGTGAGGGAGGATGGGATAGGGTTTCTGGAGGGGAAATCTGGAAATGGAATACCATTTGAAATATAAAGAAAGAAAGTATCCAATTTAAAAAAAAAGGCCTTTCTGTTCTCCCAGCAACAACTGCCAGGAAACCTGCTACTGTCAAGCTTAGGACAACCTCCCTGTTGTGACAATCAGAGCTCCTTCACTCCTTCTTTTTCCCTATCCAGGACATAGATGTGTTCTCCAGTAGGGCATCCTGAAACCAATGTGCAAATATATGCATATACTCCTGTTCCTAAGAAAAGCAATTCAATCCACTTACATAAAATAATTAAAAGTAGACTTGAGTACCAAAAAATAACTTTTACATAAGCCAAAACTATCTTATCTGAATTAAAGAAAATAAATAAAAACTGGAAGTGCAAATTGGGGAAACTAAAATGTATCAAAATAAGCTTTGTGACTGCTTAATTTTTGATGATAACTATCAATAATGATGTCTTAAATGTAGAGAACAAGAAAAAATGTCTATGTGGCAGACAGACACGGTTAAAACCTACAAATTGTCATTTTTCAAGTACAAAACTATTGCTCAAAAACATGTATAAGATCAATTGTAAAAAATTAAAATTAAAGGATTCTACTTTTTCTGTATGGTGTATTTGTGTATGTGTGTGAATGTACATGTCTGTGCAGGTGACATGTGGATGCACACGTGTGTACTGTTACTATGTGTATCTGTGGTGCAAATAATTATATATGTTCATGTGTGTTCAGGTTACTATTTGTGGATGTGTGCATCAAGGTGACTGTGTGCATGTGTGTGCAAGGAGCTGTTTGTATAGGCAAACATTCATTCAGGAAACTGTATAGACATATGGGTGGAGGGTAACCATTGTTCTCTACCTTATGTTATGAGTTGAAGTATCTCACAGAACCTGAAGCTCAGCCTTTAACCTAGGTAAGTTTCAGAGATCCCATTTCCAGAACTGGGATTACATAAAACTGCTGTAGCTGGAACTTCATTCATTCATTCATTCATTCATTTTAATATGGATGTTTGAGAACATTAGGTTCTCAGGCTTAAAACGAAAGGACTTTTCCAACTGAAACATCTCTCTAGCCCCTAAACCTGTGCATCTTTTGACCCCGAATGCTGTTTTAAAATTCAAAACATTTTCAGGCAGGTCACTGTTTTAATTCTCTGACTATGCCTCCTTTGAATTCTATAAGTTGTGCATGCAGTTAAGTGATGTGGTTTATAAGCCCTATCTTCACCATGTACTATAGAAAATCTTGACTGTAAAGCTGACATTTGGAAAGAGACAATCTCTATTGAGGGATTGCCTCCATCAGATTGGCATATCTGTGGGGCATTTTCTTAATTGATAACTGATATAAGAACAAATAACTTACTATGGGTGTTACCATGCTCTGAGTATATGGGCCTGGGATGTATAGGAAAAATGACTGAGCAAAAGTTAGGGCAAGCAAGGCAAGAAGCAACTTTCCTCCATAATCTCTACTTTAGCTCCTGTTTTCAGGTTCCTGCCATAAACTCCTCAGCTTCATTCAAAGATGGAAAGTTGCCTGGACAACAAATAGACCCTGTCTCTCTTGATTTGGGTCAGGGCTTTATCATAGCAACAGAAAGTAAACTGGAATACCATGTCAAATCTCTGTCTTTGACCTTGAGCTCTCAGTTATCACATTCACAGGTGCCTTGACAAGTGTCTGATATCCTTAATTTATTTTCTTGAAGGTCAGATGTGTTCTCTCCTATGATATAACTCTTTCTTCTCTTGTGAAATCTATTATCTTCCTATTCTAATTTTGAATTGTGTGCTTCTTTCAGACACAAATGTAAATACTACTTGCTCATAATACTGTCTTGTTTCACTGAATATATTCCCATTTCCATCTTCTCTAAACTTTCTATGGGAGTGATTTTCTAGTGTTCTGAGATCATAATACTCAATAATTATATGTGGACAATAGCATAGGTGCAAAGTCATTGGTCATAGGAACAATACCTTTGTTAGCTATATAAATGCCACCTTTACTATCAAGAACTGAGATATTTGATGACTCTAAAAATAATACCTTCTGTGCCTCCATCCAGAAGTAAAATGGTGCAGTTTCTGGGCCAAAGTTTCTAAGCAGGGACCTGAATCAAGATGTACATAATGTATTACTTGTGCCCATATTCTAATAGTGAGAAAGTTGAGGAGGAGAAAAACAACCTGTTCTTCTAAACCATGATGCTTTGTTTATAGAACATTTTATATAAACAACTTCATCAAATTTACAAGCACAATGGTTTTCCAAGTACACATCAGAACACAACAAGCATGCATATCCTCTCCTTTAGTGCTTGGACAAAGAAAAGTGCTCTTGAGATCATGGTGTTTCCAGGTTTATGTGAAGTCAGGCATAAGATATTTAGTTTTCTGTTCAAGTTAACTGGATCTAGACAAAACTCCTGACCCACCTCTCAATTTCTTGATTGTGTTAATCAAGACAAAAAAAATTCTCACTGAGTGTGGGTGACACCATGCACCAGAGTTCACCTCTTCTTAATACCTGACTACACGTAAAATGAGATGACCCAATTTATGATTCTGATTCCATGACCTTTCCACCAAGAAGGACTACATTAACAAACTTTAAGCTACAGAAAGTTTTTATTTCTTAATTTGTCTCTGTCTGATATTTTCTTGCAGAAACAAGAACATTAAAGAATATAGAATAGGCAGGGTCATCTGCACTGTCTCTTACAAGAAACTTGAGCCTGTAAGCTGTGGTGGTGTCTCTATATGCTAGTATATGGTGAAGTAATATTGAATTTTGAAAATTATTTATAGGTAGATTATTTATAATTTGATCATTTGTAAGCATGCGAACTCTTCTACTTCTTGTCCTAGGCTGTCTTTAGTACCACCTATAGAAAGCGTCTGACTAGGCAGAAAATGTCTCCTCAATGATGTGCAGGTTTCAAGTGCTTGCTATAGATATATACAAATCATAGTTTGAATCAAAAAGCACAGATCAAAACAGGATGGATGAGGCAGTCTATCTTTAATCCCTGCATACAAGAGATAAAAACAATGAATCATCACACCAAGTTTGTTATTTAAATTAGCTACAGAAGTGAGCTCTGAATACAAAAAGAGATATTCTCTAAGTTAGAGTTATAAAAGAAGAGATCTGATGCCAGCCTTGGATAGCCACACAGCCCTACATGTATGTATTCAAAATCAACTACACGCAAGTGATTGTGCATATGTACATATATTCACCCCCCCCCACACACACACCTGCATTTCCAATGGGATCAAATGTGGTTTTGCTCTCACCTCTCTCTGACCTGTAGGCTTAAAGAAACCTGCTAAACAGAAGAACCTATGATATAAGGCCTTTTCTTATCATCTGTATTTTAAACAATATTTTTACTTCGGCTTCTGTGCATGCTGTCAATTTGAGTTGTGCCTGGAATAAACAGGTAACCTCCAGCCAGGTTCAGATTTGCAACCATCTCATCTTCTGACAGTCACATCTCTATTTTATTCAACTTACATTTGCTTTCTGGGTCAGTGTACCCAACTTCCCTCTCTTATCACATTCTGCATTCAGAGGACAGACAAGAATAATCTCTTTCACAAGAGCTTATCTTGAACTCCATTTCCTGTTGACTGAGCAGCAAAGCAGCCCAAACCTCATATCATTCACTGTGAGCTCTAGAGGGACACCTGCAGTGCTATGTATTTATCTTAAGCTCAACTGGCAGATCCAGGATACTCCAAAGTCCCAATTCATGGAGATCCCAAAGAAAGAAATCAAACTCAGTTCACAGGGCTTTATTCAAATTGATAATAGAAGTTGAATCCCTAAAGTCTGACACATGCCGCCATCTTCTGCAATGTGTATATTTATACCTTACAATTAAATGGCATACAAGTAGAAGGGGTATGTTCCCCAGAACCTTAGCAGCTTTAATAATTCTGCCAACGTTCATGGGGTTGTTGGTTACAGGAGACTGTTTACTTGATTTCTTGTCTATAAGGAGAATTGCTTTTAGAATGTGAAATAATCAACATGGCCACAAACACAAGAATTTGGATGCTTTAGGTTTTAAATGTACATACTATAAATTCTTCCAGTCAGTCTTTCCCCAAAGCTTCGCAAAGTGTCCACTTTTTCAGGACTCACTTTTGCCCCTTTTCAAATATGCTTCTGGGATAATGTTGAGGTTCATTTTGCCTAGCAGCTAAGAAATATGCCTTTGGGTGAGTCTGGGAAGGTACTTCCTGGAATGGACAACTGAGGAGGCAGGTTCTTTCTTCAGAGAATGCAGCAACTTTGTGGAAACAAAAATATGGAGTAGGAAAAAGCTACAACTTCTGCCTCTGTAGCTTCATAGTCTGTAGGCAAATGCAGCCACCTCATGCTGTGGAGTCTGCTGTTCTGCTCCACTAACAGATGAGTCTATCTTCTGTAGCTTTCTCCTGAGGATCAATGGCTGTCCAGGAATCCTCCAGGCCCTAGCAGCAGACTAGGAATTCTCCAGAGTCCAGCCTTGCAGACTGAGATGATATGTGGTTCTAACATCTCCAGCCTACCTATGGTCATTATTAAATTGCATGGTTGTTATCAGAGAAGGCAACCCAAAGAATTTCCTGTGTCTAAGTTACTCAATCTAGGGTTGGGGATTTAGCTCAGTGGTAGAGCGCTTGCCTAGGAAGCGCAAGGCCCTGGGTTCGGTCCCCAGCTCTGAAAAAAAAAAAAAAAAAAACCACAAAAAAAAGTTACTCAATCTATAAGTATTGCTCCTCTGGAGAATCTTTTTTTTTTCTTTTTTAACTTAGATATATTTCTTTCTTTACATTTCAAATGCTATTCTCTTTCCAGTCTTCCTGTCCATAAACCCTCTCCTCTCCACCTCCCCCATACAAGTGTTCCCTCCCATCCACCCCCCCTTATCACCTCCCTTCCGACATTCCCCAGCACTGGGGATCCAACCTTGGCAGGACCAAGGGATACTCCTTCCATTGGTGCCCAGCAAGGCCATCCTCTGCTACATAGGCAGTTGGAGCTCTGGGTCAGTCAATGTATCATCTTTTGGCAGTGGTTTAGTGTCTGGAATTTTGGTTGGCATTGTTGTTCTTATGGGGTTGCAAGCCCCTTCAGCTATATCAGTCCTTTCTCTAATTCCCCCAAAGGATGTCCTGTCTCAGTTCTGTGGTTTATGGCAAGTGAGCATTAGTCAGTCTTCACTTTTTCCCATGCTGCATGCATCTTCCATGCAGGAGCAAAAGATGCTTTAAAGTTATGAGTCTTAATATAGAACTTCATAATAAAACACTACTGGGGGAGAGAGGGGGGAGAGAGAGATAGAGATAGAGATAGATAGAATGATAGATAGATAGATAGATAGATAGATAGATAGATAGATAGAGAGATCAGAATATGTCTGCTTCCTAATGATAATGAGGACAGTAAATAATTTTAAAGCATTCACGGCATGTCATGCCATTAATCAATGTTATAAATCAATATAATGCTTAAACCAGCAAACATGCATGCAGTTTCTATTCTATGGGGATATGTTGCTTTGTAAAAAAAAAAAAAGAGAGAGAGAGAGAGAGAGAGAGAGAGAGAGAGAGAGAGAGAGAGAGAGAGAAATAAGATGCAATCTCTTCACTGTCCAGGCTATAGTATACCAAAGACAAAGCCAAGATTGTCAGACGTATCCTAATTGGCTGGAGAGTCTGAGTTTGATCGCTTCCCTTTATCTGATAATGAAAACTCAGGTATGAATATACAGGAGAGTAAAATAGAATATAAAGTTCACAGTGAAGGAGGTTAAGAAGAAAAGACCATTAGTCAAAGGCAACAGGTGTCTAAGGTACAGCAATTTGTTCTATAGGAGACACGTGCCTGGAAATCTCTTGTCAAATGCACTAAAAAATGAGATTTTTGTGCATTAGAATGCCATGAATAAATCATTCTAAGGGGCTGCCAAACCTTTTTTTTTAATGAGTTGAAATTTAACTTCTTCCAGAGACCTAGGCTTTCAGTATAAGACTAAGATTTTGAGATATCCAGCCTTAAAGACTAAACATTTATCCAGTTCTCAGTCTGTCGGCTCTAAAACAGCTAATGCTAGACAACACAACTGACAACACTAAAATCAATCTAATAAACCGCCTTGCAATACAGATTCCCTTGGAAGCTGTAGACTCCTCCTGAGATAAGTGGAAATAAAATAACCCAAGTTTAAAGTTTTTGTGGTTCTCTGCCCCAACAATAGTCAGTGAGTTACCATTTCTTCATGATTTTTTGCACCATAGTTTTAAATTTCTATCTTTATGAATCAGGCATTATTTCCTTGCATGTCCTATGCATCTCTGTGCCTGATATAACCCAAAGAGGAAAAAAAAAAGTTGGGAACCCTATTCTTACTCCAGCCAACCAACAAATCAGTTATTCCATGTTTGTCAGTGGGGACATTTCCAAACCAATGAAGATTGGAAGGGAGAAGTCACTAAGTAGGGAACCATAAACCCACCAAAGAAACACAAACCCTGTTAAAGTTTGTGGTCTCTTCAGGACCAGCAATACTCTATTGAATTGGCAATAAGTTTTATTTATGGCAACAAGTAATCCATCTGTAAGCTGTTACTAATTCTGTAAGTTTAGTTCCTTTAGGAAACCCTGAATCTTATAGGAGAAATTAAACAGGTTGCTCAAAACTATACAGCCATTAATGCTGGGTGCTTGATTGATACCCAGAGTGGGGACTCATATATATCAGCTATGTGGTATGAGTGGCAAGAAAGCTGGGTATATAGTACAAAGCTGAAGTTTGGGTTTTTGCCTCATTGTTTCATTGACCCTAAACATCTCAAAATGAAACAATTCTTTCTAAAATTATCATGCTACAAATATAACAGTGAATGCTTATTAATTGTGTTTAGTACAGCCATGGCTATAGAAGCAGAAGACAAGATCCCAGGCTCCCAGTCCAGCCAACTACCACCTAGATAAGCCAGGGTGGCCACATACCCTGTACAAATACCAGTGTCCTGTAATGCTTCCTTTAACGTGAGCTAGGTATATAGACCATATAACAAAACCTTGATAGAAGGTATCTCTTTCTTTCTTTCTTTCTTTTTTTCTTCCTTTTTTCTTTCTCTCTTTCTAATTTGCAATCATCATTCTCAGGTGTGTTGTCATCCTCACATTCTTGCCACTCACAATGCTTTCACACGACTCTGGGAAAAGATTCTTGTTCTTTAAAAATTCTTGATTTCAATAAATTATTAGTGGTGGAGGAATGGTGTTCAAGTTGCAGTTTAACAAAGTGAGCTCAAGTGATGTTGAGACCATTAATTAAGCCAGTAACGGAGCCAGGACCACCATCATAACAATGTGCAGAAAGATCCTGCCATGTACTCAAACTTTCATAGAGACAGAAGATGAAAAACATTGATGAGCTACAAAGACACCATTCTTACTAAGATATTCCATATGCCAAAAGCATACACAATTGGGACTTAGTGAAGGATACTTTATTAAATGTGTCCTTTTGTACACAAAAGACAGGAAAATATTTATATTTTTCTAGACCTATGTGTGATGCTATAAGTTGTTTATTACAGTCTTTAGGCAAAATTTACTTTTCACAGAAAGTAATGATTTATGCCCCTTACTAAAAATTCTTAAAGAGAACATTTTACATTTTAGGGATAATATTGGTGGCATTAGAAGAGTCATCTTATGTTGTGGTCATGGAAGTGAAAGACCCCCAGATCGGGGAGACCCTCACTCAAGTCTCAGATGAGGTGACCACTCAAAAATTCACAAGAGACAGTTCTTGCTGTAAAAACACTAGGTTTATTTATAGGAAACCAGTGCACTGGGGTTGAGACTCGTATCCCACTCAGGGGCATAGGAGTTTGACCTCAAGTGGCTGGGAGAAAGGGTATTTAAAGGAAAAGGAAACCACAGAAACCACAACCTAATGGGGTAAGGATGGCGTCATTGGAAAAGGTCGAGAATACCAGTGAAAAATCATAAGGAGAAACTCCCTGTTTCTCAAGATTGTTTAACTTTATGGTCTGCCAGTTCCTGGGAGAAGCTTCCTATTTCTCAAGATTGTTCTTTAAGATTTTAATCTAACTTTATGGTCAGCTACTTCCTGGGAGAGAGTTGCTGAACCAGCTGGTGTAATTCTGCTGCTCTAAACTTTTCTCTATGTGGGCAACCTTAACTTCTACATTTCAGCAGGAATGAGCATACTTTAGAGTCATTGTTCCTCTTCTTAGTTCATCATGCTGTTGAAATGGTGGAGTGTAAATAATTGAAATTTGCTGTGAAATAATTTAGTAAAGAGAAAAGGCTGGAATGCCAGTGATAGTTTGCATCCTAGAAAGAGATTCCACAGAGTTGCACAATTTCTCAGACTCCAGGGTAGGAAAGAAAAAAGTTGATCAGTGATAGGTGTGACATTTTGACCAGGAGTCATACCACGTGTACTTTTTAAAAACCTAAACTGAATTTCAAAACCTGCAAAGATTTTGAGGGGAACAATAAGAGGACACATGTCACAGTGCGGGTACATTGAATAAATCTTGTTTTGTTTTTTCGTTTTCAATGAATAATAGAGGAATGCTGAAATTCTTGGCTGTGCAATGTGCTGAGAATAAGTGATGGATTAGTGCTTCAATCTATTTTGTTTAAGCAAGGGACTTATTAAATCCCTCTCCAAGGCTCAGGGAACATTTCGGAGAACACATCAGAAAGAATATAAGAGCCTAGAAAACTCAAGATGTCCTCATTCTTAATAGCTGAGTAGTATTCCATTATGTAAATGAAACATATTTTCTGTATCCATTCTTTTTTCATGGGATATCTGGGTTGTTCCCAGCATCTAGCAGAAATACGGCTGCTATGAACATAGCAGAACAGATGACCCTGTGACATGATCAGGCATATTTTGGGCATATTCCCAAGAGTAGTATTGCTGGGTCTTCAGATAGATCTATTTCCATTTTTCTGAGGAAATTCCAAATTGATTTCCAGAGTGGTTATACCAGTTTGCAATCCCCACCAGAAACGGGGGAGTGTTTCTCTTTCTCCACATCCTTGCCAACATGTGTTATCACCTGATATTTTGATCTTAGACATCCCAATTGGTGTTTTGTAGGCAAATGGATGGAACTAGATAATATCATCCTGAATGAGGACATGCATGGTATGTACACATTATTAAGTGGATATTAGCCAAAAAATGTATACAATACTGAAGATACAGTATACAGAATTCAAAATGATCAACAAGCCAAAGGGCCCAAGTGAGGATGCCTCAGTCCCACTTGGGAGGGAGAAAAAAAGCAACCACAAGATTCAAGGGAGGAACCTTGGAGGAAAACAATATGTGGGGTGCATGATCTGGTATTGGGTGGGGGAAAAGGACTAAAGCCCTGAGGGCCAGCAGAAAGAATGGAAACAGGCAACCTCAGGAGGTAAGAGGTTGGGAGAATCCTCCAGAATGTACCAGAGTCTTGGGAGATGAGAGACTCTCAGGACTGAAAGGGAAGGAACCTAGATGAAGTGTCCTATGTAGGGAGAGAGAACTTGTAGAGCCTACCTCCAGCAGAAAGACAGGGCCTCAAGAGAGGGATGGGGTTTCTATCCTACAATCAAAACTCAGACCCATAATTGTTCCTGTCTGAATGAAATGTGGGGATGGAAATGGAGGAGAGCCTGAGGAAAAGAAGGTCTAGCAACAGGCCAAAAATGTAGTCCAGCTCAAGGGAGACCTCAAGGTCTGACACTACTACTGAAGCTATGGAAGACTCACTAAAATGGACCTATCATGACAGCCTTCCGAACAACCCAATAAGAAACATGTCAAGCCAACAAGTCAGATGTAGATATTTGCACCCAATCAATGAACAGAAGCTGCTGACCCCTCTGGTTGAAGTAGGTAAAAAATGGAAGAAGCAGAGGAGGAGGGCAACTCTGTAAGAGGATCATCAGTCTTAATCATCCTGGATCCCCAAGATCTCTCAGACACTATATTACCAACTAAGCAGCATATATCAGCTGATATGAGGCCCCCAACACATATACAGTAGAGGGATGCAGGGTCTGTTTTCAGTGAGGGAAGATGCACCTAACCGTCAAGACACCCTCTAAGGTCCCAGGGACTTTAGAGATCTGGTAGGATGGGTGGGGCAGGGATATCATCCTGGAGACATGGGTGGTGGGGAGAAGTTATGGGATGTGGAACAGTCAGAGGGTGCACTGGGAGGGGAATAAAATCTGGAGTGTAATAATTCTTAGTTAATTTATCAATTAATAATAATAATAATAATAATAATAATAATAATAACAATAATAGAATTTAAGAACCAGAAGACAGGGAATGGCCTGCCACATGTCATCATTGAACAAGATACAGCAATTGAAACCATCAACTCAACAGTTGTCGATGTCTACACTTTATATTTTCCAAAGTATGGATGCATCTAAACTCAAGCATGGGATTTGGAACAGTTAGAGGGTGCACTGGGAGGGGAATAAATCTGGAATGTAAACATAGTTAATTTATCAAATAATAACAATAACAATGATGATGTTGACGACGACGACGACGATGATGATGATGACGATGATAGAATGGAGTAAGGACTCATGGGACTCTACTCCTAACAGATGAACCATGTGCAGTTTAGAGATTCAAGGAACTGGAAAATTTTTGCATTTGGTTATGTATATACCAAGGACCACACCAGGCTCCAATGGACATATCCAGTATAGTAGTCACATAGAAAATCCTGGTTAAATTACATGAGTCACAAAACAATACCAAAAATTATGACTGCAGAGAGGAAGTTGAATTTCATCTAGTGTATCCCTTTCAAGTTTGCATTGTGATTGTGGATTTAGAAACCCATACGTTCTTTGAATTTTGTGTAGCAACCAGAGACTAATCTTTGCTGTTCCACAGTATGTGGATGCTTCACTATGATTATTTACTTTGGAAGTACTTCATATTTGTTGAGAAGAGAGAGGTTTCCTAAGACTAAGAGTGCCAATAACTGATGAGCGTGTCCTCTTGCATATACCTAGTGTTTTTGCCCAACTACAGCTTTGTAACCTATAGACACCAACACTCATAATCATGATTTCCCAAATAATATTTCCAACGTAAACATTACTGTTTCTACATGTCTGTCTCTTTGTTTATTTTAAAAAGCATATTCTATAAGCAATATATGATTTGGCTAATCCTTGCAAATTGTTTGTTAGGTACAAGTTAATGAGGGCTTGTCTCTTCTTTCCCTCATCATCTAGAGGCTGCCTTTTCTACTCTAGCTCATTCATCATCATACCTCATAAATGTAGTCACCCAGCAGAGCTGTCACATGATTCTCATTGATGTAGATATTCCCTTCATGTCAGGCTATTTACTTAGGTCACTCCCCACTTTTTGCTGTTCCTATGAATACTGTGGTATGTGAACACAGGCTTAATGAGCTATGTGGCAAAGATAACCACCAGCAAATGAATCAACTGAATAGCTTTCAAGTCAAATTTATAATGATAATAAGTCAATGTCATTTTAGAAAACATTTCAGCAATTTCCCTGAAGAATGAGGAAGCCAGGGCAAATATTCAGCGAATCTTTATCAGGCACTTAATTTGAGTGACACAAAGTAGAGCAATAGCGGTGAGCTCAGGCTGATCTCTCTTTACCAAAATCACCCTATTCAATTTCATGGGCAAAACCTACTCACCCATGAAGACAAGACTGTAGAAATATATCAGAAGCAATGTTTCACCCTCAAGGGGTGTCCCAAAGGAAAGAAGCACACATAGATAAGAAAGCAATTTTACTTTAAATAACTGAACCACAACAAGTATGGCTGACTGCATTTGGATCAGGTCTGTAAAACAAAAAGTTTCCAGGAATGGGGATGAGTGTCAAGGAGCACATAGGAGCTAATGGTGAGTTCCAGAGATGGTGTTACCATGGGCTCACTAAAGAGAGAGGAGTAGCATGATTCACAGCAATTTTGCAGTAGCAAGAGCTTTACACCTCCTGACCTGAAGAATATGTGATGTCCTCACATTTAACAAGCAAAATGTTTAAGCAAAAGCCTGCATATATGAAGCTGTGTGTGTGCAGGCCAGCTACTGTTATTAATCCCAGTTTAATTTTTTTATGGGATTCTTTTTGTATACATTTCAAAGTTTATTCCCCTTCCTGGTTTCCCAGACATAAGTAACCTATCACAATCCCTTACCCATTTTCTGCAAGTGTTCCCCTCCCCAACCACCCCCACTTCTCACCGATCCATACGACATTCCCCTACACTGTGAGGGTCCAGACTTGGAAGGACCAAGGGCTTCTTGCATTAGTGCCAGACAAGACCGTCTTCTGCTACTAATGCATCTGGAGCCATGGGTCCATATATATATATTCCTTGGGTAGTGGTTTTGTCTGTGTGAGCTGTGAGCTCTGGTTGGTTGGCATTGTTCTTACAGGGTTGTAAGCCAATTAAGTTCTTCAAATCCTTTCTCTAATTCCTGAAACAGGGATCCCATTCTCAGTTCAATGCTTTGCTGATAGCATTTGTCTCTGTATTTGACATGCTCTGTTTGTGCCTCTCAGGAGGAAGCTGCATCCCATTTCTGACAGCATGCCCTCCTTAGCTTCATCAATATTATCTACTTTGGTGGCTGTATATATATGGGCTGCATACTAATGTGGGGCAGGTTCGAAATGGCTGTTCTATCATCAGTTCTAGTCTAAACATTGCTTAAATATGCCCTCCTATGAATATTTTTGGTCCTCCTTTTAAAAAGGAGTGAAGCATCTGTACTTTGATTGTCATACTTATTGAGCTTTATGTGGTCTGTGAATTGTATCTTCAGTAATTCGAACTTTGGACTATTATCCACTTATAAGCTAGTGCATTCCATGTGTGTTTTTCTGTTACTGGGTTACCTCACTCAGAATGGTATTTTCTAGTTCAATCCATTTGCCTATAAATTTCATAAAGTTATTGTTTTTGATAGCTGAGTTGTACTCATTGTGTAGATGTACAACATTTTCTGTATCCATTCCTCTGTTGAACGGTATCTGGGTTCTTCCCAGCTTCTGGCTATTATAAATAGGGCTGCCATGAACATAGTGGAGCATGTGTCTTTGATGTATGTTGGAGCATCTTTTGGGTATATGCCCGGGAACGGTATAGCTGAGTCCTCAGATACTGGAGTATCCAATTTTGTGAGAAAAATCCAGCCTGATTTCCAGAGTGGTTGTACCAGTTTCCAATCCCACCAACAATGGAGGAATGATCCTCTTTCTCCACATCCTTGCCAGAATCTCTTGTCACCTAAGTTTTTGATCTTAGCCATTTTGACTTGTGCCATGTGGAATCTCAGGGTTGTTTCAGTTTGCATTTCCCTGCTGACAAAGAATGTTGAGCATTTCTTTGGGTACTTCTCAGTCATTCGATACTCTACAGTTGATAATTATTTCTTTGGCTCTGCATCCAATTTTTGATAGGATATTTTGGCTCTCTGGAATCAACTTCTAGTGTTCTTTGTATATTTTCAAAGGTAGCCCTTTTTCAGATGTAGCATTGTTAAAGATCTTTCACAATTTGTTGGTTTCTGTTTTGTCCTAATGACAGTAGTGCCCTATAGAAGCTTTGTAGTTTTATGAGGTCCCATTTGTCAGTTCTTGATCTTAGAGCATAAGCCATTGGTGTTTTGTTCAGGACATTTTCCCCAGTGCCCATATGATCATGACTCTTCGCCTCTCTTTCTTCTATTAGTTTGAGTGTATCTGGTTTGATGTGGAGATCCTTGATACACTTGGACTTATCCTTTGTACAGGGCAATAAGAATGGGTCGACTTTCATTCTTCTACATGCTGAACTCCAGTTGATCCAGCACCATTTGTTGAAAATGTATCTTTTTTTCCATTGGATGGTTTTATCTTTTTTGTCAAAAATCAAATAACCATAGGTGTGTGAGTTCATTTCTGGGACTTCAATTCTATACCACTGATCCAACTGCCTGTCAGTGTAACAATACCACATAGTTTTGAGCAATATTGCTCTGCAATACTGCTTGAGGTCAGGATGGTGCAAGGGTGGTCCCAGAAGTTCTTTTCTTATTGAGTATAGTTTTCGCTATCCTGGGTTTTTTGTTATTCCTAATGTATTTGCAAATTGTTCTTTCTATCTCTAAGAAAAAGTGAGTTGGAATTTTGATGGGGGTTGCCTTGAATCTGTAGATTGCTTTTGACAAAATGACCATTTTTACTATATTAATCCTGCCATTCTGGTCTTTCCATCTTCTGAGATCTTTTTCAATTTCTTTCTTCAGAGACTTGAAGTTCTTGTCATACAGACCTTTCACTTTATTGTTTGAAGTCACAACAATGTATTTTATGTTATTTGTGACTATTGTGAAGAGTGTCATTTCCCTAATTTATTTCTCAGCCTGTTTATATTTTGAGTAGAGGAAGGTTACTGATTTGAGTTAATTTTATACCTCACCACTTTGCTGAAGTTGTTTATCAGGCTTAGAAGTTCTCTGGGGAGGGATCTTTTGGGGTCACTTCAGTATTCCAATTTGTATCCCTTTGACCTCCTTTTGTTGTCTGATTGCTCTGGCTAGGATATTAATACTATATTGAACAAGTAAGGAAGGAGTGGGAAGCCTTGTCTGGTCCCTAATTTTGGTGGGATTGCTACAATTTTCTCTACTCTACTTTAATGTTGGCTACTTGTTTGCTGAATATTGCTTTTGCTGTGTTTAGGTATGGCCTTGAATTCCTTATCTTTCCAGGATTTTTAACATGAAGGAGTATTGAATTTTGTCAAATGCTTTCTCAGCATCTAAGGAAATGATTATGTGGGTTTCTTTTCCTTTGAGTTTGTTTACATAGTGGATTACCTTGATGGATTTCCTTATATTGAACCATCCCTGATTCCCTGGGATGAAGCTTACTTGATCATGATGAATGATCCTTTTGATGGGTTCTTGCATTTGGTTTGAGAGAATTTTACTGAGTATTTTTCATTAATATTCATAAGGGGAATTGGTCTGAAATTCTCTTTGTTTGGTTTTTGTTTCATTTAGTTATAAGCACAATTGTTGCTTCATAGAAGGAATTGGGTAGTGCTTCGTTTGTTTCTATTTTGTGAAATAGTTTGGACAGTATTGGTATGAGGTCTTCTTTGATGTTCTGAGATAATTCTGCACTAAACCCATTTGGTCCTGGGCTACTTTTGGTCAGGAGACTTTTAATAACTATTTCTATCTCTTTAGAATTTCTGGTCTTATTTAGATCATTTATCTGATTCTGATTTAATTTAGGTACCTGGTATTTGTCTAGCAAATTGGCCATTTCCTTCAGATTTTCCAGTTTTGTTGTATATAGGCTTTTGAAGTAAGATCTTATGATTTTATGAATTTCCTCAGATTCTTTTGTTATATCTCACTTTTCATTTCTAATTTTGTTAATTTTTGTTACTCTCTCTGTGCTCTCTGGTTAGTATGGCTAAGAGTTTATCTATCTAGTTGATTTTCTCAAAGAATTAGCTCCTGGTCTTGTTGATTCTTTTTACAGTCCTTTTTCTTTCCATTTATTTGTTTACAGCCATGAGTTTGATTGTTTTCTGCCTTCTAGGCTTCCTAGGTGACCCATCCAGCATGTCCAGTTATTCTGGGTCCCGAAGAGGCGCTACTTGAGGGTCAAGGCGGGGAGAAAAGAAGGAGACCAAGCAAGGTTCTGTTGTCAAGGTCTCATTTATTGAGAGGAATGTACAGCATTTAAAGCTCTGAAGCAGGAATTGAAGCAGGATCTGAAGCTTAGGGCGGGGGGAGTACTGGGAAGTGCCCAAGGACATAAGGTAAATCTCTAAACCACAAGATATTCTCCTTAGACAATGAGGCAACCGTCTTCCTGGGACAAGTTCTTTGAAAAGGTCAATCCCTTCTCAGGAATCTGCTCAGGGCAGTGCTCTAACTTTACTTAGTCCAGATATCCGGTCCCTGTCACCTAGGTTTATTTGCTTCTTTTATTCTAGAGATTTTTGGTGTGCTCAGAAGCTGTTAATGTGTGCTCGCTCCTGTTTCTTTTTGGACGCACTCAGAGCTCTGAGTTTTTTTCTTAGCACTGCTTTTATTGTATCTCCTAAATTTGGGTATGTTTTGCCTTCATTTTCCTTAAATTCTAAAACGTCTTTAATTTCTTTCTTTATTTCTTCCTTAACCAAGTTATCATTGAGTAGAGTGTTGTTCAACTTCCATGTATATATGAGTTTTCTGTCGTTTTTGATGTTGTTGAAACCAGCCTTAGTGAGCTGATAAGATGCATATGATTATTTCAATCTTCTTTTGTCTGTTGAGGCATGGTTCATGACAGATTAAATGGTCAGTTTTGGACAAGGTACCATGATGTCCTGAGAAGAGGGTATATTCTTTTTAGTTTGGAATGTTCTAAAAATATCTGTTGAGACCATTTGGTTCATAACTTCTGTCAGTTTCTCTATTTCTCTGTTTAATATCTGTTTCCATGATTTGTCTATTGATGACAATAATGTGATAAAATCTACTACTATTATTGGGTGAGGTGTAGTATGTGTTTTGAGCTTTAGTAAGGTTTCTTTTATGAAGTAGGTACTTCTCATTGTGTTATGGATTTCCTGGATGTTTTGAGTTAGGATCTTTTTATATTTTACATCATCTTTGATGGTTTTGTTGATGTTTTCTATGGTATCTTTTGCGCTTGAGATTCTTTTTTCTATATCTTGTGTTCTGTTGTTGATGCTTGCATCTATGACTCCTGATTTCTTCCCTAGTTTGTCTATCTCCAGGGTTGTCTCCCTTTGTGCTTTCTTTATTGGTTATATTTCCTTTTTTAAATCCTGAATGTTTTTTTTCAATTCCTTAACCTGTTTGGATATATATATATATATATATATATATATATATATATATATATATATATTGTAATATATATATATATTGTAATTAGTTAAGGAATTTTTTCTGTTTCCTCTTTTATACCTTCTACTTGTTTACTTGTGTTGTCCTGTATTTCTTTAAGGGATATGTCCTTCTTAAAATCTTGTATCATCATTATAAGATGTGATTTTAAATCTAAACCTTGCTTTTCTGGTGTGTTTGGATATCCAGTATTTGCTTTGGTGACAAAACTGGGCTCTGATGATGCCAAGTGCTCCTAGTTTCTGTTGCTTAGGTTCCTGAATTTGCTTCTTGTTCTCCGATTGTCTCTGGTGTTAGCTTGTCTTGCCATTTCTGACAGTGTCTTGTTCCTTTTGTAGGCCTGTTTTCTTTCAGCTGTATCTGGGAACAGAGAGCTGTTTCTAGGTTTGTGTGACCTGAACCCCCATGTGGGTTGCTTGGTGTAAAATAATTCATCTTAATTCTGCTCTCACGTGAGTAATTGTTGAGCACAGTTTTAATTGACATTGCTTTGTTATGTAGATTTACTTGCTTGTCAGTGATTAGTGACCTGTTTTCTGTAGAAATCTAAGTTACACTAGGTTAACAGCAAAAACACAAGAGGTACAAAAGTATATTAGGTGTTTGGGTTTGTCAAAAGCAAACTCTTTAAATAGGTTATTTATAAAACCAAGAATATGTAATAATCCTGGAGATCAGAACATAACAAATTAAATTGTTATGGGACTTTATGTTCTCAGAAATTCCCAGGGGAACATTTTTCCTATTTTCCTCCAGGCTTTGGATGTCTTCATATGTATCAAATCAGCCCCATCGACTTTTTGTCTAAGACTCACTTCATGTAAATTTTTTCTATCCTCTTCTTTGTAAGTATCAATATAGCAGAACGTGTGGACCCCAGAGATCAACCTTGGCTTTCATTCTTTAAGTGTTGTCTACCTTGACATTATTTGTTGAGACAAAGTCTCTTCTTTTGTCAGGAATTCACTGTGGAGGCTAAGCTAGGTGGCCAGTGAGTTGTAGGTATCCACCTGTGTTTGCATCCTTATCATTGGTTTTATAAGTACAAAGCACCAAAGAAAACAACATTTGCTTTTGTTCTGAGGATGGAACTCAGGTCTTCAAGCACTTATCTACACAGCATCTCCCACACCAACCTCTACTTTTGATTTAGAGGCTCTTCAGATTTTAGAGTTTACCTGAAGATACACCAGCAAGCAAGCTGTTTCCAAAAGATCTTACTTTGAGAATCTGGGTGCCCATGAGTCTGTGGCAAAAAAATTCAACTCATCATTATAAGCTTATTTATACCCCAGGTAATTAATGAGCAAAAAACATGAGTTAAAAGGTTAAGTATAATATTCACTACTAATTCTACTTTACAGAAGAGTTTACTTATGTTTTTTCAACAAGTGTGTATGTGTGTGTGTTTTTGTGTGTGTGTGTGTATGCTTGCACACAGATGTGTGCATATGTGTTCATGTGTTCGTGTTCATGTGTATGTGTGAGGTATGTGTGGGTATATTTGTGTGTGTGTGTGTGTTGTCTTTAAGTGTGTGTATGTGTATATGTATGTATGCAAGCACTTGTGTTTATATGTATACAATAGTATGAGTGTCGAATTCAGAGCTCATCCTTTATTTCTGATCTTCAACTTCTATGCAATTTATCACAATGTCTCCCTGTGTATGCCAGAATTAGTATTCCACAAACTTCTGAAGATCCCTGTTACTCTGACAACCACTGTAGGAGGGCTACGATTATGATGTTTATCTAAGTTCTGTCCTCAAAAACAGGACCTCAAATTATTCTGTCAAGTAACTACCTATGATGTTACTATCTCTCTAGTCCATTGTTCTCAAACTCTTACAGCTAAGTAAACTCTTATTCCCTTGGTAATTTTATCCTTAAATATATACATAGGTAAGAACTCTGATTTCTAATATTTATAAAACACCTGTAAAAATGCCTGAGAAAATAGGGTTTACATAGTTATAGCATTATGTCTAACTCTGAGATCACAAAATACCCAAAGACATGAAATATATACTACCATGGATAGCACACAAGCAAAGTTTTAACCGTGAGTACCACTTTCATTTAGCTGAATGTTCAAATTTTGAAAACTAAGCAATAATATCTTGAATTACCAAAAAATGAGGACCAACATCAATTAATATCATCAAATTTTTCCTAGTCACATCCATTCCAAGAGAACTTTCTTTATTTAATTTATCTTCTTTGTTCACTATACTTTGATAACATCTATATGGGCATTGATCAAATAACCTATTTTCAAGGCTTATCAAGTGAATGCAGGTATGTCTGTGTGTATGTGTGTGTGTGTGTGTGTGTGTGTGTGTGTGTGTGTGTGTGTGTGAAAGGAACCTTCCTCAGTTGTTGTCTACATTAGTTTTGGGGACAGTGCTACTCTGCACCTGGAGATTACAGGCTTGCCTAGAATGGTTAGCTAGTTAGCACCAGGCATTCTCCTGTCTAGACTTCCTTGGTGCTTGAATTACAGGGATAGACCAGATGGAAGAGCTTTTTTTTTTATTTAGCTGATAGGAATTCAAATTCAGATCCTCATTTTGTGTGATAAATATTTTGCTGACTGAGATATCTGGCCCTTAAGCCTTTTGTTTTTGTTTTGTTTGTTTTTATGATGATGTCAACTGGCTCCCCTTTCATAGTTTTGTCAGAAGAATTGGTATTTGGATCTTATTTTATCTAGAAAATACACCAAACAGTAATCCTATTCAGAAAAATCACTAAAGTCTTCAACACAAGTTCTTTTTTTCACCAAACTGATGACTTATTGTTAACTTCTAGGCAATTTACAGGAAGTAAATATATTTTTCACTAGTGAATTCTGTGATTTTTCATAATTCTTAGCTGCTCACTATTAAAATTATAGGTTTTCTCTGCTTAACAAATGCTCTAACATAACCAAATCAAAAGTAAAAAAGCAGGTTTACTTGTGAACTGGCCAAATTCATCACTGTCAGGCGTGAAACTGGAATTAGTTGTAAACAGACTAGTGTGTGGACTCCTCTTACAGATTATGATACAGATTATGAGGGTGGGTGGGTGGGTGGGGTTGTGACGTCCTGTGAGGGTAACTTGGACACCTGTCTGGAATGTCAGGCCTGCTGGACTGGGCATTTATGATGACTTTTCTGCTCCTGAAGCTTTTGGAGTGTGTGAGGTATGAAGGAGAGGGAGAAAATTGAACTTGCTGCCCCTGTGGGAGAGTGAGGAAGGCATGCTAGGGACTCCATCTAAATAGAAAAAAAAATGGCATATCATTAATTTTTCACAGTCAGCATTCATTGCAAAACTGCTGTGTATTTGTCTAATGTTCAACCTTAAAGAATAAAAGTGGGCTCGAAAATGTATAGGCCAATAAGGGACAAGATCATTAACAGAATATAGATGCCTTATTATAATGGAACTGAAATTTTTTTCTACTGTCTGAAGAGATTGTTTCCAATCTCAGATAATAATGCCAATCTTACACTTCTGAAATCATTATTGAGCCAGTATTCTTGCTCTTCTCCTGGTCCAGAGTCTGTTAATTCCTGGAGTTCTCCTTTCCCTTTTAGGTACTCTGATATCTTGGCCATGTGATAGTGTTCCCTTATTAGGATCCTTGATTTGCTGAAGAATGATATTCTAGATTCAAATAGTAATGAGAAGCATTTTATGGACTCCAGTGCTGTGACTACCAGTAAGAACCACCACACATGGGGCTTTTTTAATGCAGTTTGTGAGCACAGAGCAGAGATCCGTATGCTTCAAAGCCAGCACTTCACTGACTTCATCACCCCAGTTAAGCACTGAGATTTTCAAGGCACAGTTAGCATTTTACATTTGAGGGAAGAAAGGTGACTTTAGGGATTCAAACAATGTTACTATATAAGGACTTAAATATTGCTGATTTGAACATTTCCATAAGGGGCGCTGGGAGTCTATGAAGAATAGCCCAGTGAGTCTGATGTAGGTTTTATAAATGTCTGACTGGGGCAGGCTCTATAGCCCAAAGTCATAAAGTTCTGCTCAAGATGACAAGATCACCACATAGCAATCGGTGTTCAAACACAAATTTGCCTAAATCCAGAGTTTAAGTCATAAATCTGGGCACCAAGAAGAGCTCTGCTAAGCACTTCCAAATTTCCACATAAAATGATGCAAATGAAATGGTGTAAACCTGCTCTAGTCTCAGAGACAAATCCTTTTCCCCATTTTACCTGAATCCCTTGGCCAGATACAGATTACAGAGGTACTTGAAAGAAAGAGAGCTCAAGTGGGAGACAATGAATTCAGAGTCTATACATCATCCTTATCAGTATTAATTCTGCCAAACATCCTGATAAGTACTGCCTAGTTATTTCTAAAACATGTTCATTTATTTTCTGTTTCTCCAGTCTTGCATAATTCAGGAAGACATACAAGCCTTTGAACCAATATATATATATATATATATATATATATATATATATATATATATATATATATATATATAATGAATCCTTTATAAATCCCTTCACCTGGGGTCAGATAGCTTGGATACAGCGAAGGGATTATATCTATATGTAAGAACTGAGATTATTACATTTTCTTCTGAAGCAAGGCAACTGGATATCTGGATGGTGAGCAGGCACTGCTTAGGTTACACATACGTCTGTGTAGTGGGAGGTCCAATGTGTGAAACTGTGTATCTCTTCTATTAATCTCAGCCCTGATAACCAGCCTCCAGCTAGGCTTGTGACTGACACCAGGAACTTATTCCTGTGCTTTTCCCTTTTTTCTCTTCTGTTTTTGGGAATGGAGAACCAACAGTCCCAAACATCCTAGACAAGTTCTCTACAACTCTAAGGACCCATGATTCACTAAAGAATGATATCTCATTATCAATTAGTATATAAATACAGAGTATTTTATTCTGCAGAATCCAGCATGCTGGGGTCTCCCATTACCAGGATAGAGAAATCCAAGTGAGCTTGCCAGCCTGATTTAAAGAACATTAGGGAATTCTTGGGGTAGGTGACCTCTATGTTAATCTGTTTGGTCCATCTCTATGGACATTTCATTACTGGGGTGTGGTGCCTGGGAACTTGCTGGGGAGGTCTGGGAACTATTTCTGAGGAATTAACTGTTCCATTGTCTTTGCTTCAGGCCAGGTGACTGGGAATTTCTTTTACCTGGACTTGAACACTGGACCCTGAGGTTTTTTTCAATGAGTAATTTACTTGCCTGCGATTGACTAGATTTGCCCTGTATTTAAGCCTAGTGGCCTTAACCGCCAATTTGAAGTCTGACATAGAAGCAGCCTACCCTCTTCACAAGTATAACTGAGCTATAGTCCTATTCTTTATTGCCTCTTTTCTACATGAGGACCATCTGTCTCGTCTGTGCTTTGAGATGAGTTTACAAAAGCACTCAGCCCAAATGTCACTCAGGGGAAGATACATACTACATATTGCTAATATACTTGCTTCTAAATGGCTTGAACATAAGAAATGGGGAGAGGGAAATGGCCATTTTCAAAAATCAAATAAATAAAACCTACTTGTATTTGGGGTAATAGGTTGGTTGGTAAATTCTTTCCTTATTCCCCAGAGTCCATTTTGCAAAATCAGCATATTAGTGGTACGTGCTTGAAAAGGCAGATTTCTAGGGCTTACTTTCAAATTGGCCTAGTTCAATGAACACCAGGACAATGGGAAATCTGGTCTCGAAATAATTAAGATGGACAACACCTGAGAAACTATGTAGGGAGGATGTCCTCTGCTCTGCCAACTTCCATATACCAGCACCAAGATGTGTGTGAAAGGTATCCTGGTTCCCGGTCAAGATAAGGTTGAAGCCCTGGTGACCCTAAGGGACATTAGGCATTTCCCTAAGCTCCCAAGAAACCAGGCCCCTCTCACGTAGCTGTAGCTACAGACCCCCATAGTCTTCTGTGGAGAGGTTCACGATCATCAGTCACATAGAAGCAAGACCATACCTTCCCATATGTAGATGAGGTATTCTCAAGCTCTCAGGCCAAGCCAACAGGAAACACCTACTGTCAGACCCTGACGACGCCAACAATGTATATAAGAATCCGGAAGGATTAAAGGCATGCAAGAATTACTCTGTCGCCTGAGAGATTCTGTCAAAATACCTGTAACACTGCTGCTTGGGGAAGAGATCTGCTATCCTGAAACCAAAACCGATGTCAGATGTTCCCTTGGCCTCATCACTGGCTGGACGGACTCATCACTGGCTGGTCAGACTCCTGCTGGCTCAGCTCGGCAGCAGTGGTGAAGACAGAGGTGGAACAGCACCAGCAGTGGAGGCAGCTGAGGCAGTTCCCTCTCCCTGCCCTGTCCTTTCCCCTTCACCGGAACCGCACACCTAGGTGGGTCAGAGATCTCTGTGAAAATCCTCCAATACACAGGCGCACAGGCATGCATCCACAGTTACTGACAATGAATAGCATGTAAAGACTTGCAACTCATCATGTAGTCTCTGTGATCCTTTACAGATCAGACAGAATACAAATTTAGCATATGTTTCATCTGGAAAAGAAGTAATTCAAAAAGTTTTCATATCTTTTGCTGACTGTTGTAGTCATTTTAAAGAACTTATTTACCAGGTATACAAAGTTCTGCCTGAATGTATGACTGCACACCAGAAGAGAGCACCAGATGTAATTGTAGGTGGCTATGAGCCACCATGTATTTTGCTGGGAACTAAACAGGAGACACCTAGGAGAAGAGTGAGTGCTCTTAACCTCAGAGCCATCTCTCAAGCAAAACTGTCACAGTTTTAATGTAAATGTCTGTTAAATAATCTTATGATTGGACTATTGGATCCTAGCTGGTGGTGCTTGTTGGGAAGATTGAGAACTGGAAAATTGCAAAATGGTGTGATTGATTATTGAGGTGATTGAGAATTTCAAAGATTCCTCATGTGGAGGAAGGAGAGAGAGAGAGAGAGAGAGAGAGAGAGAAAGAGAGAGAGAGAGAGAGAGAGAGAGAGAGAGAGAGAGAGAGTTGTGTTTTGAGAGAATCTATCAACCATTGCTTAAACACTAGGGTCACACTCTGAAAGAAGACAATGTTTACTTATATTTGTACTTTTAAATATATCCATCTAGAAGACTTCAGTTTTCCAAAAGAATGGTTTAATAACATTCGAATGGATTTTGCAATTTTAAAGAACTTCAAGTTTTGAGTTCTATGAATCTATTTATAAAAATCTCCACGATGTCACTTGTAAGTAAGATTTTGCATGTTCTTCCCAGATCATTTTGCTTTTTCATTACATAGAACTGACACAGCCATTTATTGAGCTGTCACCTAATTGTTTCAGAAATTATTAAATGACTATTCCATCTCAAAGAGAACACTGACAAGCTGATATATTAGTTGGATGAAGGAGGGACATATAAGAATATGCCTGAACTATAACTAGAATATCCAGCAGGTAAAGAGAAGCAAAATACCAGAACACTGGGACTTGTTGATCAAGCCTTTTCTGGTCTAGAAAAGAGGAAGCACTACACCTGCTTGGTATCACCTAGGTGTCCCTGGAGGTGCAGTCATTTCTCTATGCACAACCACATAAACAATGCAGTTATATTGTTTACAGTTGTGGAGAAAGCCATCTCAATGGAGGGGCACCAAGATCTGACCTCTATGTTTATCAAGTACAGATTCCCTGTTATCTCTTCATTACGCTGGTCTGGGCTAACACTCTTATATGCACTCCTATGAATGAGCAAACATCTTCGTTTCTTGTCTTGGGAGTTTTTGTGCACATGTTTGTGTGGGTACATATATCTCGGTGCATATGTGCAGAGTCCAGAGAAAAACAAATGTACTCTGCTCTGAAAGTCTCTGACTTATCCTCTTGAGCAGGGCTTCTGACTAGTCCTTGAACTACCTGGCAATGAAAAAGTTCAGTAGTCTTCCTATCTCAGTCCTTCACAGCTTTGGGCTTACAAATGTGTGAGGTCACACCTGGTATTTGAACTCCAATCTTTTTTTTAAAGATTTATTTATTTTATTATATATAAGTACACTGTAGCTGTCTTCAGATACACCAGAAGAGGGCATCGGATCTCTTTACAGATGGTTGTGAGCCACCATGTGGTTGCTGGGAATTGAACTCAAGACCTCTGGAAGAGCAGTCGGGTGCTCTTAACCGCTGAGCCATCTCTCCAGCCCTTGAACTCCAATCTTAATGCTAGTGCAGCAAGTATTCTTGCTCTTTTTCCATCATGTAGCCGTGTGATCCTTATGTGTCTACCTTCTGTTCTCATAAACATAGAGCACTCACAGAGATGCAATGTCTAAAAGAGCAGCACATCACAGAAGCAGCCCCTTTAGAGTAGGTGCATGCCTAGGAGTTTATGCACTCAATATTTCCATGTCCTCTCATGTAGATCCTCAGTCAGCATCGATGCTCAGCCTACTAAGTCCTTATCCCTTCTAGATACCCAGTTTACCATTCTTTTAATAGAAGTCAGAACCTCTATCCTTGCATCTTGTAATAAAAGAAGAAAGATGACACAAAATTGTAACCAAATCTTTATTATGTCAAAATTGCTCCTAGAGAAAAGTACCATATGGCTTGTTCTACTGATAAACCTAAAACATGTATCTCACCAGCCTCACACAGAGGTTTACAGTGTTCTTCCCATGCATTTGTCTGCTTCTCACAGGAAACTACTACATCCTCTTTTTAAAATCAGCTTAATCTATTATGTCACACATGCTTGGTACCTTAAAATTTAATCAAACAAGACAAAAATGAGAGAACCAGAATTCTTTGATAACTCCAGCATAGTTCTAAAAGACCCCTGTGATATGTTTTTAAAAAGATAAAGAGAGGGGAGATTATGTTCTATGGAGGTGTAGCTAAGTATGGGAAAAGGGGGAGCCTAAGGGGGCACATGCTGAGATATACCTTTCCCCTGAAGGACTAGCCAAAAAAAGGCATATTATAGAATAGAATTTATTCAGGTCATGGGGAAGGGAGTTAAGAGGTTAGTAGGAACAGACACACACACACACACACACACACACACACACAGGCACAGGGAGAGAGAGAGAGAGAGAGAGAGAGAGAGAGAGAGAGAGAGAGAGAGAGGAGGAGGAGAAGGAGAAAGAGGAGAAGGAGAAAGAGGAGGAGGAGGAAGAGGAGGAGGAAGAGGCAAGCAGCCCCCCTTTTTTTTATTATTATTAACTTGAGTATTTCTTATATACATTTCGAGTGTTATTCCCTTTCCCAGTTTCCGGGGAAACATCCCCCTCCCCCCTCCCCTCTCCCCTTTCTTACCGGTGTTCGCCTCCCCACCCTCCCCCCATTGTCCCCCTCCCCCCAACAGTCTAGTTCACTGGGGGTTCAGTCTTAGCAGGACCCAGGGCTTCCCCTTCCACTGGTGCTCTTACTAGGATATTCATTGCTACCTATGAGGTCAGAGTCCAGGGTCAGTCCATGTATAATCTTTAGGTAGTGGCTTAGTCCCTGGAAATTCTGGTTGCTTGGCATTGTTGTACATATGGGGTCTCGAGCCCCTTCAAGCTCTTCCAGTTCTTTCTCTGATTCCTTCAACGGGGGTCCTATTCTCAGTTCAGTGGTTTGCTGCTGGTATTCGCCTCTGCATTTGCTGTATTCTGGCTGTGTCTCTCAGGAGCGATCTACATCCGGCTCCTGTCGGTCTGCACTTCTTTGCTTCGTCCATCTTGTCTAATTGGATGGCTGTATATTCATGGGCCACATGTGGGGCAGACTCTGAATGGGTGTTCCTTCAGTCTCTGTTTTAATCTTTGCCTCTCTCTTCCCTGCCAAGGGTATTCTTGTTCCCCTTTTAAAGAAGGAGTGAACCATTCACATTTTGATCATCTGTCTTGAGGTTCATTTGTTCTAGGCATTTAGGGTAATTCAAGCATTTGGGCTAATAGCCACTTATCAGTGAGTGCATACCATGTATGTCTTTCTGTGATGGGGTTACCTCACTCAGGATGATATTTTCCAGTTCCAGCCATTTGCCTACGAATTTCATAAAGTCGTTGTTTTTGAAAGCTGAGTAATATTCCATTGTGTAGATGTACCACATTTTCTGTATCCATTCCTCTGTTGAAGGGCATCTGGGTTCTTTCCAGCTTCTGGCTATTATAAATAAGGCTGCAATGAACATAGTGGAGCACGTATCTTTTTTATATGTTGGGGCGTCTTTTGGGTATATGCCCAAGAGAGGTATAGCTGGATCCTCAGGCAGTTCAATGTCCAATTTTCTGAGGATCCTCCAGACTGATTTCCAGAATGGTTGTACCAGTTTGCAATCCCAACAACAATGGAGGAGTGTTCCTCTTTCTCCACATCCTCGCCAGCATCTGTTGTCCCCTGAGTTTTTGATCTTAGCCATTCTCACTGGTGTGAGGTGAAATCTCAGGGTTGTTTTGATTTGCATTTCCCTTATGACTAAAGATGTTGAACATTTCTTTAGGTGTTTCTCCGCCACTCGGCATTCCTCAGCTGTGAATCCTTTGTTTAGCTCTGAGCCCCATTTTTTAATAGGGTTATTTGTTTCCCTGTGGTCTAACTTCTTGAGTTCTTTGTATATTTTGGATATAAGGCCTCTATCTGTTGTAGGATTGGTAAAGATCTTTTCCCAATCTGTTGGTTGCCGTTTTGTCCTAACCACAGTGTCCTTTGCCTTACAGAAGCTTTGCAGTTTTATGAGATCCCATTTGTCAATCTTAATCTTAGAGCGTAAGCCATTGGTGTTTTGTTCAGGAAATTTTTTCCAGTGCCCATGTGTTCCAGATGCTTCCCTAGATTTTCTTCTATTAGTTTGAGTGTGTCTGCTTTGATGTGGAGGTCCTTGATCCACTTGGACTTAAGCTTTGTACAGGGTGATAAGCATGGATCGATCTACATTCTTCTACATGTTGACCTCCAGTTGAACCAGCACCATTTGCTGAAAATGCTATCTTTTTTCCATTGGATGGTTTTGGCTCCTTTGTCAAAAATCAAGTGACCATATGTGTGTGGGATCATTTCTGGGTCTTCAATTCTATTCCATTGGTCTATCTGTCTGTCTCTGTACCAATACCATCCAGTTTTTATCACTATTGCTCTGTAATACTGCTTGAGTTCAGGGATAGTGATTCCCCCTGAAGTCCTTTCATTGTTGAGGATAGCTTTAGCTATGCTGGGTTTTTTGTTATTCCAGATGAATTTGCAAATTGTTCGGTCTAACTCTTTGAAGAATTGGATTGGTATTTTGATGGGGATTGCATTGAATCTGTAGATTGCTTTTGGTAAAATGGCCATTTTTACTATATTAATCCTGACAATCCATGAGCATAGGAGATCTTTCCATCTTCTGAGGTCTTCTTCAATTTCCTTCTTCAGTGTCTTGAAGTTCTTATTGTACAGATCTTTTACTTGCTTTGTTAAAGTCACACCGAGGTACTTTATATTATTTGGGTCTATTATGAAGGGTGTCGTTTCCCTAATTTCTTTCTCGGCTTGTTTCTCTTTTGTATAGAGGAAGGCAACTGATTTATTTGAGTTAATTTTATACCCAGCCACTTTGCTGAAGTTGTTTATCAGCTTTAGTAGTTCTCTGGTGGAACTTTTGGGATCACTTAAATATACTATCATATCATCTGCAAATAGTGATATTTTGACTTCTTCTTTTCCGATCTGTATCCCCTTGACATCCTTTTGTTGTCTGATTGCTCTGGCTAGAACTTCAAGAACTATATTGAATAAGTATGGAGAGAGTGGGCAGCCTTGTCTAGTCCCTGATTTTAGTGGGATTGCTTCAAGTTTCTCTCCATTTAGTTTAATGTTAGCAACTGGTTTGCTGTATATGGCTTTTACCATGTTCAGGTATGGGCCTTGAATTCCTATTCTTTCCAGGACTTTTATCATGAAGGGGTGTTGAATTTTGTCAAATGCTTTCTCAGCATCTAATGAAATGATCATGTGGTTTTTTTCTTTCAGTTTGTTTATATAATGGATCACGTTGATGGTTTTCCGTATATTATACCATCCCTGCATGCCTGGGATGAAGCCTACTTGATCATGGTGGATGATTGTTTTGATGTGCTCTTGGATTCGGTTTGACAGAATTTTGTTGAGTATTTTTGCGTCGATATTCATAAGGGAAATTGGTCTGAAGTTCTCTTTCTTTGTTGTGTCTTTGTGTAGTTTAGGTATAAGAGTAATTGTGGCTTCGTAGAAGGTATTCGGTAGTGATCCATCTGTTTCAATTTTGTGGAATGGTTTGGATAATATTGGTATGAGGTCTTCTATGATGGTTTGATAGAATTCTGCACTAAACCCGTCTGGACCTGGGCTCTTTTTGGTTGGGAGACCTTTAATGACTGCTTCTATTTCCTTAGGAGTTATGGGGTTATTTAACTGGTTTATCTGTTCCTGATTTACTTCGGTACCTGGTATCTGTCTAGGAAATTGTCCATTTCCTGAAGATTTAGAAGTTTTGTTGAATATAGGTTTTTGTAGTAAGATCTGATGATTTTTTGTATTTCCTCTGAATCTGTTGTTATGTCTCCCTTTTCAATTCTGATTTTGTTAATTTGGACGCACTCTCTGTGTCCTCTTGTTAGTCTGGCTAAGGGTTTATCTATCTTGTTGATTTTCTCAAAGAACCAACTTTTGGTTCTGTTGATTCTTTCTATGGTCCTTTTTGTTTCTACTTGGTTGATTTCAGCTCTGAGTTTGATTATTTCCTGCCTTCTACTCCTCCTTGGTGTATTTGCTTCTTTTTGTTCTAGATCTTTTAGGTGTGCTGTCAAGCTGCTGACATATGCTCTTTCCTGTTTCTTTCTGCAGGCACTTAGCGCTCTGAGTTTTCCTCTTAGGACAGCTTTCCTTGTGTCCCATAAGTTTGGGTATGTTGTACCTTCATTTTCATTAAATTCTAAAAAGTTTTTAATTTCTTTCTTTATTTCTTCCTTGACCAGGTTATCATTGAGTAGAGCATTGTTCAATTTCCAAGTTTATGTGGACATTCTTCCTTGATTGTTATTGAAGACCAGTTTTAGGCCGTGGTGGTCTGATAGCACGCTTGGGATTATTTCTATCTTTCTGTACCTGTTGAGGCCCGTTTTTTGACCAATTATATGGTCAATTTTGGAGAAAGTACCATGAGGAGCTGAGAAGAAGGTATATCCTTTTGCTTTAGGATAGAATGTTCTATAAATATCCGTTAGGTCCATTTGGCTCATGACTTCTCTTAGTCTGTCTACATCTCTTTTTAATTTCTGTTTCCATGATCTGTCCATTGATGAGAGTGGGGTGTTGAAATCTCCCACTATTATTGTGTGAGGTCCAATGTGTGTTTTGAGCTTTAGTAAGGTTTCTTTTACATATGTAGGTGCCCTTGTATTTGGGGCATAGATATTTAGGATTGAGAGTTCATCTTGGTGGATTTTTCCTTTGATGAATATGTAGTGTCCTTCCTTATCTTTTTTGATGACTTTTAGTTGAAAATTGATTTTATTTGATATTAGAATGGCTACTCCAGCTTGCTTCTTCTGACCATTTGCTTGGAAAGTTGTTTTCCAGCCTTTCACTCTGAGGTAGTGTCTGTCTTTGTCTCTGAGATGTGTTTCCTGTAGGCAGCAGAATGCAGGGTCCTCGTTGCATATCCAGTTTGTTAATCTATTTCTTTTTATTGGGGAGTTGAGGCCATTGATGTTGAGAGATATTAAGGAATAGTGGTTATTGCTTCCCGTTATATTCATATTTGGATGTGAGGTTATGTTTGTGTGCTTTCATTCTCTTTGTTTTGTTGCCAAGACGATTAGTTTCTTGCTTCTTCTATGGTATAGCTTGCCTCCTTATGTTGGGATTTACCATTTATTATCCTTTGTAGTGCTGGATTTGTGGAAAGATATTGTGTAAATTTGGTTTTGTCATGGAATATCTTGGTTTCTCCATCAATGTTAATTGAGAGTTTTGCAGGATACAGTAACCTGGGCTGGCATTTGTGTTCTCTTAGGGTCTGTATGACATCAGTCCAGGATCTTCTGGCCTTCATAGTTTCTGGCGAGAAGTCTGGTGTGATTCTGATAGGTCTGCCTTTATATGTTACTTGACCTTTTTCCCTTACTGCTTTTAATATTCTTTCTTTATTTTGTGCATTTGGTGTTTTGACTATTATGTGACGGGAGGTGTTTCTTTTCTGGTCCAATCTATTTGGAGTTCTGTAGGCATCTTGTATGCCTATGGGTATCTCTTTTTTTAGGTTAGGGAAGTTTTCTTCTATGATTTTGTTGAAGATATTTACTGGTCCTTTGAGCTGGGAGTCTTCACTCTCTTCTATACCTATTATCCTTAGGTTTGATCTTCTCATTTAGTCCTGGATTTCCTGTATGTTTTGGACCAGTAGCTTTTTCCGCTTTACATTATCTTTGACAGTTGAGTCAATGATTTCTATGGAATCTTCTGCTCCTGAGATTCTCTCTTCCATCTCTTGAATTCTGTTGGTGAGGCTTGTATCTACAGCTCCTTGTCTCTTCTTTTGGTTTTCTATATCCAGGGTTGTTTCCATGTGTTCTTTCTTGATTGCTTCTATTTCCATTTTTAATTCCTTCAACTGTTTGATTGTGTTTTCCTGGAATTCTTTCAGGGATTTTTGCGATTCCTCTCTGTAGGCTTCTACTTGTTTATTAATGTTTTCCTGTTTCCCTAAGTGTGTTCATGTCTTTCTTGAAGTCGTCCAGCATCATGATCAGATATGATTTTGATACTAGATCTTGCTTTTCTGGTGTTTTGGATATTCCATGTTTGTTTTGGTGGGAGAATTGGGCTCCGATGATGGCATGTAGTCTTGGTTTCTGTTGCTTGGGTTCCTGCGCTTGCCTCTCCCCATCAGATTATCTCTAGTGTTACTTTGTTCTGCTATTTCTGACAGTGGCTAGACTGTCCTATAAGCCTGTGTGTCAGGAGTGCTGTAGACCTTTTTCCTCTCTTTCAGTCAGTTATGGGGACAGAGTGTTCTGCTTTCGGGCGTGTAGTTTTTCCTCTCTACAGGTCTTCAGCTGTTCCTGTGGGCCTGTGTCTTGAGTTCACCAGGCAGCTTACTTGCAGCAGACAAGTTGGTCTTACCTGTGGTCCCAAGGCTCAAGTTTGCTCACGGGGTGCTGCCCAAGGGCTCTCTGCGGTGGCCAAGCAGCCCCTTTTATACTTTCAGGCATATCTGGCTATTTCCAGGTAACTGTGGGGGTGGAGCATAGACAGAATGCTAACTCCTTGTTTTTAAATTTTTGTTGTATTTATGTTTTGTTTGCATGCTTGTGTATGTTTGTGTGTGTGTGTATGAGTGTGTATGTGTTGAGTGAGTGTGTGTGTGTGTGTGTGTGTGTCTGTGTGTGTAAATGAGTGCAATGTCTCTAAATGCCATAGGTGTGGGATCCACTAGACCTGGACTTATAGGTATATGTGATCCTCCATACATGGATAAGGAAAACTGAAGTGAACTCAGGTCAGTGAGTTACTAGCTGGTGAGCATTCTGTTCATCTTTGGGGACTTATCTGTGATAACTTTGAAGGAAATAAATTGGCTATTAACTTCATAGTTTATAGACTATAGTTCAGTTTCTGATACACTCTTGGGTTACAAAATGAAATAATTTTTTCAATGAAAATTAAGAATGTCAAACACATGTTGTTCGCCGATTTGATGTTTTCCTGTAGATTGGAACACTGTTCAAAGTATTTTGATACTCTCAGACAGAGCGAAATATTTTCTCCCATGATCGACTGCAACTGAGTATAGATGTGAAACAATTCGGCTCTGCACAACTCTGCATATAGCCTATAGGTTGGATCCTCATTTATTCATACCCTACATTTATCAACTTTGCATTGTCCCTCTTTGCTTGCAGCTCACACTGAGCCAACATCAACAAAGCTTTCTTTAACACTTTTGACTTCTGGTTTTTATATCACATTCTCTCCTTTTCACCGACTGCTACTGGGATAATAAGCTTAAGAATCTTATTGAGATAAATTTCCTTTAAGCTTCTTCTCTTTTTTAAAGCCTAGGAGAGTCTGTTTCTAGGAGCCCTTTGCAGACCTGGAAAATTTCCATTTGACTACAGGCCAAGTAGACCCCTGAAGCTTCGGATTTTGGCCTAGTGTTCCTTTCTTTAGGTGTCAGCAACTCCCCCAGGTTCTACTACAGTACCTCAGTCTCCTGAAAGGCCTCTGAGCCAATTGTCTTTAATGAGCTTGCCTGGGAAACAGCCCCATAAACGAAGGAGAGCTTACCTGTCTCTTTGTGCTTTCAGTTTCAAAAAGTGCTGACATCTTGTTCATTCTTTTGAATACAAAGTTCAAATAAAAGAAACTGACAGCTTGTGTCAACTGGGTACCATATCCAAGTAGATACCAAACACTGGTTTTAGCTCTGCTCAAAGTTCATCAAGTGCATGAATCCACTTATAGCTTATACAGAGCTTCACAAAGTGATGGCGTGACCAGCTGTCCTACAATCTTGTTTTTTTCAGAAATGTAAATTCTTAAACCCACTCTGACCTATTGGATCAGATATTCTTCAGGCAGAGCTCAGTAAACTGTGCCTCAGCAAATCCTGTGGGGGAATTTTGAGGCATGCTCAATTTTGAAAATCTGTTTAACAGTCCATAGGAAGTCAGCATCCTCATTACAGTTGCTCTGCAGGGGAGGAGGCTAAGCTTCCTAGGGATTTATTTATCTACCAAAGCCACAGATTATTTTAAACTTCAAAACAGAGACAAAATACATAGAGAAAACAACACCTTAAAGATGAAACACAAATTGCATATATAGCAGTAAATTCTCAGTAATGGTGATAGAGATTGCTTGCTTGGTAAAATGCTTGGTATACAAAATAAGGATCTGAATCCAAGAGAAAATTTGGGTGCAAGAGTGTGTCTTTATAATTCAAGCACTACACAAGTTGAGACAAGTGGATTCCTAGGGTCTGCTGGTTAACCAGCAGAGCCAAATTCGAGGGATCTAGGCTACTGAGAAAACTTGTCTCCAAAAAGTACATAGAGTAGACTCATATATTTGAGGTTTGGCCTTCACATGCAAGCAAACAAATGTGCATGCACATCAACATGCACACACACACACACACACACACACACACACACACACGGGGGGGGGAGAAAGAGAGAGAGAGAGAGAGAGAAACACTCAGTAAAGAAGAGGCAATTAAAATTAACTCTCAAACACTATACTTAATATAATCCAATAATTATAAAGAAGCAGAAAAATGTTAAAATTGAAATATTAACTTTGACTTATTCTATTCCAAGAGGAAAGTCTTCAGAACATAATTGATATATATTAAAAATACTGTTATGAGTTGAACTTCCTAGGAAACTTCGAGTACATTGACAACAAGAATTAATTTTAAAGAGATCATCCCAATCCTTTGATATCAACTGCTGGATCATATCCAACTACAAATGTAAGGGTGTAGGCACTAGAGTTATATGCTCTTTCATAGCCAATGTCCGTATGAATAATAATCCTGAAGACTACATGCTCACTGCCTGTTCAAGGAATGTATTTAAATGCCATCTCTTTACACAGGAAGATGTGGGAAAGCAGTAGAATCCTACAGTAGATTGGCAGGAAGGCAAATACCCTGAAACATCACAGTAAATTCTCAAATTAAGAAAGAAAAACAGATGGGCAGCAATCAGGAAGTTTTAGGACTAACTATAAAGCCAGAGGGCTAGAGAGAAACCTGCTGAGGCTGGTGCAAGCACCAGCTGTTGACTTGTCCACTTGTTTCTCTCTTTGCAGCAGTGTTCCTTCTCAATACAACCATGAAGGGCTATAGCTATGGATGCATGCTTTGGCCTCTCATAAACAAATTACTAGATTTGAGAGTGTGCTTAATTGTATACCCGGGGCCGTCAGTGACTGAGGCATGGGGATTACTGGGACTTGTTGACTGCAAATCTAGCTCCAATTTCACTGAGTGGACCTGTCTCAAAGGACCCAATCAGAAAGTGACAGAACAGAGCACACAATATCTGCCTTTGTTTTCAGAATGCATAGAGGTACATAGGTACATACATACATCCAAATAAGAATACAGGGTATATTACAGAGGAGCTGTGCTTTTAGTTTCTTATTGGGTCTGGGCATACAGGAAAGGAAGAGATTGTATCTTTAAGCCTTGATCAAGTGTCCTGATGCTAGGAATCTAATGAGATTTAAAAGAAATATTAGTTGATAGTAATGAGCTTCTTTCTCTCAAATTGTTTTCTGAAATTGGTGGGCTTAAAATAGTATACAAACAATGATCAATACTCAGAATATGCTAGGGAAATTGGCAGAATAAATGTGTGTAAATTAAGAAAATAGAAGAGAATGTGGGAGCTGTTCAAGGATGAAATTGGAGAACTGATGAATAAAAATGCAATCCATTCTTTCAATTGACCTTATAGTAAGCTAACTGCTGTATGACCAATGCAAGCCTCATATGTGCAAAGAAACTCCAGAAAAATACAGAAATCTCTGAGAATCATACTGCACTCACTGGTGGAAGGATACGTTGGTAAAAGTCAGTATGATCTTTTAAAGCAAAAATACAAAATGAGTTTGAAGAAGATGCAAGATAGAGGAAAGTCAAAGGTTGGTGTATCTGTGGATTTCCTGGCTGCTGTGAAAAATTACCTGACAGGAAGCAATGTAAAGGAAGAGCATTTACTTTGGGTCACACATTGAGATACTACAATTCCTCATGAATGGGAGGCTGTTTTTCAAACTGTTGCTACTGTCAGAAAGCAGAGTGGCAACACAGATTAAGTATCTCTGTGTCCTCCACATCTTTGCAAAAAACCACAAAACACTTCATTACAAAATTTGCCAAGGAGACTTGACTTTCCATTTTGATTTAGCTGAGTATTGTGTTAGGAAAATATTGATAGAGGCTGCTTCATTTCCTGTATCAGAGGACATCAGTTTCTAATGCAAGTGTTTTTAGACTTAGGTACTACCCAGTGACTTGTATTTAGACATCATGGACAGGCAGACCTGGGTTTCTAAACTGATTCTTTTACTTTATTATATGTGATAGAGCCCTGCCTTCTTTACTTTTTGAAATGTCAATGTCTTATGTAAAAGAGAAGCAACCATTGAGGCTTCAAGAAAGATTAAAACAATGTGTTCATAATCTTATCACAGTGCCCAGGGTGCACGTAGCTCTGCTTAAAGGGTATGTGCTCCACAGAAGTGCATTTTCTCATAACAAACACTCAAAGGAAGTCACTTGGGACTTCAGGAGAGAGTTTTATGATCTAGGGTCATCAGTTTCACAGATAGTGTCTTGCAAGTTTGTGTGTGTGTGTGTGTGTGTGTGTGTGTGTGTGTGTGTGTGTGTGTGTGTGTTTCTTTGTGGATATGACTCTACAGTTTGTTTTGTGTTTTGTTTTGTTTGTTTGTTTTTTTCATTTTTCCCTAAAGACAGTATCCATGGCCTTCACATATTTCAAAAAAAAAAACAGTCTTCACTGTTTATTACACAAATATGAGTAGATCTCTACACTTTCAGAAAGATGAACTGGATCAAATTCAAGGTGGTCTTTCATGGACTGAATAGAGTTCAGGATGATGTGAATGGACAAGTCAGCTAAAGGAGATGAACTAATATCTACGTGGTCCAAACTGAAGCAGCTACCAGCAGCAAATGTTTGTATGAAATCTGAAGCAGAAAGGTGCTTCATGGAATGTACTTATAAGACAAATGAAGCAAGTTATCACAAAGAGGCAAATACTCCTTGCTGAAATGTGGGGACTAGATCTGAAAGGGGAAAGCAAGTGATTGGAGGCAGAGAAATTTTAAACATTGACTACGCTCCTTGTTGACTACACTCCTTGTTTTATGTTTTCTTGGTGAAACAATGAAGAAGGGGTGGCAGTGGTGATGTCCTCAATGATTTTTGGTGACTTGTAAGTCTCCAAGTAGGAGAGAGGTAGATTCCACCACAGAAACAGTTGTAACTTTTGATGCACATGTAAAAGCAGGTAGGAGAGTCAGGTCATTTATCTATCCTGACTCACTAAAGACCTAAATATTGAGCTTAGGCAATTACTCCATGGGTTAAGGCTCTGTCCTCTAACCTGATGACCTAGGGTCTATCCATGGAACACAGGTAGTGGAAGAGAAGAACAGACCTCGGCAGCTTGTCACCTAACCAACACATGCACCCCACCAACACACTGTAAATCACACTGGATCGTACTATAGAATCTTGATTTTTGCATCCCTCTTCTATGTCTACACCACAGATTAGTGAGCCTTCAGGTCCACTAGAATTTGAAAACTTTGCCAAAACTGTCCTGAGACACTTTCACACCTGATTAATTAGAGAACACAAGCTCAGAGATGAGCTTGTTAATAAATTATGAGGCATTTCTAATTGGATGCTAAGTTGCCTAATTCATGAATGATCCACCCAGTGCTAGATCAAAAATATTTGGATTTTTTAGCACAAGAGATGTTCTACTGTCTACTACAAAAGTGTCTCTTAAAGGTTTTTATCCTGAAATGAACTTGGAGTAAAAGTAATCTCTTGATTGCTGGTAAACTGATGTCCAACACTAAGTGTGCCCTGTGCAATATTTGGTATACTTATTATAAAAAAAATTACACACAGAAGCACATCAAATTTCATGCCTATGCAAATGACCAAGTGAGTCATAGGATATAACTGTTGGGAGAGAATTTGCCCGCTATACTTCAGGCCATGATTTTTGTATCCAGCAATACACAAAGCAGGATGTTAAAGAGAAGGCTCAGCATGGCCAGTGCTTGCTTCACAAATATGAAGATAAAGAGTTTTAATGCTAACAACAACAACAACCACAACAAATTTGAGAAGGGAGGGCATTCTGTCTGTATTCCCATAGCTCAAGAAACAGGGGCTACATAGAGCAAACTGTCTAGCTAGTATAATTTAAGGATGAGCTCTGAGTGCAGTGATAGAGTCTGCCTCAAAGTATAAGAGAGAGAACAGAACCATCAAGAAAGATAGCTCAACACCATCTGTGGGACTGTATACATAATAGTATAAATGTATACATATGGGAACATGAAGGGAGATTTGAACTCATGTGTTAGTCTACATTCAAGTCAATAGGCATGCACACACATTCATATATGTTTCACACATTTAAAAAAGAGAAATTGTTAAAAGACCAAAGAAAAATATGTTGAAGAATCTCTATGCTGCTTTTAAGCAGCATCCTGAATATATTTAAAGGAAAGGTAAATCAAGAAAAAAGAGAAGATAAGAGAGGAGGGGAGCAGAGCAGAGGGGAAGAGAGAAGAGAGGGGAGGGAAGGGAAAGAGAGGAGAAAAAGTGGACATGGTGCTATGCACTTGTAACTCTCATTCTGAATAATCAGAAACTGGTGATATATGGGCTTATTGTCCAGCAGTCTAGACAAGTCTGTGAGTTCCAGGTTTAATTAGAATATTTTACTCATAAAATAATGTATAAAGTCTTAGTGAAACAAACCATAATTCACAAACAACTGTGCTTAGAAATGAAACTTAATTTTGAGTAATTGTACTATAATGGTCACTAGTCAATTTCAATGCTGTTGAGGTTTGATGAGCAAGCTTGGCAAGAGACCCTGCCTATCATGGAATAATAAGAAACCTGGTGATTCCACAGATTTTTTTCTAAACACCCTAAAATTACGCCAGTAGATACATAGATATTGAAGAGGAGGATGCCTACCTTGAATGAAGACAAACAAAAACGTGAAACTCAAGCAAACTACATCAAGCAAGATTTACAGCCTTTTGCCCACTGTCCCCAAACACAGAAAGAGTTAGCCTGAGGCCCAGGTAGGTTGAGAGAAGGACAGTTTGAGCTGAAAATTTTGAAACTTGGATTTTTTTATCATTGAAACAAAATAAGTCAAAACTGCAACTCAGTCTGAAAACAACCACTTCTTATGGAAAACTTCAGAGAAAATAAATAACTCCACATGCATTTTTGCGTTTAAAATCAACATAAAAACTTAAAATTGTTACCTAGGCAGAGGACTTCTTATTTCTAACTCCACAGTAAACAGCAAAGCAAGTATAAATCCTGTAAATATTGATGTGGACTTGATATTAAGGAAAAAAATAGAAGAGACTTAAAAGAGTATTTTGAATTTGAAAGACCATGCCTGGTGAGAATATCGCGTCTGATATCCTTAGTGTTCCAACTAAAGATGAAAACACTCATATTCAGTATTCCACGTTTGCTAACTAATTGGAATGCTTAGCTTACTCCTGGTCCCAATTAGAGATCTGCAGCAAATATCACTGCAGCTAAAGCATATTCATTTCAATCAGGTTGAGCTAATATTGAAAGATGTAGTAACTGAAGTCAAAGCTGTAACCAAGGAAGTTGTGAGAGAGAAAGATTGCTATGCATCTCAGTGTATTCACATTTTATATTTAGAGAAGTTTGTGATTTCCTCCTAAACTAAAAGCAGCATTTGTTTACATGTTATTTTATAAAACCATTAACATTCTTTCTTTTCTTATCTTGTCTTTTTTTGGATAAATACATGTGTGTTCTTGTATGTATACATGTTCACACAAGTGTACCCTTATGCATGGTTGCCTGTGGTTGACTTCCAGAGTCCTTTTCCTCTGTCACTCATTATCCACTTAGGCAGGGTCTATTGTCTTCCTTTCTAATATTGCTAGCCAGCTTGCTGTGGGAAACTTTAAGAATGACATCATTTCTACCTGGCGTTTTGGTTGATTCCAGGGATCAGAACTCCAGTCCTTGTCTTTTGAGGGTAAGCACTGTATCTTTAAAGCCATCTTCCCAAGCCCCAAACTCCTAAGAACCTTTACTTACACAAGGTTCACTAATGTGGGGCTGAGGAAGGGAAGAAAGTCCTGTTTTATAACTTAGATTAGATATATTACCTCCAAATTGATAATTACTCACAGTGACAGGAGCCAAGATAAATCTAAACATTATCATATATTTTTAATTTTTTAGAACTTTGAATGGTGGCTATTCAGGACACTCAGATTAGAGTACAGTTTCCTCAGGCATAACCCACACATGGCAATTATGGACAAGTGACATAATTCAGATTTGTAAGCAAGTTATGCAATGTGTCTAATATATATATATGTATAAACACACACAGACATACACACACAAACACATATATATATGCATATATATATGTATATATATATAGGTATATCCTCAGCCAATGTGATAGACAAAATGTAGAATCAACTGAGAGATGAGCCTCTAAGCTCATCTGTAGAGAACTTTCTTGATTGTGCTAATTTATTTTTTATTTATTTATTTATTTATTTATTTATTTATTTATTTATTAAATTGAGTATTTCTAATATACATTTCGAGTGTTATTCCCTTTCCCGGTTTCCAGGCACACATGCCCCACCCACCTCCCCTTCTTTATGGGTGTTCCCTCCCCATCCTCCCCCCCTTGCCACCCTCCCTCCAACAATCTAGTTCACTGGGGGTTCAGTCTTAGCAGGACCCAGGGCTTCCCCTTCAACTGGTGCTCTTACTAGGATATTCATTGCTACCTATGAGGTCAGAGTCCAGGGTCAGTCCATGTATAGTCTTTAGGTAGTGGCTTAGTCCCTGGAAGCTCTGGTTGCTTGGCATTGATGTACAAATGGGGTCTTGAGCCCCTTCAAGCTCTTCCAGTTCTTTCTCTGATTCCTTCAACGGGGGTCCTATTCTCAATTCAGTGGTTTGCTGCTGGCATACACCTCTGTGTTTGCTGTACTCTGTCTGTGTCTCTCGGGAGAGATCTACATCCGGCTCCTGTCGGCCTGCACTTCTTTGCTTCATCCATCTTGTCTAATTGGGTGGCTGTATATGCATGGGCTACATGTGGGGCAGGCTCTGAATGGGTGTTCCTTCTGTGTCTGTTTTAATCTTTGCCTCTCTATTCCCTGCCAAGGGTATTCTTGTTCCCCTTTTAAAGAAGGAGTGAAGCATTCACATTTTGATCATGCATCTTGAGTTTCATTTGTTCTAGGCATCTATGGTAATTCCAGCATTTGGGCTAATAGCCACTTATCAATGAGTGCATACCATGTGTGTTTTTCTGTGATTGGGATAGCTCACTCAGGATGATATTTTCCAGTTCCAACCATTTGCCTACGAATTTCATAAAGTCATTGTTTTTGATAGCTGAGTAATATTCCATTGTGTAGATGTACCACATTTACTGTATCCATTCCTCTGTTGAAGGGCACCTGGGTTCTTTCCAGCTTCTGGCTATTATAAATAAGGCTGCGATGAACATAGTGGAGCACGTGTCTTTTTTATAGGTTGGGGCATCTTTTGGGTATATGCCCAAGAGAGGTATAGCTGCATCCTCAGGCAGTTCAATATCCAATTATATGAGGAACCTCCAGACTGATTTCCAGAAAGGTTGTAACAGTCTGCAATCCCACCAACAATGGAGGAGTGTTCCTCTTTCTCTGCATTCTCGCCAGCATCTGGTGTCACCTAAGTTTTTGATATAAGCCATTCGCACTGGTGTGAGGTGAAATCTCAGGGTTGTTTTGATTTGCATTTCCCTTATGACTAAAGATTTTGAACATTTCTTTAGGTGTTTCTCAGCCATTTGGCATTCCTCAGCTGTGAATTCTTTGTTTAGCTCTGAACCCCATTTTTTAATAGGGTTATTTGTCTCCCTGCGGTCTAATTTCATGAGTTCTTTCTGTATTTTGGATATAAGGACTCCATCTGTTGTAGGATTGGTAAAGATCTTTTCCCAATCTGTTGGTTGCCGTTTTGTCCTAACCACAGTGTCCATTGCCTTACAGAAGCTTTGCAGTTTTATGAGATCCCATTTGTCGATTCTTGATCTTAGAGCATAAGCCATTGGTGTTTTGTTCAGGACATTTTTTCCAGTGCCCATGTGTTCCAGATGCTTCCCTAGTTTTTCTTCTATTAGTTTGAGTGTGTCCGGTTTGATGTGGAGGTCCTTGATCCACTTGGACTTAAGATTTGTACAGGGTGATAAGCATGGATCGATCTGCATTCTTCTACATGTTGACCTCCAGTTGAACCAGCACCATTTGCTGAAAATGCTATCTTTTTTCCATTGGATGGTTTTGGCTCCTTTGTCAAAAATCAAGTGCATATAGGTGTGTGGGTTGATTTCTGGGTCTTCAATTCTGTTCCATTGGTCTATCTGTCTGTCTCTGTACCAATACCATGCAGGTTTTTTATCACTATTGCTCTGTAATACTGCTTGAGTTCAGGAATAGAGATTCCCCCTGAAGTCCTTGTATTGTTGAGGATAGTTTTAGCTATCCTGGTTTTTTTGTTATTCCAGATGAATTTGCAAATTGTTCTGTCTAATTCTTTGAAGAATTGGATTGGTATTTTGATGGTGATTGCATTGAATCTGTAGTTCGCTTATGGTAAAATGGCCATTTTTACTATATTAATCCTGCAAATCCATGCGCATGGGAGATTTTTCCATCTTCTGAGGACTTCTTCAATTTCTCTCTTCAGAGTCTTGAGGTTCATATTGTACAAATCTTTTACTTGCTTGGTTAACGTCACTCAGAAGTACTTTATATTATTTGGGTCTATTATGAAGGGTGTCGTTTCCCTAATTTCTTTCTCGGCTTGTTTCTCTTTTGTGTAGAGGAAGGCTACTGATTTATTTGAGTTATTTTTATACCCAGCCACTTTGCTGAAGTTGTTTATCAGGTTTAGTAGTTCTCTGGTGGAACTTTTGGGAACACTTAATTATACTATCATATCATCTGGGAAGAGTGATATTTTGACTTCTTCTTTTCTGATCTGTATCTTCTTGACCTCCTTTTGTTGTCTGTTTGCTTTGTCTAGACTTCAAGAACTATAATGAATAAGTAGGGAGAGAGTGGGCAGCCTTGTCTATTCCCTGATTTTAGTGGGATTGCTTCAAGTTTCTCTCCATTTAGTTTAATGTTAGCAACTGGTTTGCTGTGTATGGCTTTTACCATATATAGGTATGGGCCTTGAATTCCTATTCTTTCCAGGACTTTTATCATGAAGGGGTGTTGAATTTTGTCAAATGCTTTCTCAGCATCTAATGAAATGATCATGTGGTTTTGTTCTTTCAGTTTGTTTATATAATGGATCACGTTGTTGGTTTTCCATATATTAAACCATCCCTGCATGCCTAGAATGAAGCCTTATTGATCTTGGTGGATGATTGTTTTGATGTGCTCTTGGATTCATTTTGCCAGAAATTTATTGAGTATTTTTTCGTCGATATTCATAAGGGAAATTGGTCTGAAGTTCTCTTTCTTTGTTGGGTCTTTGTGTGGTTTAGGTATAAGAGTAATTGTGGCTTCATAGAAGGAATTCGGTAGTGCTCCATCTGTTTCAATTTTGTGGAATATATTGGATAATATTGGTACGAGGTCTTCTATGAAGGTCTGAAAGAATTCTGCACTTAACCCGTCTGGACATGGGATCTTTTTGGTTGGGAGACCTTTAATGACTGCTTCTATTTCCTAGGAGTTATGGGGTTGTTTAACTGGTTTATCTGTTCCTGATTTAACTTCGGTACCTGGTATCTGTCTAGGAAATTGTCCATTTCTTGTAGATTTTCAAGGTTTGTTGAATATAGGCTTTTATAGTAAGATCTGATGATTTTTAGTATTTCCTCTGAAACGGTAGTTATGTCTCCCTTTTCAATTCTGATTTTGTTAATTAGGATACACTCTCTGTGTCCTCTAGTTAGTCTGGCTAAGGGTTTATCTATCTTGTTGATTTTCTCAAAGAACCAACTTTTGGTTCTGTTGATTATTTCTATGGTCCTTTTTGTATCTTATTTCCTGCCTTCCACTCCTCCTGGGTGTATTTGCTTCTTTTTGTTCTAGAGCTTTTAGGTGTGCTGTCAAGCTGCTGACATATGCTCTTTCCTATTTCTTTCTGCAGGCACTCAGCGCTATGAGTTTTCCTCTTAGCACAGCTTTCATTGTGTCCCATAAGTTTGGATATGTTGTACCTTCATTTTCATTAAATTCTAAAAAGTCTTTAATTTCTTTCTTTATTTCTTCCTTGACCAGGTTATCATTGAGTAGAGCATTGTTCTATTTCCACGTGTATGTGGGCATTCTTCCCTTATTGTTATTGAAGACCAGTTTTAGGCCGTGGTGGTCTGATAGCACGCATGAGATTATTTCTATCATTCTGTACCTGTTGAGGCCGGTTTTTTGACCAATTATATGGTCAGTTTTGGAGATAATACCATGAGGAGCTGAGAAGAAGGTATATCCTTTTGCTTTAGGATAGAATGTTCTGTAAATATCCATTAAGTCCTTTCGGCTCATGACTTCTCTTAGTCTGTCTACGTCTCTGTTTAATTTCTGTTTCCTTGATCTCTCCATTGATGAGAGTGGGGTGTTGAAATCTCTTACTATTATTGTGGGAGGTGCAATGTGTGTTTTGAGCTTTAGTAATGTTTCTTTTACGTGTATAGGTGCCCTTGTATTTGGGGCATAGATATTTAGGATTGAGAGTTCATCTTGTTGGATTTTTCCTTTGATGAATATGAAGTGTCCTTCCTTATCTTTTTTGATGACTTTTAGTTGAAAATTGATTTTATTTGATATTAGAATGGCTAATCCAGCTTGTGTCTTCCGACCATTTGCTTGGAAAATTGTTTTCCAGCCTTTCACTCTGAGGTAGTGTCTGTCTTTGTCCCTGAGGTGTGTTTACTGTAGGCAGCAGAATGCAGGGTCCTCATTGTTTAACCATTTTGTAAATCTATGTCTTTTTATTGGGGTGTTGAGTCCACTAATGTTGACAGATATTAAGGAATAGTGATTATTGCTTCCTGTTATATTCACATTGGATGTGAGGTTATGTTTGTGTACTTTTCATCTCTGTTTTGTTGCCAAGACAATTACTTTCTTGCTTCTTCTATGGTATAGCTTGCCTCCTTATGTTGGGATTTACCATTTATTATCCTTTGTAGTGCTGGATTTGTAGAAAGATATTGTGTAAATTTGGTTTTGTTATGGAATATCTTGGTTTCTCCATCTATGTTAATTGAGAGTTTTGCAGGATACAGTAACCTGGGCTGGCATTTGTGTTCTCTTAGGGTCTGTATGACATCTGTCCATGATCTTCTGGCTTTCATAGTTTCTGGCGAGAAGTCTGGTGTGATTCTGATAGGTCTGCCTTTATATGTTACTTGACCTTTTTCCCTTAATGCTTTTAATATTCTTTCTTTATTTTGTGCGTTTGGTGTTTTGACAATTATGTGACGGGAGGTGTTTCTTTTCTGGTCCAATCTATTTGGAGTTCTGTAGGCTTCTTGTATGCCTATGGGTATCTCTTTTTTTAGGTTAGGGAAGTTTTCTTCTATGATTTTGTTGAAGATATTTACTGGTCCTTTGAGCTGGGAGTCTTCACTCTCTTCTATACCTATTATCCTTAGGTTTGATCTTCTCATTTAGTCCTGGATTTCCTGTATGTTTTGGACCAGTAGCTTTTTCCGCTTTACATTATCTTTGACAGTTGAGTCAATGATTTTTATGGAATCTTCTGCTCCTGAGATTCTCTCTTTCATCTCTTGTATTCTGTTGGTGAAGCTCATATCTACAGCTCCTTGTCTCTTCTTTTGGTTTTCTATATCCAGGGATGTTTCCATGTGTTCTTTCTTGATTGCTTCTATTTCCATTTTCAATTCCTTCAATTGTTTGATTGTGTTTTCCTGGAATTCTTTCCGGGATTTTTGTGACTCCTCTCTATGGTCTTCTACTTGTTTATATATGATTTCCTGGATTTCTTTCAGGGATTTTTTTGACTCCTCTCTATGGGCATCTACTTGTTTATTTATGATTTCCTGGAATTCTTTCAGGTATTTTTGCAATTCCTCTCTGTAGGCTTCTACTTGTTCTCTAAGGGAGTTCTTCACTTCTTTCTTGAAGTCCTCCAGCATCATGATCAAATATGATTTTGAAACTAGATCTTGCTTTTCTGGTGTGTTTGGATATTCCATATTTGCTTTGGTTGGAGAATTGGGCTCTGATGATGCCATGTATTCTTGGTTTCTGTTGCTTGGGTTCCCGCGCTTGCCTCTCGCCATCAGATTATCTCTAGTGATACTTTGTTCTGCTATTTCTGACAGTTGCTAGACTGTCCTATAAGCCCGTGTGTCAGGACTGCTGTAGACCTGTTTTCCTATTTTCTTTCAGCCAGTTATTGGGACAGAGTGTTCTGCTTTCGGGTGTGTAGTTTTTCCTCTCTACAGGTCTTCAGCTGTTCCTGTGGGCCTGTGTCTGGTGTTCACCAGGCAGGTCACTTGCCCAGAAAAGTTGGTCTTACCTGTGGTCCCGAGGCTCAAGTGTGCTCGTGTGGTGCTGCCTACGAGCTGTCCGCTACGGCAGCAACCAGTAAGTTCTGTGCTGCCCTATCCGGGAGTTTCAGTGCTCTAGGATTCCAGATGGCATTTGGTGTTTTCCTCTGGCGTCAGAGATGTGTATGCAGAGTGCAGTCTCTTCTGGTTTCCCAGGCATGTCTGCCTCTCTGAAGGTTTAGCTCTCCCTCCCACAGGATTTGGTTGCAGAGAACTGTTTATCTGGTCTGCTCATTCAGGTTCCAGCGGTGTCTCAGGTGCAGGGGTCCTGCCGCTCCTTGGCCCTCCCCCACGGGATCCCAGAGGCCATATACAGTTTCCTCTTGTGCCAGGGATGTGGGCAGAAGTTGGCAGTGTTGGTGGTCTCTTCCGCTCTGCAGCCTCAGGAGTGCCCACCTGACCATGAGGTGAGGTCTCTCTCCCACGGTTTCTGGGAGCAGAGAGCTGCTCGATTGTGCTAATATAAATGGAACACTTGCCCACTCTTTTTTTTTTTTTTTTTTGGTTCTTTTTTTCCGGAGCTGGGGACCGAACCCAGGGCCTTGCGCTTCCTAGGTAAGCGCTCTACCACTGAGCTAAATCCCCAGCCCCCACTTGCCCACTCTTGATGGCAGCATTCTCTGGCTTAGATCCTGGACTAGGAAATAGTAAAGAAAGCACATTGAGCACTGGCATAACAGTCATTTATTTTTTGATTGTGGATGTCATTTGATCAGCCATGTCAACCTCCCACAGCTGTAAATTCCCTGCCATGATGAAATATAACCTTGAGCCATAAGCAAAATGATCCATTTCTCACTTATGAGGCTTTTGTTGGCAGAATTATACCACACTACAATGAACAAAAGAAAGAAAGAGAGCCAATGACACAATTTTACTGACAATTATTTTTTGTTACTATGTTTTGTATTTTTATAGATGACATAATATATTCTGTGTTTAAAACCATCAAAATTCCAAGAAAAGCAGGAACACACAAAACTATATACAGATGATAGTCTAATTTCCCCTGAAATAGACCTATACTTGAACCAGGGCCAAGATGTGATCTCTGAATAGGTACAGGATATTGATTAGGCCTCACCGTATGGCTACAGTAAGATGGTAGAGACACACTAGTTAGCATAAGAACAACTCATTTTTATTCACTGGAAGAGAAAAGTATTTCCTACCGAGGAGATGTTGTTTTCTTGCTTGTACTTTTGCCATTGTGTCACTAAACATTAGGTGATATCAGTTCACCTAGTCAGAGCTCCATATCTTCCCTGTGTAGCCACTAATGTAATCTCTACTCTGTTTCCTAGGTCAATTTGGGGCCACTGATGGGCATTGGAATTTGCTGGGGATCAACCACCAATTCCTGGAATAAGATAGAGAAACTTGTAATAATGCCTTAGGAAGTCACAATTTCTTATGAAAAAGATCAATGAAACTATTTTCAATTAAGGCACAGTTTCTGCCTCTGAATTTAAACTCCTAATATTTTCAGATCTAATTTTCTAACATGTATACCAGAGTACTAGTTTCAGGGAAAGGGCAGAGATTATGGGACCAACTTCCTTCCTTCTTCTGTCCTTCTACCATTCTTTTCGCTTTAACTCCTGTTTCTCTTTCTCTGTACAAATCTAACTTATCTCAGTATGGAAACAGAGTTGAAAGAAGGCAATCATTGAGCCTTCCATGGTCATCATTTATTACTTTATCATTTATTCTTCAGGAGGAAGATGCCTGGTAAAAGGGAAAGAAAGGTTCAAAGAAAGTCTGTGAGGAGCCTTCATGGGAGAAAGACAGAAGTCACAACGTTGGCAGGAGATAGAATGTATTAGAGGGTACTCAGGTCTTTCTAAAACAGAGACAGTAAATCTGAAACCTGAGGTCAGGGTAGCCATGTGTGGCTGCAGTACATGACGATGTCCGGCACATTTCATGTGTAATCTCCTGAATTCAGAAGAACGTTCGAACAGCTACTTGGCTCTGAGGCTATTTATAAAATTTGAACTTTGTAAATAATATTTATTCTCTTGGAATTGGAAAACCTATTCCTTAATTTTTTGTCTCCACCTTAAATAAGAAAAATAAATCAGTATATACTTTTAATGACTGCTTAATGCTTAAGTATCCTGGAACCTAGGGTGAGGGATGTTGCAATATCTTATGAAGTGAACAGAAATCAGGGAGCTTCTATTTCTGATCCCCACTGCTCATTCACTCAGAACCAGCTTAGTAGCTCAGGCACACTCTCTATTCTTGTTCCCACTGCCCAATCTTTCAGCGTGGGACTAAATATATAGATACTGGAGCTGAGAGAAGGAAGGCATCAACTTGTCTCCAGTATTATTGTTTGATAAGATTCTTTTTATTTCTATCAACTAAGATTTGAAGCAGGGCTAGAGAAAAGCCCATGATTACCAATTACTTTGAAATGTGTTCTGCTTAGTGCCTTATGCTACAGACAAAGTTGGGGATGTGGTATGCTGATATTATCCAATCTTGTTCTAGTATAAGTTCTGCACATGTATGCGTGTGTGTGGTGTGTGGGAGTAAGGGTAATTAAATTTCTTTTTGTTTGCTTTTTTGCTTTATTTTTCTTTTTATAGTATCACAGCTATAACTACATGACCAAGTTCTCAAGAATAAAAACTATAAGTAGACTTCAAGTTATGTCTTTTCCCTGTTTCCCATTCCCATGACATATACAAGAAACAAGGTCTAAATGGTGCTGGAATGATTGCTGGGGAAAAAGATAGGTATCTGCACCATCATTTGGAACAAAGCACCCATGTACTTGTTAGACTTAACGAATCCAGAGTGGAAATAAGAGTCAATACTTCTTGTAATGTAGCTACTGTATATGGCAATTTGCTGTGTTCAGTCTACTTTTACTCCCTGAACAATTTCCAATGGAAAAAAATAACATCCATCTCATGACATAGTAAAAGGAAGAGATGCAGGAAATTTAGAGTACTGAATATCCAGGATTCAAATATAGTTAAGAGAAATGCAGCTCCTGGAATTAATTCTAAACAGGACATAATGTATCTAATTCCCAGAAAATCCTTGGTTGAGGAGACATCTCAGTGTGAAAAAGATTTGTTCCCAAGCCTGACTAACTAACTCAAATCAGAACCAAAGGTCAGAAAGACAGAACTAATTTCAGTAACTTGTTTCACATGAATATAAACACAAACACCAGTACCACCCACAACAGCACAGAAACAAAAACAGAAAATGTAAAAACAAATGATTGTGGAAGGAATAAGTAGTAGAGTCCATAGAAGAGGAATTGGAGAGGAAGGAAAAAGAGGAGGCTTGATCAAAACAAATTAATGCACCCATGTATTTCTCAATAATAATAGAGAAAAACAAATGTAATAAAGGTTAATAATCATGGGAGAAAGCATTTGAGTCTCCTGAGATTATCAGTGCCAGAAATACACACTTGCTGTCACTACTATTATAACTACTTACCACACTTAAAAGTCCCAACCACAATTACAGACTGGTACAACCATTCTGGAAATCAGTCTGGAGGTTCCCCAGAAACTTGGACATTGAACTACCTGAGGACCCAGCTATACCTCTCTTGGGAATATACCCAAAAGATGACCCAAAATATAACAAAGACACATGTTCCACTATGTTCATAGCAGCCTTATTTATAATAGCTAGAAGCTGGAAAGAACCAAGATGCCCTTCAACAGAGGAATGGATACAGAAAATGTGGTACATCTACACAATGGAGTATTACTCAGCTTTCAAAAACAACGACTTTATGAAATTCATAGGCAAATGGATGGAACTGGAAAATACCATCCTGAGTGAGGTAACCCAATCACAGAAAAACACACATGGTATGCACTCATTGATAAGTGGCTATTATCCCAAATGCTCGAATTACCCTAGATGCACAGAACACATGAAACTCAAGACGTATGACCAAAATGTGAATGCTTCACTCCTTCTTTAAATGGGGAACAAGGATAGCCTTGGGAGGGAATAAAGAGACAAAGTTTAGAACAAAGGCAGAAGGAACACCCATTCAGAGACTGCCCCACATGTGGCCCATACATACAGCCACCAAACTTGATAAGATGGATGAAGCAAAGAAATGCAGACTGACAGGAGCTGGTTGTAGATCTCTCCTGAGAGACACAGCCAGAATATGGCAAATATGTAGGCAAATGCCAGCAGCAAACCACAGAACTGAGAACGGGACCTCCGTTGAAGGAATCATAGAAAGAACTGAAAGAGATTAAAGAGGCTTGAGACCCCATATGAACAACAATGCCAACCTAACAGAGGTTCCAGTGACTAAGCCACTACCCAAAGACTATACATGGACTGACCATGGGCTCCAAGAGCATAGGTAGCAATGAATAGCCTAGTAAGATCACCAGTGGAAGGGGAAGACCATGGTCCTGACAAGACTGAACCCCCAGTGAATGGGATTGTTGGGTGGAGGGCGGTAATGGGGGGGAGGATGGCGAGGGGAACACCATATAGAAGGGGAGGGAGAGGGGTTAGGGGGCTGTTGGCCTGGAAACTGGGAAAGGGAATAACAATTGAAATGTAAATAATAAATACCCAATTTAATAAAGATGGAGAAAAAAATATCAAAAAAATCGAAAAAAAAGAAAAAAATATATTTCCACTCATATTACATTGTTTAAAAATGAATATCCCCTTATAAGTATTGAAATTCTATCTTTTAAAATACAGTTTTATGTACATGTGCAACTCAGGGCTTACTAAATTATTAAAAGGTGAAATTATATCTCAAAAAAAAGTCCCAACCACTACTCCTGCCTCTCTGCTAATTCCTTAGAACTGGATGAGGTACAGATTTTATTTTCCTAGGAAATGCATGCTAATTCTACAAGCATTCATCATGTGCAATCTCTATTGATGCATATTTCAGAGATTTCACTGGTTTTATAAAGTAAAAAAAAAATCAAAATGGTTTTGAACACTGTCACCTCAACAATACTAATACTTGAAAGGAAACAGATGTATGTGTTGTGGATTTGGTTTATTGCTTGTATTATATTCATTGTTTTTTTCAAAATTACACGAGTATTTGCACATCTGAATGTAGGAAGCTGAGGGTCCCTGGACACAGGTTGGTTTGACTGATAAAGTTGCCAGTTGCCATTGGCTGGACAGGGAGACAGAGGTGGGATTTTTAGGATTCCTGGGCAAGAAGTACAGAAGGTGTTATGCCAGGGAAGGGGAAAGTCCAACCCTGAGAAGTATCAGACAAAGAGATAGAGAAACTGCCACCATGTATAAGTCTGGGATTGGGGCCCAGAGTGGCTGCAGGCCTGTGTCTAGGATGGCCAAAATGGAATATAGGTTTTAATAATTCAGGAATATCAGAGGGGAGAGAATGTTAGTCATGGGAAAGTTTAGGACTGGCCCTACCATTGAGCTACTTAGGGCATATCAAAAATAAGACTCTCTCTGTCTCTGTCTCTGTCTCTGTCTCTGTCTCTCTCTCTCTTTGTGTGTGTGTGTGTGTGTGTGTGTGTGTGTGTGTGTGTGTTTATTCAAGTATCTACAACATTGTGATGGTAGTGAGGAACTTGTGATCCTACCAACAGGCTAGTAGAGTGGATTAATCTACTTTGGCTACGTGTATGATATTATTTTTTCTGAATAGATTAAAAACAGATTGATTTGCATGCTTGAGCTTCTTCCATATAGCCCTTTAGTATATCTCTGGAATAACTGGCTATATAATGTAAATAATAAACTTTTATAGGCAGAATATTGTAGGACTTTGGCCTTTTTAAGTGAGTATCACTAGTTATAGATGAATATTTTCAGTCCTTCATAATTTGCTTTTACTTGCCAAAAGCCCCCAAGTAGAGTCTTGTTCATGTTTAGAAGTTTTTCTTTTTTTAAAGCTTTTTTCCTTTTTTCACAGCTTTTAATTGCTTACCATGAAGGGCTATCCCTGCCTGATTATTTCCTAGGCTTTTTCTTCTGCTGTTGAAGATGCTTTACCTCACATATTACAGTTAATAGAAAGACCTTCAGATTATACATGCTTCTTGTGTTAACCATTTTTTATTAGTTAAACATAAATATGCTTTGGAAAATGATGAGGATAACCCATATATATATTTTTTTTCTATGACAAACTTTGTGCTTACCCACTCCTGCTTCTTAAAAATGTCAAAATTGACCATCAGCACATGGAGGCATAAAGTGAAAAGTATTAACTGAGTCTGTGTTGTCCATAGCCATAACTCATGCCTCCATGATTCCTAAATAAAAAGGAATTTCATCGACCCTGCAGTTTAAGCATATGAGAATTTTTAAAAATTTAAATGTTAAAAAAGTTTGTTTTTATGGCATTTATTCATTTTTCTATTCATATGGTGTGTGTGTGTGTGTGTGTGTGTGTGTGTGTGTGTGTGTGTGTGTGTGTGTGTGCTTGAGTCTGTCTATCCATCTTTGGACATTTAGATGCCACTGTACGCATGTAAAGATCAGAAAACAATTTGTGGGATTTGGTTTTCTTTGTCTGTAACATGAGTCCTAGGGTTTAAATCAGGGAATTATTTCTGAAAGAAGGTGTCTTTACCTTCTGACCCATCTTTAAAGTTGCCAATGAAGAAAATAAAAATGACTCACCTTCGGTACATACAGCATTCAGAATTCAGCCATAGTTTTTTTCATGAAACAGGGATGTTTTTAAAAGTATGTCAGATTTGGTTTCTAACACCCTATAAGTCTTTTTAGCTGCACACTTGGTGGTTGACATTATTGTTTTTTCATTTATACCAGATCCCACCTAGTCCATGCTGACCTCAAATGGCTTAGGTAGCTGAGGATGATATTGAACTATCAATCCCTGGCTTACATCTCCATCGTGTTGAAATCACGTTAGTGCCATGCTGCCTGAGTTTACATAACATTGGGAATCTTGCCAATATATTGTGCATATTAGCTAATTACCAATTTAGCAATATATGAGTACCATCTCTACTAGATAGCTAACTTTAGGGTTTCTTTTTTTTCTTTCTCTTTTCAGAAAATGTGGTGCATCTAGATCTTAGTACAAAAAATAGAGGTCAGTTTCAGTACCAAGTTCTGCTCCGAAGGTTAGATTAGAAGAGATTCTACTAACTGAGCTCAGATCCTGTGCCAGGGATGTCAAGCAGCTTATCCAACCTCATGTGACCTTAAATTGACCAAACAGTGGATTCCAGTTCAGAAAAGCTTAATCCAGTGCCAGAGTTCTATACTCCAAACTTCTCTCAGTCACCCTCTCCCACTCATCATTCTTGTTCCCACACGAGCAGTAACTCCACATTCTCTCTAATGTTTATCTAAATTTTTAGGGAAATCAACAATTGTATTTCATTTAAAAACATTACTTATAGTATTAGTGTGTGCATATTTGTGTATGTGGGTAGGTGGGAGTATCCCATGGTGAGGATGTGTAGGTCAGAGACAGTTGTGAAAGTTGATTCTATTCTCCAACCATGTAGGTAATGGGGTTTGGTCTTAGGTCTACAGCTTAGCCACAAGTACATTTACCTACTGATCTATGCCCAAATTCCAAGGATGGCTATTTTAATACACCAAGGAATAAACTAAGCCTAGAACCAATGTAGAGAATGTAACTAGAGACTTTAACTCTGCTTTTCTGATGCCAGGTTTACGACCACATTCCATGTAGTCTATGAAGGTTTTAGCAGTGACCAAAAATCTTCAGCATGTACCAACCCCTTGCCTTTAGAACTATAAATGAACTTTAAATAAGAGAGAGAAACTCTGGCTTTGTACCTTGGTAAACATCTCTCTCAGCATTCTATGCCACTGAGCTGATAGCCAGTTGAATGCAGGCTGGAGTAGATTCTGATTTTGAACCAGAATAACTCGTGGGGAAGTCAAAAATCCCTCAATTTCTACCATTTTTTTCATTTCCACCTCAAAAATGGAAATGAAAATGTCATGCATTAGAAAGGAAGCACAATAAATTCTTTTCAGAGGAACTGAATAATAGGCATTTCAAAATAGGCTCCATCTGTACAAAGTCATCTAAAAGAGTTAATTATGACATCCAATCCTTTCACACCTAATATGTTTTAAGCCCACATTGGCTTATATTATTTTATTGCTTTACTGTATGTGTCTATTGTGCATATATATGTTCATGTGTATGATTGTATGAATACACACACACACACACACACACACACACACACACACTTTGGATGCTTGTACACATGTGTGTGAAAGTCAGAGTCTTGGTGTCCTGTATCTATCTGTATTGTATGCCATATTTTTTTTGGATATTTTTTGTTTACATTTCAGATATTATCCCTTTTCCACCACCCAATTACCCATCCTTTCCCATCTTCTGCCTTGACATTCCCATATACTGGGGTCTAACATTGGCAGGATCAAGGGCTTCTCCTCCCTTTGATGCCAAATAAGGCCATCCTTTGCTACATATCCTGCCCATGGGTACTCTTTGGATGGTGGTTTAGTCCATGAGAGCTCCAGTTGGCTGGTATTGTTGTTTTAAATGGGTTGCGAAACCCCTCAGTTCCATGAATGGTCTTTCCTTGATGTCCTATTTAGGTTCAACATAACAGCATAGAGTCATCCATGATCTCATCAATTGAGAGATTGCTCAGATAAGCCTGTAGTCGTGATCTTGATTATTAATTGATTTGGAAGGCCAGATCCACAGTGGGTAACCTCCTTCCCTGGCAAAAAGAGAATGCATTTTAAACAGAAGCTAAAAATGTAAAAGCCTTTGATTAAGTGAACGAAGTGTGGTATTCCATATTTTCTTTTTCTTTTTTATATTATTGATTGTTCCATTTGTTTACATCCCAAATGATATCCCACTTCCCGTTTAGCCCTGACCAACCCCCAAATTCCAAGTCAGCCCTCACCCTTTTTTTGCCTGTGTGAGAGTGCTCACCCAGTCACCCACCCTCTATCACCACACCACTCCAGTATACACCTATGCTGAGGTATCAAACCTCCCAGGGACCAAGTTCCTCCCCTTCCATTGCTGTCAGCCAAGGCCATTCTCTGCTACGTAAGTACTTGAGCCATGGATCCCTCCAGGTACACTCCTTGGTTAGTTGTCTAGTCTCTGGGAGAACTGGGTGATCAGGCCAGCCTATGTTGTTCTTCCAATTTGGGTTGCAATCCCCCTCTGCTCCTCCAGTCCTTCAGCCATCTCTCCTACTACGTTCTATGAGCTCAGTCTGATGGTTGCCTCCAAGCATCCACATCTGCATTTGTCAGTTGCTGATTGAACCTCCAAAGGAACCAGCCCAAGTAGTTCCTATCAGCAAGCACCACTTGACCATGGCAACAGTGTTGGATTTGGTGTCGCAACATGATGGATCCCCAGGTGGGGAAGTCACTGGATGGTCCTTTCTTCAGACAATGTTCCATTTTTTGTCCCTATTCTTCCTTTGGACAGGAACATTGCTAAATTAAAAACTTTGAGATGGGTGGATGGCCCTATCCCTTGAAAAGCGACTGTGCCTATCTGTTAGAGTTGCAGGTTTTCAATCTTCCCATTCTCTGCACATTTCAGCTAAAGTCATCTCTGTTGGGTTCTGGGTACCTCAGGTTTCCTGGTGTCTGGGACACTCCATAAGCTACCCCCAGTTCCTCATTCACACTGCTAAATAAATGTGTTTGTTTTCCTGACTCTCTGTAACTCTCTCACATCCCTTCCAATCCTTGATACTGCTTACCTCTATTTACTCCCCTTCTTTTCTCCCTCCTAGGTCCCTCACTACCCTCCACTTCACAGATCATCATGTTCTCCCTTCAACATAGGACTGAAGCATCCATGTCCTGGTCTTACTTCCTTCTAATCTCCCTATGGTCTGTGGGTTGTATCATGGACATTGTGAGCTTTTGGGCTAATATCCAGTTACAAGTAGTACAAACAATATGTGTTCTTTAGTGTCTTGGTTACCTCACTCAGGAGGATATTTTCTAGTTCCATCCATTTGCCTGCAAATTTAATGAAGACATTGATTTAAAGGCTGAGTAGAACTCCATTGTGTAAATATACCACATTTTCTGTATCTATTTTTCTGTTGAAGTACATCTGGGTTGTTTCCTACATCTGGCTATTATATATAAGGCTGTTATGAAGACAGTGAAACATGTGTTTGTGTTATATGTTTGGGTATTTTTCTGGTCTATACCCAGTAATAGTATAGCTAGCTCTTCAGGTAGAACTATTTCCAGTTTTCTTAGGAACAACCATACTAATTTTCACAGTCTCACAAGCCATGAAGGAGTTTGCTATTGTGCAGTCCCAGAGGCAATGGAGTGTTCTTCTTTCTTGACATCCTTGTCAACATCTGCTGAGTTGTTGAACTTAGCCATTATCATTGGTGTGAGATGGAATCTCAGGGTTGTTTTTACTTGAATTTCTCTAATGATTAAGAATGTTGAACATTTCTTCAAATGCTTCTTAGTTATTCAAAGTTCCTGAGTTAAGAATTCTTTATTTAGCTCTGTCCTCTACTTTTTTTTCTTTTTTTAAATTTTTGTTAGATATATATCTTTACTTACGTTTTACATGTTACTCCCATTCCTGATTTCCTGTCCATAAGTCCCCATTCCCTCCCCTTCCCTTTCCCCATATGGGTATTCTACCTATACATCCCCCTTATTGCCCCTCCCCATATTCCCCTGCACCGGGTGTCCAACCTTGGCAGGACCAAGGGCTTCCCCTTCCCCTGGTGTCCCAAAAAAGCCATTCTCTGCTACATATGCAGTTGGAGCCCTGGGTCAGACCATGTGTAGTCTTTTGGTAATGGTTTAATTCCTGTAAGCTGTGGTTGGTTGGCACTGTTGTTTTTATGGAATTGAAAGCTCCTTCCTCTCTTTCAATACATCCTCTAATTCTCAAAGTAGTTTTATTCTCATTTTGGTGGTTTGCTGCTAGCATTGACCTCTGTACTGGACATGCTCTGGATGTGCCTCTCAGGAGAGATCTATATCCGGTCCCATTTAGCATCCATTTTTTAGCTTCATCAATCTTATCTGGTTTTGGTGGCTGTGTATACATGCGCCACATGTGGGGCAGGCTCTGAATGGCCATTCCTTGTGTTGCTGCTCGAAACTTTGCTTCCATATTCCCTCCTATAGATATTTTTTTCCCTTTTAGGAAGGAGTGGGAACATTTGCATTTTGCACATCCTTCTTGTGCTTCCTGAGGTCTGTGGATTACACTTTGAGTAATTCAAGCTTCTTGGCTAATATCCACTTATCAATGAGTGCATACCAATTGTGTTTTTCTGTGATTGAGTAACCTCATACAGGATGATATTTTCTACTTCATTCCATTTGTCTATGAATTTCATGAAGTCATTGTTTTTCATAGCTGAGTAGTACTCCATTGTGTAAATGTACCACCTTTTTTGAATCCAGTCCTTTGTTGAAGGGTATCTGGTTCTTTCCAGATTCTGGCTATTATAAATAAGGCTACTATGAACATAGTGGATCATGTATCTTTGTTGGATATTGGGGCATCTTTTGGGTATATTCCAAAGAGAGGTATAGCTAGGTCCTCAGGTAGTAGAATATCCAGTTTTCTGAAGAAACTCCAGACTGATATCCAGAGTTGATGTTCTAGTTTGCAATCCCACCAACCATGGAGGAGTGTTTCTCTTTCTCCACATCTTTGCTAGCCTCTGCGGTCACTGGATTTTTTTTTTTTTGTCTTAGCCCTTCTGACTGGTGTGAGGTGGAATCTCAGGGTTGATTTGATTTGCATTTCCCTGATGACAAAGGATGTCAGATATTTCTTTAGGTGCTTTTTGGCCATTTGATAATCCTCAGCTGAGAATATTTTGTTTAGCTATGTGCCCATTCTTTTAAATGGGGCTATTTGGCTCTCTGGAGTCCAACTTCTTGAATTCTTTGTTTATTTTGAATAGTAGTCATCTATCAGATGGAGGATTGGTAAAGAACCTTTCCCAATCTGTTTGTCGCCATTTTGTCCTAATGACAGTGTCTTTTGCCTTACAGAAGGTTTGCAGGATTTTTTTTTATTTTTCTTAGATATATTTCTTTACTTACATTTCAAATGTTATTGCCATTCACAGTTTCCTGTCCATAAGTCCCCATTCCCTCCCTTTCCCTCACCTCCCCATACCTCATACTGGTATTAACCTAATACATCCCTCTTATTGCCCCCCTCCCCAAACTCCTCTGCACTGGGTTTCCAACCTTTGTAGAACCAAGGGCTTCCCCCTTTCACTCGTGCCCCAGCAAGGCTATTCTCTGCTACATATGCAGTTGGAGCCCTGGGTCAGTCCATGAATAGTCTTTCTTTAGTGGGTTAGTCCCTGAAAGCTCTGGTTGGTTGGCATTGTTGTTTTTATGGGGTTGCAAGCTCCTTCAACTCTTTCAATACTTCCTCTAATTCCCTGCTAAGGGGTCATATCTTCAGTTTGGTGGTTTGCTGCTAGAATTGACCTCTGCCTTGGACATGCTCTAGATATGTCTCTCAGGAGAAATCTATATCTGGTCCCATTCAGCATGCATTTTCTAGAAGCTTTGCAGTATTAAGAAGTCCCATTTGTCAATTCTTGATCTTAGAGCATGAGCCATTTGTGTTTTGTTCAGGAAATTTTCCACAGTGCCTATGTGTTCTAGACTCTTCCCCACTTTTTCTTCTATTAGTTTGAGAGTATCTGGTTTGATGTGGAGGTCCTTGATCCACTTAGACTTAAACTGTGCACATGGTGATAAGAACGGAATGATTTGCATTCTTCTACATGTTGACCTCCATTTGAACCAGCACCATTTGTTGAAAATGTTATCTTATTCTATTGGGTGGTTTTAGCTCCTTTGTCAAAGATAAAGTGACCATAGGTGTGTGAGTTCATTTCTGGGTCTTCAGATCTGTTCTACTGATCTATCTGCATGCCTCTGTACCAATACCATGCAGTTTTTATGACTATTGCTCTGTAATACTGCTTGAAGTCAGGGATGGTGATTCCCCCAGAAGTTCTATTATTTTTGAGTATAGTTTTCACTATCCTGGGTTTTTTGTTATTCCAAATGAATTTGCAAAGTGCTCTTTCTATCTCTATAAAGTATTGAGGAGGAATTTTGATGGGGATTGCATTGAATTTGTAGATTGCTTTTGGCAAAATGGCTATCTTTAGTATATTAATCATGAAAACCCATGAACATGGAAGATAGTCCCATCTTCTGAGATCTTCCTCAAGTTCTTCAGAGACTTGAAGTTTTTGTCATACAGATCTTTCTTTTGCTTCGTTAAAGTCACACCACAATATTTTATATTATTTGGGACTATTGTGAAGGGTGTTATTTCCTTCATTTCTTTCTCAGCCTCTTTATCCTTTGAGTAGAGGAAGGCTACTGATTTGTTTGAGTTAATTTTATACACCGACACTTTGCTGAAGTTGTTTATCAGGTTAAGTAGTTGCCTGGTGCAACTTTTGGGGTCAATAAGTACAGTATCATATCATCTCCAAATAGTGATATTTTGATTTCTTCCCTTCCAATTTGTATCCCTTTGACTTCCTTTCACTGTCTGATTGCTGTGGCTAGGACTGCGAGTACTATATTGAATTAGTAGGGAGAGAATGGGCAGCCTTGTCTAGTCCCTTATTTTAGTGGGATTGCTTCTAGTTTCTCTCCATTTAGTTTGATGTTATCTACTGGTTTGCTGTATATTGCTTTTACTATGTTTAGATATGGGCCTTGAATTCCTGATATTTCCAGGACTTTTATAGGGTTATTTGGTTCTCTGGTGTCTACCTTCTTTAATTCACTATATATTTTGGATATTAGCCTTCTATCAGATGTAGAGTTGGCAAATTTCTTTTCACAATCTGTGGATTGCTGATTTGCTCTATTAACAGTGCCCTTTGCCTTAAGGAAACTTTTCAATTTTATGAGGTCAAATTTGAAGATTGTTGATCTTAAAGCATAAGCCATTACTATTCTGTTCAGGAAATTGTCCCCTATGCCTATGTCTTTGAGGCTCTTCCTCGCTTTCTCTTCTATTAGATTCAGCATATCTGTTTTTTTTTTTCCTCCTGTGGAAGTCCTTGATCTTCTTGGACTTGAGCTAGGTCTTATCTTGGAAATAAGAATAGACCAACTTACATTCTTTTACATGCTTACCAGCAAATGAAACAGCACCATTTTTTACAGGGTGATAAAAATGGATCAGTTTGGGGGTTGGGGATTTAGCAGTGGTAGAGCTCTTGCCTAGCAAGCGCAAGGCCCTGGGTTCGGTCCCCAGCTCCGGAAAGAAAAAAAAAAAAAAAAGAATGGATCAGTTTGGAACCTGGGAAAAGGAATAACATTTGAAATGCAAGTAAAGAAATATATCTAATAAAAGATTTAAAAAAAGAAAAGAAAAGGGAAAAAAGAGTGGATCGATTTGCATTTTTCTACATACATACTGGCAGTTGAATCAGAACCGTTTGTTGAAAATGGTACTTTTTCCCATTGGATGGTTTTAGCTTCTTTGTCAAATATCAAGTGACCATAGGTGAGTGGGTTCATTTATGGGTCTTCAATTCTATTTCATTGATCTACTTGCCCATTTCTGTACCAAACCATGTAGCTTTTTATCACTATTGCCCTAGAGTATTGCTTGAGGACAGAGATGGTAATTCACTTAAAAATTCTTTTATTGTTGAGAATAGTTTTTGGTTTCCTGGGATTTTTGCTGTTCCAAAAGAGTTTCAGGATTGTTTTTTCTAACTTTATGAAGAATTGAGTTGGAATTTTGATGGGAATTGCATTGACTCCATAGATTGCATTTGGCAAAATTTGGCCATTTTTACTAAAATAATCCTTTTAATCCATTTGCATGGGATATCTTTCTAACTTGTCGTGCAGATACTTCACTTGCTTGCTTAGAGTCACACCAAATATTTTATATTATTTGTGACTATTTTGAAATGTGTTGTTTAACTCATGTCATTCTCAGATTGTTTATCCTTTGAGTAGAGGAAGGCTAATCATTTGTTAGATTTAATTTTGTCTTCATTCACTTTGCTGAAGTTGTTTATCAGCTGTAGGAGATCGCTGGTAGAGGTTCTGGGGTCACTTGTGTTTTCTTTCAAATTGTCTGTAAATAGTGATATCTTGACTTTCTCTTTCCCAAATTGTATGTCTAATTTTGTTGTCTAATTGCTCTGGCTAGAATTTGAGTATTATATTGAATAGAAGATGAGGGAGTGGCAGACTTGTCTTGTCCCTGATTTTAATGGGATTGCTTTGGCATTCTTTTTATTAAGTTTGATGTTGGCTATTGGTTTGCTGTGCATTGCTCTTATTATATTTAGGTATGAACCTTGAATTCCTTATCTCTCCAATACTTTTACCATGAATGAATGTTGTATTTAGTCAAAGGCTTTTTGACTGTCTAATGAGATGATCATGCATTTTTTCAATTTGCATTTATTTATACAGTGGATTACATAGATGGGTTTCCATACTGTATTAATAACGGTTGTCTGATGAAAACAGACAGAATAACCAATGCAAGTTTTATAAAAGACAACATTTAAAATTGGGATTGGTTAACAGGTTTAGACTTTCAGTCCATTATCATCAATCTTTAAGTTTTGCAGCATCCAGGAGGGCATAGTATAGTCGAAGCTGACAATTCAATATATTCATCTAGAAGCTGACTTCTAGGTAGCTGGGATGAAGGTCTTAAAGGACACACCTACAGTGACACACCTATTTCAAAAAGGCTGCACCTCCACATAGTCCAACTCCCTGGGCCAAGCATATTCAAACCATAACACATACCTAAACCATACATAAACCATCCCTGTGTTCTGGAGATTAAGCCTATTTGATTCTTTTAATGTGTCTTTGGATTTGGTTTGTCAGAATTTATTTGAGTATTTTTGGACCAATATTCGAAATAGAAATTGGTCTAAAATTTCTTTCTTTGTTGGATCTTCTTGTGGGGTAGGTTTCAGTGTAACTATAGCTTCACATAAAGAATTGGGTAGTGTTCCTTCTGTTTCTATTTTACAGAATAGTTTAAGAAATATCAGTATTAAGTCTTCTTTGAGGTTCTGATAGAATTCTGCACTAAAAGAATCTTGCCCTGGGCTTCTTTTGGTTGACAGACTCTTTACATGTTTTATGTGATCCTGATTAAATTTTGGTATCTGGTTTCTGTCTAGAAAGTCGTCCATCGAGATTTTCCAGTTTTGTTGAGTATTGTCATTTGTAGTAGGATATGGTGATTTTTTTTAATTTCCTCAGATTCTGTTGTTATCTCTCCCTTTTCATTCCTGATTTTGTTAATTTAGATGTGCGTTTTCTTCTTATCACTGCTTTCATTGTGACCCATAAGTTTGGGTATGTTGTATTTTAATTTTCATTAAATTCTAAGAAGTCTTTAATTTCTTTATTTATCTCTTCCTTGACCAATTTGTCATTGAGTAGACCATTGTTCAACTTCCATGTATACGTGAGCATTTTGTCATTATTGTTGTTATTGAAGACAAGCCTTAGTCCGTGGTGATTTGATAGGATGCATGAAATTATATTAATCTTCTTGTATCAGTTGAGCCCTGTTTTGTTACCTATTCTATGGTCAATTTGAGAGAAGGTATCATGAGGTGCTGAGAAGAAGGTATATTCTTCTGTTTTAGGATGAAATGTTTAATAAATGTCTTTTAAATCCTTTATGTTCATATTTTCTGTTACTTTCTCCATGTGTCTGTTTAGTTTCTGTTTCCCTGATCTGTCCATTGATAAGAGTGGGTTGTTGAAATCTCCTCCTCTTTTGTGTGAGGTGAAATGTGTGCTTTGATCTCTAAGGTTTGTTTAATCAATGCAGGTGCCCTTATATTTAGAGCATAGATATTAAGGATAAAGAGTTCATTTAGGTGGATTTTTCCTTTGATGAATATGAAGGGTCCTTCCTTATCTGTTTTATAACTTTTTTGTGAAAGTCTATTTTATTTGATATTAGAATGTCTACTCCAGCTTGTTTCTTCAGACCATTTGCTTAGAAAATTACTTTCCAGCCTTTTCCTCTGAGGCAATATCTGTCTTTGTCTCTGAGGTTTGTTTCCTGTATCCAGAAAAATGCTGGGTCCTCTTTACATATCCACTGTGTTAATCTATGTCTTTTTATTGGGGAATTGAATCCATTAATATTAAGAGACATTAAGGAAGAATGATTGCTGTTTCCTGTTATTTATTTATTTATTTATTTATTTATTTATATATTTATTTATTTATTTTTGGCTAGAGGTAAGATTATGTTTATTTTCCTCTCCCTTTTTTATTCCATTGCAAGGAGATTACTGTCTTGCTATTTCTAGGATGTGATTTCCCTCCTTGTGTTGGAGTTTTCAATCTATGATCCTTCGTAGGTCAGGATTTGTAGAAAGATGTTGTGTAAATTTGGTTTTCTCATGGAATATTTTGGTTTCCCCATCTGCATTAATTGAGAGTTTTGCTGGACACATGCTCCAATATGTTCATAGCAGCCTTATTTATAGAAGGCTGAAGCTGGAAATAACCCAGATGTCCTTCAACAGAGGAATAGATACAGAAAATGTGATACATCTACACAATGGAGTATTACTCAGGTTTCAAAAACAATGACTTCATAAAATTCATAGGCAAACGGATGGAACTAGAAAATCTCATCCTGAGTGAGGCAACAAAATCACAAAAAAAAAACAAAAAACAAAAAACAAACATGGTTTGGACTCACTGATAAGTAGATATTATATTAGCTCCAAAGCTCAAATTATCCAAGGTACAATCCATAGACCACATGAAGCTCAAGAAGAAGGACAACAAAAGTGTGGATATTTCGCTCCTTCTTAGAAGGGGGAACAAAAATATTCACAGGGGGTGATATGGGAGCAAAGTTTTTTGTAGAGACTGAAGGAAGGGCCATTCAGAGCCTGCCCCACCTGCATGCATATATATATATATATATATATATATATATATATATATATATATATATATATATATGCATGCATATATCCATATATATATATATCCACCAAAACTACATAATACTGATGAAGTCAATAAATGCATTCTGACAGGAGCCTGATATACCTGTCTCTTGAGAGGCTCAGCCAAAGCTTGTCAAATACAGAGGTGAATGCTACCAGCAAACCAATGAACTGAAAACAGGGTTCCCATTTGAAGAAGTAGAGAAAGGATTGAAGGAGCTAAAGAGACTTGCAACCCCATCAGAACAACGATACCAACCAATCAGATCTCTCAGGGACTAAACCACTACTCAAAGACTACACATGGGCAGCTCCATGGCTCCAACTGCAGATGTAGCAGACGTTGGCCTTGTTGGGCACCAATGGGAGAAGTCCTTGTCCTGCCAAGGCTGAACACACACCTCCCCAGTGTAGGGAACTGTCAGGGGGAGGCAAGAAGGAGGGTGGTTGCGGTGGGGGAATACCCTTATGTAATATGTGGAGGGGGGGATGGGATAGGACGCTCATGGATGGGAAACCTGGAAAGGGAAAAATATTTGAAATGTAAAAAAATAAATTATATATATATATGTATATTGGATATTAGCTCTCTATTTGGATATAGGATTGATAAAGATCTTTTCCCAGTCTGTTGGTTGTCGTTGTGTCCTAATGACAGTGTCCTTTGCCTTACAGAAGTTTGGCAACTGTATGACGTCCCATTTGTCGATTCTTGATCTCAGAACAAGCCATTGGTTTTTTGTTCAGGAAATTTTACCCAGTGCCCATGTATTCTAGACTCTTCCCCACTTTTTCTTCTATTAGTTTGAGTGTATCTGGTTTGATGTTGAGGTGCTTGATCCACTTGTACTTAAGTTTTGTACAGGACAATAAGAATGGATAGATTTGCCTTCTATATGCTGACCTCCAGTTGAATCAGCACCATTGGTTGCAAATGCTATCTTTTTTCAATGGAATGGCTTTAGATCCTTTGTTAAAGATCAAGTGAAGGAAATGTCGGGTGTGGGGGGGAGGCGATGGTCAGGGGGCTGGATGTAGGTTGGAACACCCTTATGGGGGAGGGGGAGGGGATAGAGAACTTATAGTCAGGAAACCAGGAACAGGAATAACATTTGAAATGTAAATAAATATATCCAAAAATAAATTAATAATAATAATAATAATAATAATAATAATAATAAAAAAAACGAGTAATAGTCTATAGGGAATGGGTAGAAAGATCGCTCAGTTACTCCTCTTCTTGAGGACTCAAAGTGGGTTCCTAGCACCTACATCTGGCAGCTCACAACTGTCTGTAAATCCAAGTCCATGGTATCTCATTTCCTATTCTGGCTTCTAAAAATAAGTGTCACATACAAATACTGATACATACACATATATGTTTCATTTATTTAACATTTTTTAGGTAATCCTAGGGTTGTGATGAATAAGTCCAATTTACAGAGAAAAGCAAAGGAATTCATTACAGGAGACTCTTGGAGAGGAGGGACATCTTTGTGTCTGAGTCAGATCCAGTTAGTTGTATTAAAGAGATGTGTGCCTCCTACCCACTTCTACCACATACACAAAGCTGCGTGTTTATTGCTTATAATGCAAGACCCCTCACTCCTGCTGCCTAGGAATCTGGAACATCCTGTCTGCAGGGTGTGCTGTGGAATACAGAGCAACCACATCACCAGAATTTTCCTCTTTCACCTGAAATCTGTAAGAAAGAATGCTTGGTTTTGCATGTGGGCCTGAACTCTCTCAGAGTACTACCAAACCGCTATCTATATAGAGCATAAATACCTCTTCTAGGAAATGTAGTACCCCAAAGGACTGTCTGTTTCTGTGCTCACTAAGGAGCTCCAAACCAAGGTTTTTCATTTTTGAAAGATAAAGCTATCAAGAACATGGTAGATTGTAAGTACCCACCTGTCTATTTCACAGGCCTGACATTACACATGAAATGATGTGGTGATCAGGACTTCATTGAGGCAAAGAACGTTTCCATTTTAATTCTGAGTGAGGAAGCCTCACACTGGAAATTTTCTTTATCTAGAATTGTTTCATATATATAAACCAGACAGTCATTTAGAGAATGTGTTGGATATTCATAAATTTAAAAGCTTGAAGACATTAATGGTCCAATATGATACTGGATATGATACTGGATACCTAAGTTCAAATTAAATTAAATATGACTGGACTTCTTTGATTAAATTAGCTATGTCCCAAGACACAGTAGTGCTGCCTATCTCTGTCTCTTTCTCTTTCTCTATCTCCATCCCTCCCCACTCTCTTTGTGTGTGTACAGGTATACTCTGCATGCATGTGTGTGTGTATGTATGTACGTATGCATATGTGTTTATATATGTTTATAAACATACCTGTATGATGATCAAAAGTGAATAATACAATGTTGTCATCATTTCTAAAGCGCTATCCACCTTGTTTTTGTAATACGGTCTTTCATTGGTCTGTAGCTCACCAATTTGTCTAGCCTGATAGCCAGCAACCTTAGGATTCTTCCTGTCTTCCCCTCTCCAATTTTGGATATATATATATATATATATATATATATATATATATATATATAGAGAGAGAGAGAGAGAGAGAGAGAGAGAGCAGGGAGAGCAGGGAGTGTTTACTCTAATTTTTTTTCTTTCTTTTTTTTCCGGAGCTGGGGACTGAACACAGGGCCTTGTGCTTGCTAGGCAAGTGCTCTACCACTGAGCTAAACCCTCAACCCTTGAGCTAAACTCCCAACCCTTCTAAATTTTAAGCACAGAAAAACTTTTAAGTTTTTGAATTTCAGTATAGTGAGAGACCCTGCCTTGAATATTAAGTAAGATGTCCACTTAGTAATAAGCTCAATGTTGTTTTGTGGCCTGCAAATACATATACACACACTTGTATATACACACAAGCACATAGAGGAAAACACAAACCATGACAAGATTTGTTAAATTGTTATTGGACTAAGGGCTTCAGTGGATTTTTTTAGCTTTTGAAAGATAACAACAGGAAGCAAGAGGTACTGAACTGGCCTATTTCCATACACAGGCCTCATTGCTCTGAGTACTTGGTTTAATATACTGGAAAACAAAAACGAAAATAAAAACCCTCCCACAGATATAAATATCATTTAAACATGGTTGAGGTATAGCTCAACATAGAATGATTGACTAGCATGCATGTGACCCTAAGTCCTTATCCCCAGGATACATAAGACAGACAGACAGACACACACACACATACACACACACACACACACACACACACAGACACCGAGAGTGATGGGAAAGGTAGGTATATGTGAGATAATATTTCCAAAGCAATGCTTGTTGCAACGTAGTATTCACTTGCAACTGAGAAATATTTTGTTGCAGCCACATGACTAATACTAATACAAGGTCCTCTGTGATCTCCAAAGAGAGAAGTAAGGACTCATTACACAGTGAAGAGTTTTTAAAAGGTACAGAACTGTCTCTGTTTTCTTTCTGATCATGACAAGTAGTAAACCACAAACCTCTATAAGAAAAGAAGAGTGTTTAGCAATCATGTTTTTTTTTTATTTCTTTTAAATAACATAGGCAGCCCTAACTGCTTACAACCTCGGGCTGTTGTAAGCATTTCATCTATATGTCGACTTAAGAATTGTCTCAAATCTGGTGATTCCCTTTTGGTCTGTAATGTCAGATCGCAGAGGCTGGTGCAGGAGCATGGTCATGAATTCAAGGCCAGTCTGAGGTGCAGAATAAAATTGTGTGTCAAAGCAACAAAGTAAGGAATGAAAGGAGGGGGTAGGTAAAGAACAGAAAGGAGGAAATGTGTAAGGAAATAGAAACAGAGGAGAAGCAAAAGAATAAGAAATATTTTAGACTACTGAGAGAGAGAGAGAGAGAGAGAGAGAGAGAGAGATAGAGAGAGAGAGAGAGAGAGAGAGAGAGAGAGAGAGAGAGAGAGAGAGAGAGAGAGAGAGGAGGCTAAAGTTCCTCATACATTTCCTTGTTCAGAAAATCTGGGTCAACTACAAAATTTGCCAACCTCCTTAGTCACTTAAATCTATGGTGAATAAAACATAGCAGTAAGATTTGAAGATGTTTCAGAAGCATTGTAGAATAGTGTATCCCACACTGGAATAAACAAAATCACCATGAAAACCTGTTGAACCAGCAGATCAAGAGAATGCAAGAATGTGATGTATGAATCTAGCTGCTGCTCAGGTCACAATATCTGTAGCTGCCTTCTTTTCTCTCAGATACCCACAAGCACCCTACTGAAACATTGTATGTGGGTTCTTAGGTAACTGACTTTCAGATGCTGAGATCTCTCCCCTACAGAAGTGAGTTTATGTGTAAAGTGGGTACTGGTGACCATACACTGTGATTCGGCTTTGGAAATGGAGATCCTGAATGCATACAGGTTTGTGCTGTGAAACCCACTCCTTCCTCAGAGAGTTAGGAGAGACTCCAACATCACTGTATAAGTCTAAGTTATTCTTCAGAATCTTTCCATGGTGAGTCTATTTGTCTATCTGTCCACAACATTAATAACCTTTAATAACCACAATGATCCATCCCACTGTTGTTCTTGAAGACCCACTCCTCAAAATGCACTTGTTTCCACTGATGAGGACACAATATGAGGCCACAAAGTGGAGCCTACATACAAGTGCCTGCTCTACCTGAGGCGGCTATAAGAGAATAACAGGAAAGTGCTGACAAAAAAGAACCCGAGAGAGATGAATGGTAGAAGAGGAAATGGATAGGTCAATTTTAACAAATATGATTTATATCATTTTTTGTATGTTTGTTAGTTTTTGAAACGGGATCTTTAGCTATCCTAAAATTGTCTGTGTCACTGAGCATGACTTAGAACTTCTGATTCTCTAATTTCTACCTCCATTTTAAGTGCTAGAATTACAGGCATACTAACACACTTCATTTATTCATTGCTGGGAAATGGACCATACCCTGTCTGCATGTTACATATCTTTTACCAACTGAACGATATCCCCAGTTCTGAACCTATTTAAAACACATTAAATAGAAATCACACAGCATCAGTCAGTTTATATGGGAGCTTTCATTTAGCAAGCAGACCGTTATAGGATCCTCAGTGCTCTTACATAACATATGAGGCAAGCCACACTAATTTACTCTGATTCACAAATTCTTTCCAGTTTCATCACTTCACAGTCAAATAGCTTAAAATAAAAAGCAACTTCTAAAGACCTCCATGGGTGACTAATATTGCCTGAGAAAGATGGTGTCTGTCTGTCTGCTTATCTGTTCTCTCTCTCTCTCTCTCTCTCTCTCTCTCTCTCTCTCTCTCTCTGTGTGTGTGTGTGTGTGTGTGTGTGTGTGTGTGTGTGTGTATTAAATACGTGTGAATTATGGTCTAGTCTGGGTTTTGTGTAGGTAGTATAATGTGTGTATATTCTCGTAGTGTGCTCTTTGTACAGTTTCTGATATGTGTATGTGTGTGTAGGGGGCATGGTAATATGGTCTAGTATTTGTCCAGTGTCTGATGTGTATGTACTGCTTAATAGATGGTATAAAGTATGTGTGTATTTGTGTGTACACATGTGTGTATGTTTCTCTATTATGTGCCAAAAAAATAGATTCAAGAACTCTATAATATATTCATATAAAATAATCAAATTTTTCATTTAAACAGAATTGTCACAGAAGAGGTATATGGTCTGAATTTCTAAATATCCACATCTTAATAATATGTATTTATATGAAAAAAAAGACTTAAAACTTCAAATGATAATGTTAAAATTATTACTTATAGACTCTGCTTCATTAGAAAGAGAGTCATGAATGTTCTTCCTTTTATGGATACTAAGGGCTGTATGATCACCTCTGTTCTAATTGCACAGGTAAGCTTAAATTCTTCCCCCAATTGTCAAGACATAAGCCACATCTAGGCAGTATGATATTTGCCCAGCAGCTTCAGAACTTCCTAATGTCAGTATTTGTGAAAGCCCAGCAGAATTAATCTTTCAATTCACAGCTTTCTTGCCATAATCAAATTACATCTGACACACAGTGATCCTTCATAAACCTTAATTACATAGAATGACTTGGCTGCCTAACTTAATGGCCACTTACATCAGCTTAGTGTAGTTTCCAGGTCTTTTCAGAAGGGATTAGTGTTCTTTCTTGCTTTTCATTTTCCTTGTGTGAGATCAGCCAGAGATTGGAGGGGCAATGGAAGAGAGGGATCATAATCCATTTGATAAATCCTCTCCACTGCTGAGGTAACAATGCTGAGATTAAGGGAGTGTTTAACAACCTAGTCCTCAATTCCTAGATGGAGTTTCTGGGCCTTTATTACACAACAGCTGCATCAGGGGATCCTATTTTTCCTTTATTTTATTTTTATGTTTTAAGAAATGATTTTGCCACCAATGGAACACCTTACACTTTTATTGCTTGGGGTTGGATCACTCTTCCTGGACTTCCCTCTCATTTTGCACAATCATTGTGTGTTGGTATACATCTACCCATTTACCTGCTGTATATTTTCTTCCTGCATGGAGTCAGATTTGAATATATTCAATGCTGCTGGTATACAGTGGAAGTAAAATATTTTACACAGTTTTAGTACATAGAGAATTTTATGTGGTTCTGAGGAGATTCAAATATTGTAAATTATTGCCCAAGACTTACATAATTTTTTTCCTCCATTTGAAATGGTTTAGCAGGTTGAGTGCAAGAATATACCTTGTTGAATAGAAAACACTAAACTAAAATTTCCTTCATGGATATAGCAGGAAGGCTTAGGAATCTCAAGATGTAAACAAAACTCATATGTCTCATAAAGTTCCAGAAAATTCTAATATTCACAAGGCCCCTCTCTGATGTTATACCAAAATAATCATTTGGAGAGAGAAGACTTTGGATTCAGCTAAGCTGTCTGAGGAATGAAGCTGGGCTTTTCAGTGCTTCACTGCTAATGGGTCATCAGTGTTGTTTTACATGGCTTCTCAGTCACAGTTCCACAAGTAACCTCAATGCACTCAATGGCTCATTGAACTGATTTGAATGGACTTCTTGCTTTGGATGTCATAAATGCAAAATCCGGAGTGAGCAGATGTTTATACATATGATGCCAGAAAATGCCAGTGACCATCACAGAGCACCTATGTACTTACAGAAAAGAATTTCCTTAAAAGGTGACATTTCCAAATTGATTTCATCTTGAAAATAAAATAACAATCCCTAACACTCATGTGGAAAGCTGGATGGCACAACACAGAAGGAATTTGTTAATTACTGCAACTGAAGCACAAACGACTGAATGGAGTATATTAAGAAAACCTAAACAAATGTCAGACATCCAGATAAGAACACGACTTCCTTTCCCTGGTACCCAGGGCTCCTTTATAACACACCCCCTTCCTGATTATTCAGTTGTCCAGACCAAGTAGCTGTCCTTGAAAATCAAAAGTTCTTTTTCTATTTGAGGACTGATTACATTTCTGATACCAGGAAACTCCATGCCAGCTAATAAAATCTGCATTATAGAGTTTTGGCAACACTTAAGATAATGATGGCTGTTACAAGTGTCAGTCTGACTTGGTGAAAGGGTACTAAAATAGCTGGTAAAATATTGCCTCTAATTCTATCTGCAAGAGTCTCTGGGAGAGACTGATGTTATAATCACTGTACTTAGTGGTGCAGAACAATTCTAATCCCTGTAAGAAGATGCCATGAAATTCCTAGAAAAATAAGATAAAATAAGACCATAGCAGAAGTGTACTTGCCCTGTCTTCTGGTACTGAGATATATTTCCTCTCCTATTTTTAGATAACAGGAGTCTAGGCGTAAACACCTTGGGTCTTGAAGGGTTATAGAGACAGTTGCCCATTATCATGTTTCAGCTCAAGTGTTGCACCAACAATACTATCTGTTCTCAGGTCTCGGCTCTCACAGTGATGCACCATCTTCCTTGGATCTATCGTTTGTAGAAAGCAAAATGGGTGCCTCTCCACTTTCATGACCACTTTACCAAGTTCCACAATGAGCCTATTCTTGCATGTCTGTGTCATCTTTTATAAGCCTAGTTGTTTTTTGTATTTCTTTTTTATTAATTTTTAAAAATTATTTATTTAGATAATGAATGTTGCTCTTCCCTCTCAAGCCCCTCTTCTAGATTTCTTCAATCTCTACCCACTCCCCTTCTCCTCTAATTAGGTGATCTCCTCCCCATTCTGCCAGGCATCCCTCTTCCCTGGAGCACCATGTCTCTACAGGATTAGGTACACCCTCTCCCCTGAGACAAGACAAGGAAGTACTCTGCTACATAAGTTCTGGGGTGCTCAGACCATCCCATGTATGCTCTTTGGTTGGTGATTTACATATATGTTCATAGGTGTGTGTAAATATATATATATATATATATATATATATATATATATATATATATATATGATTTTCTTTGGAAAATCCTAATGAATACAGCAGGCCTTGACTACTTTTGTATTTGATTGTAATTTAATGGTACTACTTCTTCAGTTCTTGAAGAAATCACATTTCTTGAAAAAATATTTCTCTTGTCTTCTCACTTTCTTTTTAAATAAAGAGTATTTAATAGGATGTTCATTCATGTGGCCATTCTACATTGGTATGAGAGCTGAAATTTGTGGCTTTGAAATGACTGAACCTCATACTCAGACATGTATTTATTGCTTACCACTTTTAAGCAATATACTTGGAAATGAAAACCTGAATGTGTATCTTAATCCCCAATCTCTAAGAGGTTAAATCTAACTTAAATTAAATAGCTATGTTTGAGTGTAGTGTATGTGTTTATATATGTGCATATGGTAAAATTGATATGTAGATATTTAGAAGAGGCAGTGATTTTGTAATGTGTGGAGACATGATGGACAGATCTCAATGTAGCTAACTAAAGTAGCCTGCTAAAATTGTATTCTATTATGGAAAACACTAAGACTGAGAGGCTGGAGAGGTAGCTCAAAGTGCTTGCTCAAAGATTCCACTCCAGCACTGTAGAATCCATGCATGTACTTAAAATCCTGTAATCACAGCAATGAGGACATAGTAAATTGAGCATTAGAGGTTAAAGGTAATCTTCAGCTTCAAAGTGAGGCCAAGGTCAGCTGGAACTGAAAATCCAGTTATTGAAACAACAACAGAATTCTGACACTACAGTGGTACATTGTAATGAGTTACTAATGACAATCTGCTGCTGCACACTTATTTTCTGAGAAGACTGTCAAACAAATATTCACACATGCACACTCAGGAAAGGGAGAATGGGAAGAGAAGGAGGTATCAACTAAACTGATTGTTCTAACCACTTTATAATGTGCATAGATGTAAAAATCATCACAGCATATATATACACATATGTATATAATACATAAAATGTTTTATGACTTGTGCTTCATTAACCCCTTGGGGAAATAACTGAGTTAATAAGAATTATGCACAACACTACCCAGCTGTTCTCATTATCTGTGGTTGCTTCTACTCTTTGGCTCTCCATCTCTTTAAAATAGATTATAGACTGCTCCCTGTACCAAAATCCCTTGCGGAAAAGAGCTGGACCCTCAGAAGTGCAGACACTACTGAGAACTCAGAGGAGATTACACTCTGCCCACATTCCCAAACCAAGAAGAAATCACCTAGTATCACCTCTGCCCCCATCCCCCCAGGCACAGGGACCTAGGAGAAGTGAGGATCGTTCAGGTTTCTGCCTGCCCCAAGAGCTGAAAAACCAAACACTAGGAGCACCTACACAACTAAAAGCAGAGCTCTCTGTTCCAAGATCTAACTGAAAGAAAACAAGACTATATGAGTGCTGCCACATGGGCCTACAGGAGGGCCAAGCCATTTTCAGAGTCAGCAAGACAAGCCAACACCATAAACAACCTGATGGCAAGAGACAAGCTCAAGAAACTAAGCCACAGAAACCAAAACTACTTGGCATCATCAGAGCCCAGTTCTCTCACCAAAGCAAATACTGGAAATCTAAACACACTGGAAAAGCAAGATTTTGGATGTAAAATAACATTATATGATGGAGATAGTGTACTTTAAGAAGGACATAAATAACTCCCTTAAAGAAATACAGGACAACACAAGTAAACACACAGAAGCACTAAAGAGGAAACACAAAAATTCCTTAAAGAACTACTGGAAAAAACAACCAAACAGGAGACGGAATTGAACAAAACCACCCAGGAGTTAAAAATGGAAATAGAAACAATGAACAAAACACAAAGGGAGACAGCACTGATGATAGAAAACCTAGGGAAGAGATCAGGAATCATATATGCAAGCATCACCAAAAGAACATAAGAGCTAGAAGAATGAACCTTAGGGTCAGAAGACACCATGAAAAACATTGAAATGACCATCAAAGATGATGTAAAATGCAAAAAGCTTCTAGCACAAAACATCCATGAAATCCAGGACACAATGAGAAGATCAAATCTAACGATAATAGGTATAGAATAAGCGTGAAGACTCCCAACTTAAAGGGCGAGTAAATATATTCAACAAATTCACAGAAGAAAACTTCCCTAACCTAAAGAAAGAGATGGCCATAAATATAAATGAAGCCCACAGAATTCCAAATATATTGGATCAGAATAGAAATACTTTCTGTCACATAATAGTTAAAACACTAAATGCACAAAACAAAGAAAGAATTTTAAAAGCAGTAATTGAAAAAATCAAGTAACAAATAAAGGCATACCTACGAGAATTACACCAGACTTCACACCAGAGACTATGAAAGCCAGAAGATCCTAGGCAGATGCCATACAGACCCTAGAGAACACAAATGCCAGCCCAGGCCACTATATCCAGCAAAATTCTCAGTTAACATAGACGGAGAAACCAAGATATTCTATGGCACATCCAAATTTTCACAATATCATTATACAATTCCATCCCAGCAAAGGAAAATAGATAGAAAATTCCAACACAAGGAGGGAAAGTACACCCTAGACAAAGCAAAAAAAAAAAAATCTCTAGGCAACAAAACCAAAAGGGTAGAGACACATAGACATAATTCAACATCTAACAACAAAAGTAACATTAAACAACAATCACTATATCTTAGTATCTCTTAGCCTCAATAAGCTCAATTCCCCTTTAAAAGTCATATACTAACAGACTGGATATGTAAAGAGGACACAGCATTTTGCTGCATAAAGGAAACACACTTCAGAGACAAAGACAGACACTACCTCAGAGAAAAACTCTGGAAAAAACTTTCTAAGCTAATGGTTCAAAGAAACAAGCTGGAGTAGTCATTTTAATATTGCATAAAATCGACTTTCAACCAAAAGTTATCAAAAAAGATAATTAAGGACACTTCATATTCATCATATGAAAAAATCCAGGAAGAGATCTCAATCTTAAATATCTATGCTCCATATATAAGGGCATCTACTTTCATAAAAGAAACCTTACTACACCTCAAAGCACATATTGCATGTTACACAGTAATAGTAGGAGATTTCCACGCCCTACACTTATCAAAGGGCAGTTCATGAAAACAGAAATTTAAAAGAGACATAGAGAAACTAACATAAGTTTTGAACAAAATGGACTTAACAGATATTTATAGAACACTTCATCCAAAAACTATATATATATATATATATATATATATATATATATATATATATATATATATATATATATACTCTTCTCTGAACCTCATGGTACATTCTCCAAATTGACCATATAATCACAAAACAGGCCTCAACAGAAACAGGAATATAGACACAATACCATGCATCCTTTCAGATCACCACAGATTAAGGTTGGTATTCAATAACAAAAAATAAAAATATTGAGAGAAAAACCCCGTACACATGGAAGATTAACAACATTCTACTCAATGATAATTTGGTCAAGAAAAAAATAAAGAAAGAAATTAAAAACTTTTTAGAATTTAATGAAAATGAAGGCACAATACAAACAAACTTATGGGACTCAATGAAAGCAGTTCTAAGAGGAAAACCCATTGCTCTGAGGGCCTCCAAAAAGAAACAGGAGAGAGCATACATTAGCATCTTGACAGCACAACTAAAAATGCTCTAGAACAAAAAGAAGCAAATACAGCCATGAAGAGTAGACGACCGCAAATAATCAACCTCAGAGCAGAAAGCAACCAAGTAGAAACAAAAAGAAACATACAAAGAATCAACAAAACAAGGAACGTGTCCTTTGAGAAAATCAACAAGGTAGATAAACCCTTAGACTGACTAACCAGAGGGCACAAAAACAGTGTCCAAAATAATAAAATAAGAAATGAAAAGGGAGACATAACAACAGAATCTGAGGAAATTCAAAAAATTATCAGATCCTACTACAAAAGCCTATATTCAACAAAACTTGAAAATCTGGAAGAAATGGACAATTTTCTAGACATATGCCAGGTACCATATTTAAATCAGGATCAGATAAACCATCTAAATTCTATTCTATTCTATAAATACCATCTAATTCTATAAATACCAAAGAAATATAAGTAGTTATTAAAAGTCTCACAACCAAAAAGAGCCCAGGATCATAGGGTTTTGTGCAGAATTCTATCGGACCATCATAGACCTCATACCAATACTGTTCAAACCATTCCACAAAATACACACAGATGGAGCACTACCCAATTCCTTCGTTGAAGCCACAATTACACTTATACGTAAACCACACAAAGACCCAACAAAGAAAGAGAACTTTTCCTTATGAATTTCAACTTCAGCAAAGTGTCTGGTTTTAAAAATTACTAAAAAAAATGAGTAGGCTTCCTCTATTCAATGGATACACAGGCTGAGATAGAAATTAGGGAAATGACACCCTTTACAATAGTTCAAATTATAAAACATACTTGGGTGTTACTCTAACTAAGCAAGTGAAAAACCTGTATGAGAAGAACTGCAAGTCTCTGAAGAAAGAAATTGAAGAATATCTCTGAAGATTGAAATATTCCCCATGCTATTGTATTGGAAGGATTAATATAGAATAATGACAATTTTGCCAAAAGCAATCTAAAGAATCAATGCCATCCCTATCAAAATTCCAACTTATTCCTCATACAGTTAAAAAGAGCATTTTAAAAATTCATTTGAAAAAACAAAAATCCAGTATAGAGAAAACTATACTCAACAACAACAGAAATTCTGGGGGAAATCACCATCCCAGATCTCAAGCATTATTACAGGGCAATAGTGATAAAAAAAATGTATGATACTGGTACAGAGACAGGCAAGTAGATCAGTGGAATAGAATTGAAGACCCAGAAATGAATCCACACCCCTATTGTCACTTGATGTTTGACAAAGGATGTAAAACCATCCAATGGAAAAAAGATAGCATTTTTAACAAATGGTGCTGGTTCACCTGGAAGTCAGCATGTAGAAGAATGCAAATCAATCCATTCCTATTGTCCTGTACAAAGCCTTTGTCAAAGTGGATCAAGGACCTCCACATCAAACCAGATACACTCGAACTAATAGAAGAAAAAGTGGGGAAGAGTCTCAATCACATGGGGACTGGGGAAAATTTTCTGAACAAAACACCAATGGTTTATGCTCTAAAATCAAGAATCAGAATCAATAAATGTAACTCTATAACTCTGCCAAACTTCTGTAAAGCAAAAGACACTGACATTAGGACAATATGGCAACAGATTGGGAAAAGATCTTTACCAAACCTACATCTGATAGAAGACTAATATCCAAAATATATAAATAACTCAAGAAGTTAGACTCCAGAGAGCCAAATAACCATATTAGAAAATGGAGTGTAGAGCTAAACAAAGAATTCTCAGCTGAGGAATATCAAATGGTTGAGAAGTGGGAAGTGCAAATCAAAATAACCCTGAGATTCCACCACATACAAGGCAGAATGGCTAAGATCAAAAACTCAGGTGACAGCAGATGTTGGTGAGTATGTGGAGAAAGAGGAACACTCCTCAAATTTTGGTGGAATTTCAAAGTGGTACAACCACTCTGGAAATTATCCTGGAGGTTCCTCACAAAACTGTACCTTGTACTACCAGAGGATCCAGCCATATGTTTTCTGGGCATATACTCAAAAAGTTGACCTAACATATAACAGAGACATGTGCTCCACTATGTTCATAGCAGCCTTATTTATATTAGTCAGAACCTGGAAAGAACCCAGATGCCCTTCAACAAAGGAATGGATACAGAAAATATGGTACATCTACACAATAAAGTGCTACAGAGCCAACAAAAACAATGACTTTATGAAATTCATAGGCAAATGGATTTAACTAGTAAATATCCTCCTGAGTAAGATAACCCAATCACAGAAAAACACACATGGCATGCATTCACTGATAATTGGATATAAGTTCAAAAGCTCAAATAACCCAAGATGCAATCCATGGACTACATGAAGCTCAAGAAGAATGATGACCAAAATGTGGATTCTTCACTACTTCTTAAAAGGGGGAACAAAAATATGTAGAGGAGGGTATATGGAGGCAAAGTTTGGAGCAGAGACTGATTAAATCACTTTTTTTTTTTTGGTTCTTTTTTTCGGAGCTGGGGATCGAACCCAGGGCCTTGCGCTTCCCAGGTAAGCGCTCTACCACTGAGCTAAATCCCCAGCCCCTAAATCACTTTTTAGACCTTGCCCCACATGTGGCCCCTATATACATAGCCACCAAAACTAGATAAGATTGATGAAGATAAGAAGTGCATCCTGTCAGAAGCCCGTTATAGATTTTTCCTGAGAAACACAGCCAGAGCATGTCAAACACAGAGCCGAATGTTAGCAGCAAACCATTTAGCTGAGAAAGGGACACCCCCATTGGAGGAATTAGAGAAAGAATTGAAAGAACTGATGGGGCTTTCTACCCCATAAGAACAACAATGCTAACCAATCAGAGCTTCCAGGGACTAAACCACTACCCAAAGATTGTTCCATGGCTCCTGCTGAAAATACAGCAGAGGATGGCCTTGTTGGGCACCAAAGGAATTAGAAGCCCTTGATCCTGCCAACGTTGGACCCCCAGTGTAGGGGAATATCGAGTGGGGGATGTGGGAAGAGTAGTGGTTTGGGTGTGAAACACCCTTATAGATGAAGGGGAGGGGAGTGGATATGGGGCTTTAGACTGGAAACCGAAATGTAAATATTTGAAATGTAAATAAAAATTATCAATAAAAAAGGATATATGCACATCTAGTTCTCTGAAAACTACTGAAGTTAATTGAATCCTGTGGACAGAGACATATAGAGGTGGCACCTGGAAAGAGTGAGGATGGAGGAAGAGAATTCTGACATGCTCATAGCATTGCACCCTGTGCTAAAGCTCTTTAACCTTGGATATGAGGCTGAGGAAGGTAGGTGCTGTTCTCTGAGGTGAAACAGCAAGGCTTTCTGCTCAGTAAGTAGCACATTGCTCTTGTATTTTATCTCAATCTTATCTTAAGCTTGCAACAAGACTGAATTTCTAGACACACAATTCAGTACTAATGAAGAAATTCTTCAATATCTTTATGGATATCAGAGTATTTTGTATTTGTGGGACTCTTTGCTTTGGAGGGTTATATTTGATGTCTGTCCATTCATAAAATGAAAAGGAAGATAGTTAAAAGACTCCATGTAGAAAAGGGATGGCCAGGCTCTCATTTGTTTTGAGCCTTGATATTTTATAGACAGCATGTAAATCTAGTCTGAGAAGAAGAAAAATAAATCATTTTTCTGTAGTTATTAATATTCATGCTAAATGGTGTTTTCTTGGCTTGCTAAATTGCATACTTTCCCCTCCATTCACAGAACAAATATTCTTCACGATATTACAATATTTTCAGATTTTATACCAAGGTAACTGTAACATATGTGCATACATTACCTGTGTTGGATAGCTATTTAAATGCACACATATTTATTATTTTATCCATCATATATGCATACAGTTTAAAATTTTTGAGTTTGTACTTATATTCTGAAGAGTAAAAACATATGTCTAAATCAGAACTGATGGAGATTCAAAGTCATAAAGTATTAACAATTTAAATCCACTAAAGTTTAATATACTAACAGCAATAGTCAGTAATTGACTGAAATGGATTTTAGAATGGGTAGGTAAATCAATATAGGAAAATATAAAATAGTTATCTTAATACAAGTATGTGATTTGCAGTTGAAAGGTATAAATGAGAAAAGGCTAATAAAGTATATTTTTCTACAAAATTATACATAATATAACATTTGTATATACAGTGTGTTTATATGTGAGAACAGGAGAGTTTGTGTGTGTGTGTGTTTGTGTGTGTGTGTGTTTGTGTGCGTGTGTTTGTGAATGTATGTGGATGTACTTGTATTCATTTATGTGTAAAGAGTCTCAAAGTTGATGTCAGTGTTACCCTAGATAGCATTAATCATCAATCTTTCATAGTCTGAAGTCACCAAAGAAAAGCTCCTTAAATAATTGACTAGATTGTGCCTAAGGGGATTTTCTTGATTTTTAATATGTGTAGAAAGGGTAGCACATTCCGAGACAGGTGTACTGTATTAAAAAGGTTGTTAAGGCAGCAACTAAATCATCAGGCATCATTCTACGACTCCATGCTTTCTGCTATACTTTGGTGGCAGTGAGTGAGATCTTTGGTTAGAGGTAATGCAACAGCAAGCATCATATCTTCAGATTCTCTTTTGAATTGCTGTCTACGATTCCTTCGGTGATGAGTTGGTATCTGGAAGCTTGAATAAATACTTCCTTCACAAAGTTGGTTTAAGTTAGAGTGTTTCTATCAAAAGGACATAAAGGAAACTAAAGGTATTACTCAGTTGCTCTTCACTTGATATCTTGAAGCAAGCTCTCTTGTAGATGAGGAACATACTATTTGACTAGTCTGGCTGGCTAGTCATGTTCTAGGCATGGCCTGTCTGTCTCCTGAATGTGTGACTGCAGGCAACTACCACACCCTCCTGGAATTAACATGGGCTCTAAGGATCTAAACCTCTGCCCTTATGCTTATGAGGCTAGTACTTTTCCTTATGAGCCATCTTCCTAGCCAGGGCACTCAAGTATTTTTAATCAAGAACAAGCTTATAATAGTAATCAGATTTAAAATATTTATAGGTTAAATTCTTTTCAAAAGGAGATAATTTAGTTCTCTATCTTAATCTCTATACATCACAAAAATCAATATAACTAAATATCTAACATTATATTGGTTGAGTTCACGTTGCATAAAAGTCAAGTGTGACTACTCTAGTTTTACCCGACAAAGTACTTACTCTTTGTACTCTCTATGTTTTATAATTATATATTATTAGTATTCTTATTTTACTTAAGTATATTTAATATACATATTAAATAGTAATATTAGTCTCACAAAGAATAAATGTTTTGAAATAGTTTAGTAAACAGTTTATTAACTTATCATGAAACATGTTTTGGTAGCTATTTATTCTGACATAAAACAAATATTTAAAAAATAACACCCTCTATTACTTTTTTCTATGACAAAAAAGAAATTCGTAGTATTGGGCATAGTTCTGTGGATGGAGTGCTTATATACAACCAATGAGGACTTGAGTTTGATCATACAGAATCCATATTATCAAACAAACAGGCATACGTGTACATGATTGTAGTCCTAGCTCTGGAGGGCAGAGACAGGCAGCCTAATCTTCAAGCTAAAGGGTAATGAATCACCATTCCTCATTAGGCTGTATGACACCTAAAAAAGTATCATTCAACGTTGTTCTCTACCCCTTCCACATCTTAAAACTGCATGCATGCAAGGATGCATATACACTCACATGTTGTCTATACACAAACAAGTTCATACACAGAAAGAATTTCACAGGATGGCTATTGGCTCCTATGACAGAGCATGGACCTAATATTCATGAAGCTTTGGATTCCAAAGTTGGTACCTCAAACAAAAACAAAACAAACAAACAAACAAACAAACAACAACAACAACAACAAAAACTACACAGGAATTCCTTAGAGGATCATATTGTTGGGGGAATATTGACTATTTACTACATGATAGGAAATATTTTGTTACAGACTTAACCTCCCATATTTATTTCTGGATTGAACCCCTGTATAGACAGAACAAGAAAGTTTCTCCTTACCACCTACTCTGTCCTCATCAAAAACTTGAATTTCAGAATAAGTCATTATACTTACCCATTCTCCAGTTCAGTTGAGCTGAGCTGGGATTTCCAGTGAGATCTGAGGAATTGGAGTAAGCCGTAGGTGAGAGGAAGGAGGCCAGTGGGTCATCACTGTTGTTTGAAAAGATGGAACGAGCATTAAAGTTCAGATTCTATGGGGAAGAAAATTTTTACAAAGAGGGAACTTATAATATAAATGTTCTCCTTTATTAAGCATCTCATCTGGAAAAGGTTGGGAACTATTTTTCAGTGTTTGTCTTTGCAATTATTTCTCATAACCCTAAAACATGCTATGACTTCCTTTCATTGCTGTAGAAATGAAGACTGCAGGTGTTCAAGCTCACAGCACCAGTAATTAGCATAACCAAAAACTTGCTGGAAGGTTTGTTTGGGTTAAAAGCCCAGCTACCCATCCTTTCCTTTAGTTAAGCATTTGAGCAAAGCCTCACAAATGCCCACGTTTAGTCCATGAGAAGGGACACTCTTACAGAGCATTATTTATCATCCTATCTTCAGCTTCGAAGAACCCTTGCAATTTTGTCTATCAAAACAGGATAATTTTGAATATCTTACTACAACTTGTGTGTGATTAAGTGGGAAATGTGTTACTTACAAATGTGCTCATTTATGTTAAAAGAAAATATTCTCAGATATTGTACAATCTTGGGCTGGATCAGAACTTTAATAGCTACCTTTCCAGCTTTCAATGTTGAGATACATTCTAAGGCTTATTTGATAATACTTAATGAGATAAGGGCATGAACAGATACATGTCTTGACAACAGGGTTATATCCCTCCAAATTCACACATCCATAGTAATGGGATTTCAGATGCAGGAACGTGGTGACCAGATTTAGCACATACCACACACATAACTGGTTTGAACATATGTGCTCATCAGAACTATCATTGAGATTTAATAGCCATGGGACCAAATTAAGAGGCAGGATGTTTGAACGTTCCATTCTCATTGTGGTTTTATTGTTTCAGAAGCCTGGTTTCTCATTCTCTTTCTGTTCAGATAATGTCTCATCATGTTGCCCTCGTTACATACTGTCACCTAGATATCAGACTTCTCATTCTCCAGAAACGTCAAACAACAGCCTTTAATTATAAGTTACTCTGTCTCAGATACTGTTATAATAGCACAAAACAGGTTAAAGAACATAGTCATCATTGAGTTATAGTGCTTCCATGAGGTAGTTTGGGGGATTTTATTTTTGCGGGGGAGGGGTTGGCTTGTATTAACAATCAATCTACTGAACAATAGAACTCAAGTAAAGGTGTGTGGTAATAGTGGGATGATGAATGATGAAGGCAAATATGGATCAGTCAATCAATCAGTTAGCAATCCCATCAATCCAACATTCCTTTCCAGTTTTTATTTTGTACACAATCAATTTTCTGGGAAACTGAACATTGACTCCATAACATCTAGACAGACCTTATTCAAACAATATTTGAAACAGGCCACTCAAGGTAAATTTTCTATTATGCAGACATTGGGGGGAATGTATCTGACATTTGAAAACAGCATATACATAAAGCCTTTTTGTTTATCCAGTCAATTCTTCAAAAGCTGTGTTGTAGGTATTGTAGGAAAAGCAATTAGAAATGTGAAGCTTTTATATTCTTGTTTCTGAAGTGTGTTTAAAAATCATCTAGTAAACTGGGTTTCAGCTTTCTCCCAAATGCAATCATCTAAAAGTGTTTGAGAAGGATGAAACAGGCATATGCCAGTTGGAGCAGGGAATCATCAGAATTATATAATTGTGGTCTCTGGAGATGGGACATGCCATCAGAAAAACATGGATCATGGTGGCTGCTTTACTCCTTCAACAGAATGATGGTAGAGAGTTCCATGTGCACCACACAACATGCATATCTCTCTCTCTCTCTCTCTTTCTCTCTCTCTCTCTCTCTCCCTCCCTCCCTCCCTCCCTCTCCTCTCCTCTCTCTCTCTCTCTCTGTTTCTCTCTCTCTGTCTCTATTTCCTCCTTCCCTCCCTCCCCCTCTCATACACACACACACACACACACACACACACACACACACACACACACTACACATACAAGGCAGACATTTCCTTATTAATCTATTGATATGAGGAAACATCAGAACAACAGATACAGCTGTAGGTATAACAGCTTAATCAGCTAAGTACTCACTATGTGACATGAGTTTGACCACCCAGGTAGAATCCTCGGTGCTATGTTGCCTTCTTTTAATTACAGCACTGGGGAAGAAGAAAGAGTGAATCTCTGGGGGTTGTCTGCAACCCAGAATAATGAATTTGTGTGATCTAGTCCAGCAGAATGAACGATTCTATTTTGAAAAACAAGGTGAACAGCATCTTGAAGAATAATGCTCTAGATTGACCTCTGACCTCCACCAACACAGACAGATACCAGAATGCATATGTACTTGCAACTTGTACACATACACTCTAGAACATGAATATATACAAACACATGCGCATAGCCACACACACACACACACACACACACACACACACACACACACACAAACTCACACACACAGTGCATTATCTGGCTCTGATAATGTTTCCATATGACCTTTATGAGAACTGTGTTCTTGGCTCTGACCATATATTAAGACTGTCTTACGAAGTTTTATGAAATTATCACCCCTTCATTTTGCTACACGTTGGAATTTGTATTCTTACAGAATTGAATATACTACCTTAAGAAAACTTGAAGTTGAGTAAAGCACACTTTACTTAGAAAACAAATCTGGTGCTTAATTTTTCTCCTGCATTTGTCAAAACGCCTACAATGTAAAACAATTGGTATGATCTAATCATTTTGCTTTACCCATCTTTAGATGGGTACTGGGTTTAGATCTGAGCAAAACTGAGCCATACACAATAGGTTTCTCAAAGACCATTCACAAATATAATTGTATTATTATATTACTACAGAACAAGCTTCAAAAAGAGACTAGCATTGCCCAAATACTCCCATATTTTTCCAGCCTTCTGTGCTTCTCTCACAACATCTTTAAGAAGATCTGATCCCCAAGAATCAATTGCCTTCACAGCAATAACAGCCAAGTTTCTTACCGGTTATTCCCACCTATAACATTTCTGAGAACAATGTTTCCACATTATTTATCAGTAAATCTGTGAAAAATGACCCCTGGGAAGGGGCAGATGCAGAGGAAAACTTTAAGTATTTTATCTTCACAGACCTGGTTTGCTTCCATGACTTTTACTAGATCGGCCTGGAGCAGGACATAGGTACATAACTCTGTACTGGTGACTGCTGGGTGAGTATCACAACTGTGTGATATGCTGCCATTATTTACATTATTCATAACTATTTAATGTGGATTGTGTTTGGAATGAGAAATGTGTTCAGCAAACCATGGTGTTGTTGGTATCTGGAAAGATTTTGAACCCTCAGATGTTGGAGACTCCTTGCACAAAATTGAGCATTGAAGTTACATCTCGAGGTGTCTCACACCATCCCCACTTCCTGGTCACCCCTCCTAAAATGGCCACCATTTTATTTTGTCACAATGATTAAAAAAGTAACTATGACAATAAATATGACATGTATCAATGCATTTTCACAGTTTTCTACAAATATATTGCTTTCTGATTCCTCAAAGTGGAGGAAAAACACAGCATGAACAAACAGGTAAGAACAGAAATATGGAAGAAATTCATCATTTATTTCTGAGTATCCGCATGTACATTCTAGAATTCTGACTCTTCACATTGCACAGAGAGATAGATAGATAGATAGATAGATAGATAGATAGATAGATAGATAGATAGATAGATAGATAGAGGACTGTCTCTTCACCAGTAAGAATATTGCATTTCAAGGATAATCTTTCATAACATGGAGCAGCCACACAGAATACAGTGTAGATGCACAAATAGCACAGTGTTTTAGAAGTTACTTTTCAATGTTAAAGGTGCTGCTGCTTTAAGTAACATTTTTTGCTGCTGAAAACATAGATTTTTATTATTATTAAAACATGAGTAGAGTTATAGATGGTAGTAAAGTGAAATTGTTTATATGATCTTGATTATTACAGTAAATAGTCTACATATGGGAATTTGGACCTTAAGATATTCACTTGCATTTATTGGTAAGATAAAATTCCTCATTGGATTGAACATATAACAACTACTTTGTATAAAAGATATAAAGTATGAGTTCTCTTGTATGTCTTTACTGGTACTTAGTGGTGATAACTCAAGATATTGTCTTCATTTATTTGTTACATTGTAACCTATACTTTCACTTAGAGAACAATGAGAGTAAATAATGTGGTTTTGCTCTTAAATATGTCACGGTCTCCTTTCTCAAACATAAAATCCAGGACTTTAGAGACAAAACAAATGACTTCATAATGAGTAGAGCAAAATGCAACAGTTCTTTAAAGCACAGCTGTACATCATACAGAAACTCATCCTCTGTGTCTGCCATCCATCTTCACACTATAACAACATGTGAATATGTGACTTTGTATCACTCTCTGGGCAGTCAGAGCCAGTTTGTTTGGTACAAAAAGATAGTGGGCTCAGACACAAACCTGAGAGGCAAACTAACAGCAGATCGTCTTACATTTTAACATTCGGTACCGGCATGTGTTTCAGTGATGAACAGTTGATTAGCCAGCACAAAGCCCACGGGTTAATTCCTAACAACAATACCAAAATTTGCTTCAAATTAAAAATTAAGTTTGAAAATTTGTGCTATTCAACAATTGCATGTAAGACTGAGAATGACATGGCCTGTGGGTCCTTAGTAAGGCAACTATCTGTCAGGGGTAAGCAGTTATGCAGATCTCTGTCTGGATTCAAAAATAGCACAATTCCCAGGATGTTGGATAAATTCTCCATTTTGTAGAGTGTCTATCCAGAAGAAGTCTTCTAGGATGTCAACTGTACAGTTCTGTGATGTCAGAACTAGCAGTAGAAACAAAACAGAGGTCAGAAGACTGAGGATTTGCAATTTCCATTATACATACAGAAACTGCCGGGTGTTTTGTTTGTTTGTTTTGTTTTGTTTTGTTTTTGGTATGAATTTTTATTCAGGATCAATGGGGGTCTTTACCTATTTTCAGTTCTAAACCCTCTCTTCAATAGTAAAGTACTAACTAAGAGTTGTGGACTGACAACCTCAAATGAACATAGCTCTTTCTCAGATTGTGCATGGATGTACCACAACCCCAGACATAGATTTGTTTCTTATTGGATTACACACCCCAGCATATTTGTGTTTTCATACTGCTGTTGGTTTTAATTTCTAATTTTTGGATCTTCTTTTGGAGAGGGTAGATTATCACATCCATCCACCACTACTTTCCATGCTACTCTCCTGAGGGGTCTCTGTATTACCATACTCCTAGGTTCATCTTTCTATTTGGTTGTTTTTCATAACCTCTAGTTCAACTAGTCTCACCCATGTAGCCACAGGGTAGGTGCCATCTATTGGAGCAAGAGTAACCGAGTAATACTGTTTCCACAAAGAAGAGTAACTCTCCTACACTTAAGAGCAGTTGATACGGTCTGGAGAGATGGCTCAGCCATTAAAGGCAAGTCTCACAACCAAATATATAAGAGCAGCCAATACTATCTCTTCTGATAAGAGTGGAGCCTTGGAAGATCCCCACTACCTTTGCTAAACTTTTGATTTTCTTAATTTTGTACAAGTCTTGTGTAGATAGCTATGGTCATCACTAGAAATCCTATTGATGGTTGTTGAAAGTTATTTTCATTTCAAGATAAGAAATATTTTGTTCTCTGACAGCTATGTTAGTTTATTGTTTTCAATTTCTGTACTGAAATCTAAATTGTCAATGCTCGATTAAATTTAACAAAAGTTTTTTGCAGATTTCTTTCAGGATGTTTTTCAACATGTATGGTTAGAGACTCACTTGATTTGACATGGTGACTCAAAGGAATGAAGACTGAAATGAATAGAATCTATTCTAAAGAAATCACAGTGTTGTGACAATCATAGCCTGAGAACTATGCAAAATGCCACTCTTAGCATGAGAAATATTTTGCTATCCAGCAATGGTGGAGCTAGAGACAAGGGGTCATCGGAAAAGTAAGTCATGTGTCTCTGTTGTAAAGTGAATAACAAGCTCACACTACTGCTGTGTACTGGGTTATCAATGGAGCACAGGTACATTTGACCACTCCTGGTTTCTTAAACAGGAGGTCAGCCAACATTTGCAAAGCATTCTATTGGTTAAGACTGACCTGTTTGGGATAGGAAGTAGGAATAGTAATAGAAAATGTATGATATGGAAGTGGAAGGGACCCTCATACTAGTGTTTTTATGTTGAAATCATAGATGGGGCCCAGGAGATAGGGAAAAGCAATAGACTATTAGAGAGATAATTAGTCTATGCATGAAAACACCTTAAAGAAACTTGTCACTTTGTATGCCAATTAAAAATTAAATTAAGGGGTTGGGGATTTAGCTCAATGGTAGAGCGCTTGCCTAGGAAGTGCAAAGCCCTGGGTTCGGTCCCCAGCTCAGAAAAAAAGAACCAAAAAAAATTAAATTAAACTGAATTAAAAACAAAATAGAGTGACTTATACAGGACATTTAATAACAAGGCTGTCATCAATATGACGTGTCTTCAGAATAGAATTCAATCATGAGAAGTATATAGTTGAGGTAGGAGGGATGAGAGGATTCCACATGAAAAACTGTGCACATGCTACTGATGAACTCTTGGGGAGTAATGGGCATTGTCTTCAACTGTATAAGCAAACTGTGAACCTACTAGGCCCCAAAGAATACTTTCAAACTCATGGTTACAAAGACAGTCCTGATTAATAGCAGTTGGTCATGAAAAAATAAATAAATAAATAAATAAATAAATAAATAAATAAATAAATAAATAATAGGACAAGAATTTTTAAAAAATCACAACAAATAGGACTTCTAAGAAGGAGGGAGATGACAAGAGTAGAAGAGAAAAGTAAGTGGAGGACGAGAGTAAACAATGTAGTGTGTGCGTGTGTGTGTGTGTGTGTGTGTGTGTGTGTGTGTGTGTGTATGTGTATGCAGGAGTGCCAAAGGACGAAAGGGATCAGTTGAAAACATCACGTTAATTAAATTTGGTAACAAACATACCATAAACTATTTCAGGTCACAGGAGGTTTCATAAGGGTAGAGATAAATGGGGATCTTACCCTCATTTCACTGGAGCTAACCCCATTATGTATGTATAGTTTAGATTTTAATAGTTCTCAGAGTAAAATCAGATTGTGCTAAGACTTTCTGAGCTACTGCTATTTCTATTACAAAGGTTATTGCTAGTATCAATGAGAATTCAAAGCTCTATTTGAGTGCCTAACACCTACAGTTTCTTTTCAGCATGATGATTAATTTACTTTTATGCATCTCAGGCCTGGTGGTTTCTCCCAGTCCCAGTTCACATTGAAGCCATTTTTTAAACTAGAACATCATCTATTCTAACATGCATATCTCAAGAATTAGATGAGGGTGAGAGAGTCTGTTCAGCTCAAGGAGTGCAAAGCTAAGTGTGGGCAGAAGAGGGTTATGCTACACAAAGAAGATATGCTACTAACAGGATGGCAGCTCAGTTGGATACCTGACATTTATCCAGGAAGAAATTAAATACATCAGAAAGCAGGTCTATGCAACCTAGGCCTCCCCTTGTCTCCACCACACTCACACTTTAGAGGAATCAGAAATAAGTTACACCAACACTGTTTTTTCCTACCTTTTTGACACATCAGTTGTATTTCTTTCTTTTTCTTGTTATAATTTCATTGCATTTTAATTTTATCTCTAAAAATGATATGTCAAACTACGCTTCTGATATTTGTGTAGTTGTTTTCATCTTTTCTTTATCTGTCCATCAACTACTTCTATGTTTTTCTTGCTCCCTTCTCTACTTGTTCAAATCCATTATTCTCATTTTCTTTCTTTTACTTAATCTCAATGTTTCTTCCTTTGCTTTCCAACTTTTATACTCTTGTTTTGTTTCATACATTTACTATTTTCAATGACAACTCCAATATTGTAACTTTACAATACAACCTACATTTTTTTAACCAACTTAATTTCCATTGCACCTGCAGGAAAATATTTTGGGTTTTAATTTATTTTTACATTTCAAGATTGTGTTCCACTTGGCAGTATTGCTGAAACCTACTGTTTTCAATTCTGAATATCACTGGGTACCGAATATTTGAGAAAAGATTGAACAACAAGAAGTTCCTGAAATAAAACAAGAGAGTTTCTCTACAACAACAGGAACAAGCCTCAACACAGAATGATGTATGATCTGGTATTACATCCTCAAGATATCATGCTTCCTCAGTTATAGCCCAAAGACACTGAAAAAACAGTGAATTAAAAAACCCACTTCAAATTTATCAGTGACTTTAATGAAAAAATAAACATGCAGATGAATAAACAAAATCAAATCAAATCAGAACATGTATAAGAAAGTCAGGAAAAGTAGAATACAAAAGGGAGAAACCAAAATAGTAAGTATAAAATAATAAGTACAAAGAAACTTAGTACAAAATATCACAAATAGATTTGGCAACATAAAAAAGGCTATTATGGAGGGAAAGTGAGGTCAACAAAACATTATATTCTGGCATCAATAGAGAGAAATAAGAATAAAAACAAATGACTAAATGTGACAACAGAGATCCATGAGAAAGGCACAAAACACTAATGCCTAAAAACCCATGGAGTATAGGAAGGGCATAAAATAAAAACAGAAAGAATAGAACTCTATTCTGTAAAGTGAGAACACAAAGTTAACCCAATTCCAGAAATGATCACACAAACATAGGAAGCAATACAACCTTAAATGTTCATGGTCATGAGAGTTCATCACCATGTACATTAACCTTTAAAACATACAAACAACATTAAAAGCTCCAAGAGTAAATCTCTGAATCAGAGAAGCAGACAGATTAGAATGGTGTCACAGTTTCCAGAAGCTTCACTGATGCCACTGGTCCTTCATTGTACTTTTACTAAGGTGGCTGTAGAGAGGCATCATGATTACAAAGGTGTTCTGCTCTTCATGAGGACCTGAGTTCAGTTTTCCACATCCATGTCAAGTGGTACACAAATACCAGTAACTTCAGGGTATTAGGGCCTGGAATAGCAGTTTCACTTGCTGTGTGCATGCACATAAACACAGATACACAAATATATGGCCCATATTTAAAAATAAAGTAAATCTTTAAAAGTATTTCCTCAATACAAGCACCTGTCATGTCATCCTCTGTGTTCCCATCTATCAATATCTTGTACTCTGTCCATAAATGTTTGAGTGCACACACACACACACACACACACACACACACACACACACACACACACACAAACACACACACACACAAACACACACACACACAAACACACACACACACAAACTAGAGTTCAGGAATACTTATTTATAAGGAAGCTCAGTAAATTAATAGATGGTATAGTTTGAGATGATAAGATACAGAACAACAAGGAAAACAAATAGTTACAAGTAGAAATAATTCATTCTACTTTTGAAAGTACACTGTTCCAATAAATATATATAGACTATAAATGTGAGAGAAGAGAAACATGTTTTAGGACAGCGTTTCTTTCAATTTACTTCTAATCCAAGTTGGGGTTTTCTTTTCATGAGCTGCATCTTTTGCAGAGGATACCTGTTTTTTTCCAAATACAATGGGATTGAATTTCCAATACATAATAATTAGCTTGTTTGAGTAGTTGCAAATTACACAGAAATACTTGGTTCTTCAGGAAACCATAATCTGAAAGTGCTGCTCAATCAACCCATGCACATTCTTAAAACCATTTCAGTTTACATGTATGAGGCAGAAGTGTTAGAAAATGTCTGATTATTATTATTAGCTATAGCTGAGGCCTGGCCAGGTAATTTGATCCCAATGGTTATCCTGTAGATACAAGCATCTTATCTTGGGACTTTGAGGACCTATTGATCTTCAATTGTCTTTAAAGATGAGGACAACTACAATAGATGCTATCCTTCCATGTCTTAATTTGACTTTTGTGTGTGTGTGTGTGTGTATTTGTGTGTACACATGTATATGTGTTCATATATGTCCATAAATGTTGTATGTGCACCTGCATGTCTTTGTATATGTGCATAAATATGGATAAATGAGTATGCATGTGAGTATTCTTGAATATGTATGTGTGTTTGTGTGTGTGTGTGTGTGTATGTGTGTGTGTGTGTGTGTGTCTGTGTGTGTTAAATAGAATATATTTGCAAAGAAACCAATCTGTTAGGTTATATATCTAATTGAGAACAAATTTATTTTCTAGCTTTTCTGTTAGTATCTATCTTATGGGGAATTATTTTGACAGTTGTAGTAGTTTGAAAGAAAATGGCTCCCATAAGCTCATAGGAAGTTGCCCGGTAAGACATTATGGCCCTGTTGGAGGACATGTGTCACTGAGGCAATGTCATGCTTTCTGCCATGACAGTAATGGACTAGACCTCTAAGCTGAAAGCCAGCCCTAATTAACTGTTTTATTTTGTAAGAGTTTCTGTAGTCATAGTGTCTCTTCACAGCAATAAAGATCTAAATAAGACAAAAGTAAGTACCAGAAGTGGGTAGGGTCTCTGTGATTGTGAGTCCCCACACCTCCAAAGGTAATTCTAGTTCTTTGTTTCTGGATGTGCATTTTTGGTCAGACTATTGGTCATTTATTTCTTGGCTACCTCTTTTCAAATTTACTGGCAGTTTTTGGATATGCTGCACTCCTCAGTATTAAACCTAATTAACAATGTACATTTATTTGGTTGATATCACACTGACATATCCTTTAGTATTCAGACACCATGCAGATCACCAAATATTTCATCAATAATGACAAAAAGAATTTAGAAATGTCAAGGGCTGTCTTATAATGGAAAGAAAATCTAAGTACTGAGCAACTATTTCTGGGTGTGTGCATGTGTGCACACATGTACTTGTGTGCACATGTAAGTATACATGTGAATAACTGTTCATTTATACACACACAGGTACATGTGTATGTAGGTATGCCACACATGTGTCGGTCTATATGGTGACCAAAGGAGAACCTCAGGGGTTTTTCTCAGCACCTTATAGGTAGGTGTTTTCTGAGAAAGAGGATCTCACTATAGCTCACTGATTACATTAGGCTGCCAGATCAGAAAGCACCAGGGATTTGCTTTTCTCTGTTTCCCACCCTGTTTGCAGATTACAAGTGTGTGCGATTACATGGACTTTTTTATTACTTTTCAATCCTTCCTTATTTGACTTAAATGTATCTGAGGCATGTAGAACCAAGAATGGTGCTAACTCTCTGACAGAAAATGATTCATAGGATCCAAAGTTAGGTGAGATCTTCTGGGAAGCAAGACACTTATTCCAGGAACAACTTATATTTTCCTAATAAACATGAAATGTATCCAAAATGAAGAGAGTCTGATTCTATAGAGCTCAGTTTTAATAATGTACAAGTTTTAATAATTAAGTTTTAATAATGTACAAGTCATTCGAAGAAAGTTAAATTTCACAGCTATTACTACCACTTTCTTGCTAAGAAAATGCCACTCAACCAACTGATTTGGTAATTCAAGCAAACCCATCTCCTTTCAGTGCTTCAGTGTCTGTCTGGACAGAAAGAATGTTGTCTCTTCCTTACAAGGAATCTTCAAGGAAAGATAGCAGCAGGCAGAGACAGAGAACAATGCTTGTTCACAGCAAGGGCTCAGTTAGCAGTAACTACTGAATTGTGATGGTAATATCTTGGGAAGACTGCTGAATAAGGAAAATTGTGCAGATATTAGAATCAGAAAGCAGTAACCTGATAACACTTTTGTCTTGCCGCCAGGCTCTTTATTGACTTGAAATTCTGCATTTTGTTTTTAAGATAGAGCTGTTTACTATTTAGGAATGGTCACTACTGATATTATTGGACTTCAAAAATATTCTGATACCATTTGTAAACTAAATGTTTAGTCTGACAAGATATTATATTACTACTTTTACGTGTGTGTGTGTGTGTGTGTGTGTATGTGTGTGTGTTTGTGTGTGTGTGTGTGTGTGTGTGTGTGCTGCTTTTGTGTATGAATATATGCACCAATGCAGGAAGTATAAGATTTCCTGAAAATGCTCCTCAACTTCTTTTTTTGAGGGAAACTTGCTAACTTCAAACTTGCTATTTGGCTCTGATTGTTGGTCAGGTCAGTGATCCCTGGGCATCCTCCAGGATCTAACCCTCAGCTGTGAAGTTATTGGAACACCATGCCTCTCAGGGCATTTAAGTGGACATTAATGATTGTAACTCATGTCCTTATGTTTACAGCTTCTGAAGCCATCTCTCCAAGTCCCTAGAAAGTCATTGCCTTTCTGAAAAGGGAGACAGAAGAGAGCTAATGACTAAATTCCCACTCCATCATTTTTGATGCTAATATGGTATTGTTGTAAAAGTGTTATCTATGACAAAGATAAGAAACAGGTTTCATATGTGGAATTAATAATTTTAAAACAAAAAAGTCAAAACCCTAAGTAGGTCAGAATATGGACTATGTGGTGTTACAGCAGTACTCATGGAGCCATTAGGCATGCCAGAGGACAGAGGGAAACCTGGTCCCAGGAGTGCCTAGCCTTGCAAACAAAGTTCTCTTGCATGTAAAATACAGTAATCTGACAACCATGTCCTACAGACTCTGGAATGACTGGCTGTTTATCTAATTAAAAGACCCCAGAGCGGGGAGACCCTCACTCAAGTCTTGAGATGATGCGAACCCCCCAAGAACTCACACAAGACCATCCTTGCTGTAATCACATGAGGTTTATCGATAGGAACCAATGCACTGGGCACAAGACTCATATCCCATGCAGGGGCAGTGGAGTTCGACCACGAGTGGCTGGGAGAAAGAGTATTTAAAGGAAGAGGCTGTGAGCCCCAGGGGATGAGGGGATGTCAAAGGGGGATGTCAGAGATACCACAAGTTACAAGATTGTTTTATGGCTCCAGGATATAAGAGGATGCCAAAAGGTTTTATAGCCCCCTGGTTCCTGGGACAGAGTTACTAAATCAGGAGAAGGGTCAGGTCCTCAGGTCCTCATTATTTTTGTCTCTTATCGTCAGAGTTGATGAAGCATCTACATTTGAAACACATCTGGGTAGTCTTGGGCCAGCCTGTTTCCTGGAATGCTCTCTGCAGGACTCAAGGGCTGGAATGCACAGTGGGGGCTTAAACAAACATTACAGGTGCAGACCAGTTACTCTCATCCCGTGATAAGCTAAGTAGTTCTCTTCCATTTTTAACAATCAGTCTTCCTGAGTCAGGTACTGTTGCTGAGTTTTGGGCTAATTTAAAACTCTATCTCTCATAATGTAGTGCTTTTTGAGACATTTCCTTACTCTAGATAATGATTATTTTGGGTAGAGACTAAAAATAAAAAGCTGGCAAAAAGCTTCAGCATGGTCTAATTTTCCTTGTAAAATTTTCTCCTTACTTATCCTAAATCACAACTGTGATTCTTGAGGTAATTCTGGCCATAGTTGTGAGAAAATAAAATGCTATAAATGTTAATGTCACATAGGCAGGTGTACAGTTTCTCTTTTATAATTTGAAACTATCAATAGATTTTTAGTTAACCAGAGTTAAGGTCAGATGAATTCAACTTTCTTTTTCTATCCTCCACTAATCTCTCCAATTATGAATGATTAGATTAAAAACAGCAGGAAAACACACTGTATTGTGTTAATTAAAATATTTCCATTTAACAGAAATTATTTAGCAATGAAATAACTTGAAGGGGGAAAAAGACACACTGGAATGCAATTGAATCTCTGGGAAAATTACATTTCATTGTTCAGTACAAAGGCTGACACGTTTCAAAATGGTGCACAGATATTTGTGAAGGATGAAGAAGCATCTGAGAGCCAGGGCATTTCATTTTAATAGCTTCACAACCCACAACATTTTGATACACCAATTCTCAGTAAGATCAATTATAACTGAATTTATTGCTGTTCTTTTATTTATATTTTCTTAACATTCTTATCACAAAGATTTAGATTTTGACAGATTTGTACATGATTATGTATCTTGTTTATATTTTATAAATGTAGGTATATAAATGCAGATAAAAGTGATAAATTATGTGCTTCTAAGCATAACACTGAAGTGTAATATATATCTGTATGCATATAAACACATACAGAAAAAACATGATAATGTGATTCTTGTACCAACTAGTTTCAAAATTTGGTTCTGTTTGGCACAATTAACCACCCATGGGAACTTGATGAACCTGCCAGACATCAGATCCCATAGGGCCAACTAGATTTTAATTATGGAGATTCAGAAAGCTGTGCAATAAGAAATCTGGATGGTGATTCTTATTTACATATCTTCATGAATATGTTAGTTTCAACATATGAAAAAAGTCGTTCTGCATTTTATTCCCAAGACATGAGCTGAAGGTACCAGATCAACAGTTCTCTGCACCCAAATCCCGTGGGGGACAGAGCTAAACGTTCAGAGAGGCAGACATGCCTGTGAAGGGACAAGAGACTATGCTCTGCCCACATTTCAGATTCCACAGGAAAACACCTAATGCCATCTGGGACCCCAGTGCACAGAGGCACCTGGAAAAGGTGGCGCAGGCCCACCTAGTTGCTGCCCTCACCGACAGTTCAAAACCAGCCTCCCACGAGCAACTTGAGCCGAGGGACCACAGGTAAGACCAATTTTTCTGCTCCAAGCAACCTGCCTGGTGGACTCAGGACACAGGCCCACAGGAACAGCTGAAGACTAGTAGACAAGAAAGACTCCACGCCCAAAAGCAGAACACTCTGTTCCCAAAACAGGCTGAAAGAAAACAGGAAAATAGGTCTACAGCACTCCTGACACACAGGCCTATAGGACGGTCTAGCCACTGTCAGAAATAGCAGAACAAAGTAACACGAAAGACAATCTCATGTCGAGAGGCAAGCACAAGAACCCAAGCAACAGAAACCATGTCTTACTACATAGCAACATCAGAGCCCAAATCTCCCAACAAAACAAACTCCGAATTACCAAACATACCAGAAAAGCAAGATCAAGACTTAAAATCATATTTGATCATGATGATGGAGGACTTCAAGAAAGACATGAAGAACTCCCTTAGCGAAACGGAGGAAAACATAAATAAACAAGTATAAGCTTATAGAGAGGAATCACAAAATCCTTGAAAAATCCCAGACATCACAATGAAACAGTTGAAGGAATTAAAAATGGAAATAGAAGCAATAAAGAAAGAACACAGGGAAACAACCCTGGATATAGAAAACAAAAGGAAGAGACAAGGATATATAGATACAAGCATCACCATCAGAATACAAGAGATAGAAGAGAGAATCTTAGGAGCTGAAGATTCCATAGAAATCATCGACACAACTGTCAAAGATAATAACGGAAAAAGCTACTGGTCCAAAACATACAGGAAATCCAGGACTCAATGAGAAGATCAAAGGTAAGCATAATAGGTATAGAAGAGAGTGAAGACTCCCAGCTCAAAGGACCAGTAAATATCTTCAACAAAATCATAAAAGAAAACTTCCCTAATGTAAAGAAAGAGATACCCATAAACATACAAGAACCCTACAAAACTCCAAATAGATTGGACCAGAATAGAAACTGCTCCCGTCACATAATAGTCAAAACACCAAATGCACAAAATAAAGAAAGAATATTAAAAGCAGTAAGGGAAAAAGGTCAGGTAAAATATAAAATATAAAGCAGACCTATAAGAATCACACCAGACTTCTTGCCAGAGACTATGAAAGCCAGAAATCCTGGACAGATGTCATACAGACCCTAAGAGAACACAAATGCCATCCCAGGTTACTGTATCCTGCAAAAATCTCAATTCACATAGATGGACAAACCAAGATATTCCGTGACAAAACCAAATTTACTCAATATCTTTGTACAAATGCAGCGCTACAAAGGATAATAAATGGTAAAGCCCAATATAAGAAAAAGCAAGAAACTAATTGTGTTGGCAACAAAACAAACAGAAGAAAAGCACACAAATATAATCTCACATCCAAATATAAATATAACATGAAGCAATAATCACTATTCCTTAATATCTTTGAACATCACTTGTCTCAACTCCCCAATAAAAAGACATAGATTAACAAACTGGATATGCAATGAGGACCCTGCATTCTGCTGCCCACTGGAAACACACCTCAGAGACAAAGACAGACACTACCTCAGAGTGAAAGGCTGGAAAACAACTGTCCAGGCAAATGGTCGGAAGAAGCAAGCTGGAGTAGCCATTCTAATATCGAATAAAATCGATTTTCAACTAAAAGTCATCAAAAAAGAAAAAGGAAAGACATTTCATATTCATCAAAAGAAAAATCCGCCAAGATGAACTCTCAATCCTAAATATCTATGCTCCAAATACAAGGGTACCTACATACAGAAAGAAAAAAAAAAACCTACTAAAGTTCAAAGCACACATTGCGCCTCACACAATAATAGTAGGAGATTTCAACACCCCACTTTCACCAATGGACATATCATGGAAAAAGAAATTAAACGGAGATATAGACAGTCTAAGAGAAATCATGAACCAAATGGACTTAACAGATATTTATAGACTATTCTATTCTAAGGCAAAATGATATACATTCTTCTGATCACCTCATTCTACTTTCTCCAAAATTGACCATATAATTGGTCATAAAACAGGCCTCCACAGATATAGAAAGCTAGAAATAATCCCATGCGTCCTATCAAACCACCATGTGCTAAAGCTGGTCTTCAATAACAAAAAGGGATACAATAACAAAAGGGGATACAGATCGGAAAAGAAGAAGTCAAAATATCACTATTTGCAGATGATATGATAGTATATTTAAGTGATCCCAAAAGTTCCACCAGAGAACTACTAAAGCTGATAAACAACTTCAGCAAAGTGGCTGGGTATAAAATTAACTCAAATAAATCAGTTGCCTTCCTCTATACAAAAGAGAAACAAGCCGAGAAAGAAATTAGGGAAATGACACCCTTCATAATAGACCCAAATAATATAAAGTACCTCGATGTGACTTTAACCAAGCAAGTAAAATATCTGTACAATAAGAACTTCAAGAAACTGAGGAAAGAAATTGAAGAAGACCTCAGAAGATGGAAAGATCTCCCATGCTCATGGATTGGCAGGATTAATATAGTAAAAATGGCCATTTTACCAAAAGCAATCTACAGATTCAATACAATCCCCATCAAAATATGAATCCAGTTCTTCAAAGAGAACAATTTGCAAATTCATCTGGTTAACAAAAAACCAAGGATAGCTAAAACTATCCTCAACATTAAAAGGACTTCTGGGGGAATCACTATCCCTGAACTAAAGCAGTATTACAGAGCAGTAGTGATAAAAACTGCATGGTATTGGTACAGAGACAGACAGATAGACCAGTGGAATATAATTGAAGACCCAGAAATGTACCCACACACTTATGGTCCTTGATTATTGACAAAGGGGCCAAAACCATCCAATGGAAATAAGATAGCATTTTCAGCAGATGGTGCTAGTTAAACTGGAGGTCAAAATGTAGAAGAATGCAGATCGACCCATCCTTGTCACCCTGTACAAAGCTTAATTCTATGTGGATCAAGGACCTCCACATCAAACCAGATACACTCAAACTAATCGAAGAAAAAGTGGAGAAGCATCTTGAACACATGGGCACTGGAGGAAATTTCCTGAACAAAACATCAATGGCTTATGCTGTAAGATCAAAAATCGACAAATGGGATCTTATAAAACTGCAAAGTTTCTATAAGGCAAAGGAAACTGTTGTTAGGACAAAACAGAAACCAACAGATTCGGAAAATATCTTTACCAAACCTACAAAAGAACTAGGGCTTATATCCAAAATATATGCAGAACTCAAGAAGTTAGACCGCACGGAGACAAATAACCTTATTAAAAAGTGGAATTCAGAGCTAAACAAAGAATTCACAGCTGAGGAATGCTGAATGGCTGAGATGCACCTAAAGAAATTTTCAACATCTTTAGTCATAAATGAAATGTAAATCAAAACAACCCTGAGATTTCACCTCACACCAGTGAGAATGGCAGAGATCAAAAACTCAGGTGACAGTAAATGCTGGCGAGGATGTGGAGAAAGAGGAACACTCCTTCATTGTTGGTGGGATTGCAGACTGGTACAACCATTCTGGAAATCAGTCTGGAGGTTCCTCAGAAAAATTGGACATTGAACTACCTGAGAACCCAGCTATAACTCTCTTGGGCATTTTCCCAAAAGATGCCCCAACATGTAACAGAGACACATGCTCCACTATGATCATAGCAGCCTTATTTAAAATAGTCCAAAGCTGGAAAGAACCCATATGCCCTTCAACAGAGGAATGGATACAGAAAATGTGGTACATCTACACAATGGAACATTACTCAGCTATCAAAACAATGACTTTATGAAATTCACAGGCAAATTCATGGAACTGGAAAATATCATCCTGAGTGAGGTAACCCAATCCCAGAAAAAGACACATGGTATGAACTCATTGCTAAGTGGCTATTATTCCAAATGCTTGAATTGCCCTAGATGCAGAGAATACATGAAACTCAAGAAAGTTGAATGCGAATGCTTCTGTCCTTCTTTAAAAGGGGAACAAGAGCAGCAGCTCTCTGCTCCCAGACCCAGTGAGAGAGAGACCCAACCGCCTGGTCAGGTGGGCACTCCTGAGGCTGCAGAGCAGAAGAGACCACCAAAACTGCTCACCCCTGCCCACATCCTGGCCCAAGAGGAAACTGTATAAGGCCTCTGGGCTCCCGTGGGGGAGGGCCCAGGAGCAGCAGGAACCCTGCGCCTGGGACACCGCCGGAACCTGAAAGAAACAGACCAGATAAACAGTTCTCTGCACCCAAATCCCGTGGGAGGGAGAGCTAAACCTTCAGAGAGGCAGACAAGCCTGGGAAAACAGAAGAGACTGCTCCCTGCACACACATCTCCGACGCCAGAGGAAAAAGCCAAAGACCATCTGGAACCCTGGTGCACTGAAGCTCCCGGAAGGGGCGGCACAGGTCTTCCTGATTGCTGCCGCTGCAGAGAGCCCGTGGGCAGCACCCCATGAGCGAACTTGAGCCTCAGGACCACAGGTAAGACCAAATTTTCTGCTCCAAGAAAGCTGCCTGGTGAACTCAAGACACAGGCCCACAGGAACAGCTGAAGACCTGTAGAGAGGAAAAACTACACGACCGAAAGCAGAACACTCTGTCCCCATAACTGACTGAAAGAGAGGAAAACAGGTCTACAGCACTCCTGACACACAGGCTTATAGGACAGTCTAGCCACTGTCAGAAATAGCAGAACAAAGTAACACTAGAGATAATCTGATGGCGAGAAGCAAGCGCAGGATCCCAAGCAACAGAAACCAAGACTACATGGCATCATCGGAGCCCAATTCTCCCACCAAAGCAAACACGGAATATCCAAACACACCAGAAAAGCAAGATCTAGTTTCAAAATCATATTTGATCATGATGCTGGAGGACTTCAAGAAAGACATGAAGAACTCCCTTAGAGAACAAGTAGAAGCCTACAGAGAGGAATCGCAAAAATCCCTGAAAGAATTCCAGGAAAACATAAATAAACAAGTAGAAGCCCATAGAGAGGAGACACAAAAATCCCTGAAAGAATTCCAGGAAAACACAATCAAACAGTTGAAGGAATTAAAAATGGAAATAGAAGAAATCAAGAAAGAACACATGGAAACAACCCTAGATATAGAAAACCAAAAGAAGAGACAAGGAGCTGTAGATACAAGCATCACCAACAGAATACAAGAGATGGAAGAGAGAATCTCAGGAGCAGAAGATTCCATAGAAATCATTGACTCGACTGTCAAAGATAATGTAAAGCGGAAAAAGCTACTGGTCCAAAACATACAGGAAATCCAGGACTCAATGAGAAGATCAAACCTAAGGATAATAGGTATAGAAGAGAGTGAAGACTCCCAGGTCAAAGGACCAGTAAATATCTTCAACAAAATCATAGAAGAAAACTTCCCTAACCTAAAAAAAGAGATACCCATAGACATACAAGAAGCCTACAGAACTCCAAATAGATTGGACCAGAAAAGAAACACCTCCCGTCACATAATTGTCAAAACACCAAACGCACAAAATAAAGAAAGAATATTAAAAGCAGTAAGGGAAAAAGGTCAAGTAACATATAAAGGGAGACCTATCAGAATCACACCAGACTTCTCGCCAGAAACTATGAAGGCCAGAAGATCCTGGACTGATGTCATACAGACCCTAAGAGAACACAAATGACAGCCCAGGTTACTGTATCCAGCAAAACTCTCAATTAACATTGATGGAGAAACCAAGATATTCCATGACAAAACCAAATTTACACAATATCTTTCTACAAATCCAGCACTACAAAGGATAATAAATGGTAAAGCCCAACATAAGGAGGCAAGCTATACCCTAGAAGAAGCAAGAAACTAATCGTCTTGGCAACAAAACAAAGAGAATGAAAGCACACAAACATAACCTCACATCCAAATATGAATATAAAGGGAAACAATAATCACTATTCCTTAATATCTCTCAATATCAATGGCCTCAACTCCCCAATAAAAAGACATAGATTAACAAACTTGATACGCAACGAGGACCCTGCATTCTGCTGCCTACAGGAAACAAACCTCAGAGACAAAGACAGACACTACCTGAGAGTGAAAGGCTGGAAAACAACTTTCCAAGCAAATGGTCAGAAGAAGCAAGCTGGAGTAGCCATTCTAATATCAAATAAAATCAATTTCCAACTAAAAGTCATCAAAAAAGATAACGAAGGACACTTCATATTCATCAAAGGAAAAATCCACCAAGATGAACTCTCAATCCTAAAAATCTATGCCCCAAATACAAGGGCACCTACATACGTAAAAGAAACCTTACTAAAGCTCAAAACACACATTGTACCTCACACAATAATAGTGGGAGATTTCAACACCCCACTCTCATCAATGGACAGATCATGGAAACAGAAATTAAACAGTGATGTCGACAGACTAAGAGAAGTCAAGAGCCAAATGGACTTAACGGATATTTATAGAACATTCTATCCTAAAGCAAAAGGATATACCTTCTTCTCAGCTCCTCATTGTACTTTCTCCAAAATTGACCATATAATTGGTCAAAAAACGGGCCTCAACAGGTACAGAAAGATAGAAATAATCCCATGCGTGCTATCGGACCACCACGGCCTAAAACTGGTCTTCAATAACAATAGGGGAAGAATGCCCACATATACGTGGAAATTGAACAATGCTCTACTCAATGATAACCTGGTCAAGGAAGAAATAAAGAAAGAAATTAAAAACTTTTTAGAATTTAATGAAAATGAAGATACAACATACTCAAACTTATGGGACACAATGAAAGCTGTGCTAAGAGGAAAACTCATAGCGCTGAGTGCCTGCAGAAAAAAACAGGAAAGAGCATATGTCAGCAGCTTGACAGCACACCTAAAAGCTCTAGAACAAAAAGAAGCAAATAACCCAGGAGGAGTGGAAGGCAGGAAATAATCAAACTCAGAGCTGAAATCAACCAAGTAGAAACAAAAAGGACCATAGAAAGAATCAACAAAACCAAAAGTTGGTTCTTTGAGAAAATGAACAAGATAGATAATCTCTTAGCCAGACTAACGAGAGGACACAGAGAGTGCGTCCAAATTAACAAAATCAGAAATGAAAAGGGAGACATAACTACAGATTCAGAGGAAATTCAAAAAATCATCAGATCTTACTATAAAAACCTATATTCAACAAAATTTGAAAATCTTCAGGAAATGGACAATTTCCTAGACAGATACCAATATCGAAGTTAAATCAGGAACAGATAAACCAGTTAAACAACCCCATAACTCCTAAGGAAATAGAAGCAGTCATTAAAGGTCTCCCAACCAAAAAGAGCCCAGGTCCAGATGGGTTTAGTGCAGAATTCTATCAAACCTTCATAGAAGACCTCATACCAATATTATCCAAACTATTCCACAAAATTGAAACAGATGGAGCCCTACCGAATTCCTTCTACGAAGCCACAATTACTCTTATACCTAAACCACACAAAGACACAACAAAGAAAGAGAACTTCAGACCAATTTCCCTTATGAATATCGACGCAAAAATACTCAATAAAATTCTGCCAAACCGAATTCCAGAGCACATCAAAACAATCATCCACCATGATCAAGTAGGCTTCATCCCAGGCATGCAGGGATGGTTTAATATACGGAAAACCATCAACGTGATCCATTATATAAACAAACTGAAAGAACAGAACCACATGATCATTTCATTAGATGCTGAGAAAGCATTTGACAAAATTCAACACCCCTTCATGATAAAAGTCCTGGAAACAATAGGAATTCAAGGCCCATACCTAAACATAGTAAAAGCCATATACAGCAAACCAGTTGCTAACATTAAACTAAATGGAGAGAAACTTGAAGCAATCCCACTAAAATCAGGGACTAGACAAGGCTGCCCACTCTCTCCCTACTTATTCAATATAGTTCTTGAAGTTCTAGCCAGAGCAATCAGACAACAAAAGGAGATCAAGGGGATACAGATCGGAAAAAAAGAGGTCAAAATATCACTATTTGCAGATGACATGATAGTATATTTAAGTGATCCCAAAAGTTCCACCAGAGAACTACTAAAGCTGATAAACAACTTCAGCAAAGTGGCTGGGTATAAAATTAACTCAAATAAATCAGTTGCCTTCCTCTATACAAAAGAGAAACAAGCCGAGAAAGAAATTAGGGAAACGACACCCTTCATAATAGACCCAAATAATATAAAGTACCTCGGTGTGACTTTAACCAAGCAAGTAAAAGATCTGTACAATAAGAACTTCAAGACACTGAGGAAAGAAATTGAAGAAGACCTCAGAAGATGGAAAGATCTCCCATGCTCATGGATTGGCAGGATTAATATGGTAAAAATGGCCATTTTACCAAAAGCAATCTACAGATTCAATGCAATCCCCATCAAAATACCAATCCAATTCTTCAAAGAGTTAGACAGAACAATTTGCAAATTCATCTGGAATAACAAAAAACCCAGGATAGCTAAAGCTATCCTCAACATTAAAAGGACTTCTGGGGGAATCACTATCCCTGAACTCAATCAGTATTACAGAGCAATAGTGATAAAAAGTGCATGGTATTGGTACAGAGACAGACAGATAGACCAATGGAATAGAATTGAAGACCCAGAAATGAACCCACACACCTATGGTCACTTGATTTTTGACAAAGGAGCCAAAACCATCCAATGGAAAAAAGATAGCATTTTCAGCAAATGGTGCTGGTTCAACTGGAGGGCAACATGTAGAAGAATGCAGATCGATCCATACTTATCACCCTGTACAAAGCTTAAGTCCAAGTGGATCAAGGACCTCCACATCAAACCAGACACACTCAAACTAATAGAAGAAAAACTAGGGAAGCATCTTGAACACATGGGTACTGGAAAAAATTTCCTGAACAAAACACCAATGGCTTATGCTCTAAGATCAAGAATCGACAAATGGGATCTCATAAAACTGCAAAGCTTCTGTAAGGCAAAGGACACTGTGGTTAGGACAAAATGGCAACCAACAGATTGGGAAAAGATCTTTACCAATCCTACAACAGATAGAGGCCTTATATCCAAAATATACAAAGAACTCAAGAAGTTAGACCGCAGGGAAACAAATAACCCTATTAAAAAATGGGGTTCAGAGCTAAACAAAGAATTCACAGCTGAGGAATGCCGAATGGCTGAGAAACACCTAAAGAAATGTTCAACATCTTTAGTCATAAGGGAAATGCAAATCAAAACAACCCTGAGATTTCACCTCACACCAGTGAGAATGGCTAAGATCAAAAACTCAGGTGACAGCAGATGCTGGCGAGGATGTGGAGAAAGAGGAACACTCCTCCATTGTTGGTGGGATTGCAGACGGGTAAAACCATTCTGGAAATCAGTCTGGAGGTTCCTCAGAAAATTGGACATTGAACTGCCTGAGGATCCAGCTATACCTCTCTTGGGCATATACCCAAAAGATGCCTCAACATATAAAAGAGACACGTGCTCCACTATGTTCATCGCAGCCTTATTTATAATAGCCAGAAACTGGAAAGAACCCAGATGCCCTTCAACAGAGGAATGGATACAGAAAATGTGGTACATCTACACAATGGAATATTACTCAGCTATCGAAAACAACGAGTTTATGAAATTCGTAGGCAAATGGTTGGAACTGGAAAATATCATCCTGAGTGAGCTAACCCAATCACAGAAAGACATACATGGTATGCACTCATTGATAAGTGGCTATTAGCCCAAATGCTTGAATTACCCTAGATCCCTAGAACAAACGAAACTCAAGACGGATGATCAAAATGTGAATGCTTCACTCCTTCTTTAAATGAGGAAAAAGAATACCCTTGGCAGGGAAGGGAGAGGCAAAGATTAAAACAGAGACTGAAGGAACACCCATTCAGAGCCTGCCCCACATGTGGCCCATACATATACAGCCACCCAATTAGACAAGATGGATGAAGCAAAGAAGTGCAGACCGACAGGAGCCGGATGTAGATCTCTCCTGAGAGACACAGCCAGAATACAGCAAATACAGAGACGAATGCCAGCATCAAACCACTGAACTGAGAATAGGTCCCCTATTGAAGGAATCAGAGAAAGAACTGGAAGAGCTTGAAGGGGCTCGAGACCCCAAAAGTACAACAATGCCAAGCAATCAGAGCTTCCAGGGACTAAGCCACTACCTAAAGACTATACATGGACTGACCCTGGACTCTGACCCCATAGGTAGCAATGAATATCCTAGTAAGAGCACCAGTGGAAGGGGAAGCCCTGGGTCCTGCTAAGACTGAACCCCCAGTGAACTAGTCTATGGGGGGAGGGCGGCAATGGGGGGAGGGTTGGGAGGGGAACACCCATAAGGAAGGGGAGGGGGGAGGGGGATGTTTGCCCGGAAACCGGGAAAGGGAATAACACTCGAAATGTATATGAGAAATACTCAAGTTAATAAAAAAAAAGGGGGGGAACAAGAATACCCTTGGCAGGGAATAGGGAGGCAAATTTTAAAACAGAGGCAGAAGGAACACCCATTCAGAGCCTGCCCCACATGTGGCCTACACATATACAGCCACCAAATCAGATAAGATGGTTGAAGCAAAGAAGTGCAGGCTGACAAAAACCGGATATAGATCTCTCCTGAGCGACACAGACAAAATATGACAAATACATAGGTGAATGCCAGCAGTAAACCACTGAACTGAGAACCAGACCCCTGTTGAAGGAATCAGAGAAAGGACTGAAAGAGTTTGAAGGGGCTCGAGACGCCATATGAACAACAATGCCAACCAACCAGAGCTTCCAGGGACTAAGCCACTACCCAAAGTCTATACGTGGACTTACCCTGGGCTCCAACCTCATAGGTAGCAATGAATAGCCTAGTAAGAACACAAGTGGAAGGGAAAGTCCTTGATCCTGCCAAGATGGAACCCCCAGGGAACAGGATTGATGGGGGGAGGGTGGTAATGGGGGACGGATATGGAGGGGAACACACATATAGAAGGGGAGGAGGAGGGGTTAGGGAAATGTTGGCCTGTGAACCGGGAAAGGGAATAACAATTAAAATGTAAATATGAAATATCCAGGTTAATAAACATGGAAGAAAAAAAGAAAGCAAAAAAAATTCTCAAAATGATCCTAATTTAGTAATAAATTTTGTGTCATAAAATAAGGAAAAAAACTGAAGTGGACCCAATCTAACAATACAAAAAAAGAAGAAAGAAGAAGAAGAAGAAGAAGAAGAAGAAGAAGAAGAAGAAGAAGAAGAAGAAGAAGAAGAAGAAGAAGAAGAAGAAGAAGAAGAAGAAGAAGAAGAAGAAGAAGTTACATATATGCCTAATGCAACCATACGGGAGTCATATTGAAAGTATTCATTAATATAGTCCATTACCCATTAATGTCAGGTAGGTTAAGCAATTGGATGACTAACTTCTATGGTAAGTTTAAAGGCTGCATTTATATACCACTTCCCAGCACAGTACAGAAAGTAGACACTGGTTGAGGAACACTGAACTCAAAAGATACAAAAAGGAGCTAGAACTGAGACTGGTATTCTGTAAAGCAGGCAATATTTGGATGGAGTCACGCATATTTTTTTAATGTAATGACACCAATACTGTCACAAAAGTTTTAACCTATAACCGATCCTGTTTGCAAGATACACTGGGGCAATGGTGGCTCAAAACTTCTGTAAATGGCCAAACAATCACTGGTCTAACTTGAAGCCCATGCCTGACACTGCCCGGATTGTCAGAAACTGGAAGCTGGATATTCCAGAGACATAGGGCAGAACAAATTTTTTTTATTGAAATGATTCCTTATTATATTCTGATATACTGCTAACTCAGATTAGTTTCTAGTGCAATTGTCATTAGAGGAGCATAATCCAGCACCTGATGTGAGCAGATGCAGAGACCCACAACAAAATACTAATGAAAATTTAGAAAACCTACAGAAGAGGGGGAAGAAGGATTGTAGGGTCTAGTGAGGTCTAGGACACCAGAGGAACTCAGCTCATAAAAATAACTAATTGGGTCTCATAGGTGCTCACAGAGACTGAAGTGGCAATAATGAAGAATGCATTGGTCTGTGCTAGGTCTTGTGCTAATGTGATTGTTTAGCTCTATGCTATTCTAGGATTCTTAGCAGTGGGAGTGGGAGTATCTCATAACTCCTGTAGCCACACTTGTTACCCCTCTCCTCTTACTGGATTGCCTGGGGCAAACCTTTCTATGAGGATCTGTGCATACTCTTACTGCATCTTGTCATACTGTATTTTGTTGATATCTCTGGAAGGACTGCTCTTTTATATAGGGAAATGGATAAGCAGTGTATTTGGAAAGAGCAGAGTTGGGGAAGGAACTGGGAAGAGTGGAGGAGAGAAAAACTGCTTTTGGGATGTCTCATATGATAGAAGAATCAATAAAAAGAAATATGTATTTATATTTTTTGCACATGCATGTGGACTGCTTGTGTGTGTGTGTGTGTGTGTGTGTGTGTGTGTGTGTGTGTGTGTGCATGTGTGTGTTTGAAGGCATGTCCTCCCAGAAGCCATATGAGAGCATCAAATCCTCTGGAGCCTCAGTTACAATTGTCAGCCACTGGGCATAGGTCTTAGGATCTAAATTTGGTTCTTTGCAGGAGGAGGAAGTGTTCTTAAACTTCTGAGACAGCTCTCCAAAAACTTGGATCAGAGACCCAAGAGAATTCAATATGCCTTTCTGTCTGAGGTGTTCTTAAAACAATATCTGGTTTATTATTAGCTGCTCCACTTTGGTCAATCATTTTTAAAATTCTGCATTTAGTGAGTCTTATGTTTCATTCTCCCCTTTCTATAGGATGAACAGTACATCCTCTAAATAGTCTTATGACTACAGTTTTGTCTTTGCTTTGCTTATATAAATTCACTTCCATGTAGTTCCTCTTGGTGTGAACTAAAAACAGCCTTAGGGAGAATTCAAAGAGTGTAAAGTACCATATGACACTAGTTTATTGTGCTATTCCTGGCTGACAAACCTATTCTATTTATCAGATATTTTTAGGTCTTCAATATGCCTAAGGCCCAATAAAAATTTTTGTAGAGAATTCTTAGAAAAAGAATTCCCCCTGCTCTGGTAACTTGAAATTTAGTATGAATACAAAAGATAAACCAAGCTGAAAGATGAGTCATACAGTAGACTGAGTTATGCTGACACTATGAATGGCCACAGAGTTGGTTAAGTGTGGGCAGTGGAGCTGCTGGTATGAAAAACATAGTTTTTGATTACACTTGACAAACAAAGAGCACATTATCAGGGGAAAGAAATCAGACTACTACTTTGTACTGATTTCCCTCTCTGACCCTTTGAGTTAAGCATTAATGTCTTTGATGATAAAAAACATTGAAATAATATTTGTGTGAAGATTCTGAAATATTCAAACCATAACAATGGCACTACATTTGTGCATGTTTAAAACCTTAGGCCTGAGAACCAAGAGAACCACTGAGCCTTTGTATCCTAGGGGACTGTACAACACTATTTACTCCACAGTCTGTGGAGCAGATAGGCACACATGCAACTTTTAATCAGAGGAACAGATGTCCCAAACACATGACCACGTTTGTAGTACTGTAAAACTAACATCACCTATTCATCATAAAATATCTGTCAAGTTCTGAACAAGACCTGAAGATATCCTAAAGACTTTAGCTCTCTGTATTCTAGCAAAAAAGGATATACATCCTGCACACCAGCTTCATCATGTGTGAATCTGGATTTTAACAACTCATCCCTCAAATTGGTCTTTCTTCTCCAATTCTTCCTCTACACTGCTGCTAGAATTGAAACACGACGTTCAGAATACCAATAACTATTTATCCTTGTCATATATATATATGCATGCATGCCGTGGACAAGATTTAGAAAAGGGTTATTCTTAAAACAAGTATCATCTATTTTTCTGAAATTTAATTGTATCTTTTATTACTATCCTATTCTATGTGGCTAGGTTGTTAATCTTATTATTCCTCTGATTTCATTCAAAGGTTAAGCCAAAGATTTTAGTTTGTTTCTCCTCCTCCTCCTCCCCCTCCCCCTCCCCCTCCTCCTCCTCCTCCTCCTCCTTCTCTATGTAGGAACTCTCCTTTTAGATCAGGGTAGCCTTGTATTTACAGAGGTTCTCCTGCCTCTGCCTCCTAAGTGTTCACCTCAAACACTTGATTATTTTTATTTTTTTAATTTTACCTATATATATAGGTTCCTGGATATGTGTTTGTGAACATGA